>NW_024542060.1:600000-974181 GCF_016758785.1 Suillus bovinus | reverse complement strand
GTGCAGCAGGTGCTTTTTGTGTCCATCAACCCATGTGCCATATGGGCCAAAAATGTTATGAAACCAAGCAATGTGTATCTGCATCTTCTCGACAAACTGCATCAAGAGTAGCTCAGAGTTCAGCTTTTCAAGACCATAGAGGCCTTGTGGGTTTGGAGCCCCAGAAGACCACATGTCATGCTCGCGGAGGGAGATGGGGTTCATTCCGTGGTGCTGCAATGATGTCGGATAAACACAGGCAGATGATGCATAGAAGAAATGCTGGACGCCACAGTATATAGCGGCATGTACAAGGTTGAATGTCATCGTTGAATTGTCATTGTAAATCACGAAATCATTTGCTTCGTTGATTGCGCCCATGCCACCCATCGTTGCAGCAAAATGCATGATTGTGTCTATGCTCTGAACAGCACTTTCACAAAATGACAGATCGCAGAGGTTTCCAATGAGAACCTCATTTGAGATGCACTCGTTGAAATAAGAGGTCCATTTGATATCCGCGATACAAATATAGTGGCCTTGCTCAAATAATGCCTTGGCTACATATGACCCCTAGCAAATAACAAATTTAACATTGTTTCATATAAATAACAAAAGACCTCGACAATGAAGCCATTCCTGCCAATGACGAGAAACCGACGCAGGCCACCGGTATTCGCCATTGTTTATTTGACTGGAATATCTAGTAAGTCTGTCGATGTATGCTATGGTTTGGAAATATACCCACAAGCTCGAGGAAAGGTGTATAACCCAGTCTGAGCTACTTTGATTAACGTGGAGGTTGTGTGCACTTTTTGTATCAAAAATGCGAGCAAACACGTCTAATTGAGATGGTGGGCAAAAGACTGCAAAGAGAGATGGGACATAAGGAGGGCTTCTGGAAACTACCCCAAGGTAGAAACACTATGTTTGGGTTCAGACGAGAAGTAATGAGTAGAAGCGTATGAGATTTAAGGGGAATAAGAGATGATGTGTAGTAGACACGATACAGGAGCAGTATATATAGGAGCCAGACAAAATAATGATAAACAGCACGCAGTGTCCAATCAACGTCCGACGTCCAAGCAATGATGTGCTATGACGCATAAGCCCAGCTTACAGCTTCCTGTAGTTTATATATTAGTGGGCAACAACCCCGTATATTTATACCTATTTATATTAGTTGGGCTACATCCATATTTATTGCTTGATAGAAAATTCCAGTGGACCTGATAAGTACCACCATCGCCCTAAGATCCGAATCAGAGACCAGATCCTTCACCTAAAGACAACAGGATTTTACCAAAAGTAAGGGATCAATCGGAAAAAAAACAATTGATACAACAGCCTAATGGGCTCTTGCTACACATGGACAGGTATAAGTCACTGGTCTTGAAAGGTGTCGAGAAACAAAACCAGGACCAGTTGATGACACCTTCTGTGCCTATAGGTCAGCTCTTGTTACAAGAACATCTAGACGCCTGGGCCCCTACCATTTTTCTCCTCGTCCTCCTCGTATCAGCCCTCACATCACACCCTTACCCCGACCTCGCCCTCATTATCCTCGTTATCCTCGCATTCCCTTTCGCTCTCTACCTGTCGCTTCAGCAGAGCCAGTACATCTGGCCAGACCCTTTTGCTGACGAAGCATACCCGTGCTCCGTTTCACCACCTGACTGATCCTGTGGACAGTCCCTTTGCCCTTACCGTCTGGACTGTAACCTATGATACGACGCATGCTGCGTCCCCTTCACCCAGTTCCCTTTCTTGATCTATGACTCGGTGCGCAGTCGCACATGCATACTTATATTTAGATCCGCAGTTGCACGATTGTGCCCCTGCGTGTTTCACTTCTTACTTTGATCTTTGACTCACTTTCTTATCAGCACGTTCATGTTCACTTGTGTCTTACCTCGAACGTGCTTTCCTCTTATGGTCTTACCCTTTACCGATTGCCTCTCTTGGTAGTACAAGTTATCACCCACTAATACGCTTCCTGTCCTCTATATAAACTCGCTACCATGTACTATATTCCCTAACTTGAATCTACTTGGTTCTTGACCTCCTACTCTCACCAGAGTGATCCTTTCTGCCTAGCCAGCAGTCTATATTCTATCTTCTTATCTGCTCTTCGCGGATAAGTATTTAGTCTCGATCTTTACTCATCAACTTCGTCGATGAGCAAAGCCCCTGTTAACTAGTTGGACTTCTGTCCTTCTAATTAACAATGATCTTACGATTAACCTTCGGGTGTCGTAAGCCTTGGCAGATACAGCTTATCGTCTAGCACCCGCTTGACATAAGCTACCTGATTTGGACATAGGCATCAAATCTTACTTGCCGAAGCCTCGCCAAGTAAGACCCCTAACCTTGGGCTAGCCCAAGGATGTCCTCGACCGTTGACGACACACGCTCTGTTTGAGTGTCGCCAACAGATACCATCCAAGTCGTAACAGCCTATAGGTCAGCTCTACTCCTCATGCACACATTGGAATGCTCACATTGACTATCAACTGCAGCCAGACACGTCTGCATCCATGTTGACTGATCTGTCTGCATTTACAAATCAATATGAGTTTACGACAACACAAGATTGGTTTACCCATAATATTCCATCCTGGAAAAGCCTCTTCGCATTCATTACCTCGCCTAAGCCACATATCTTAGAGATTGGGTCCTGGGAAGGGAGCTCTGCAGTGTTTTTGCTTACCACACTCTGTGCTCAAGGCGGTGAGATAGTCTGTATCAACCATTTTGACCTCATGTGCACTCCCATGGGACGTGAACACCACCGCAAGCTCTCGCAGAACCTTCCACAGACAGGTTGTTCATTTCGCATACTCCCACAGTACAGCGTCCCCACACTATATGCACTCCTGGAAGAGGAGATAGCATGGGACACGAGCACTGGATTTGATTGGGTGTATGTGGACGGATTGCACTGCACAGATGATACACTCCTAGATGCAGAACTTGCATAGCGCCTTGCACATGAAGGATGCATATTCATTTTTGATGACTATAATTGGCCCGAGCAGCCCATTGAGAGTGTGCATCATCCCTGCTGTGGAATCAATGCATTTCTTGCGCTTCATGCAGGGGAATATGGGAATCTGTCTAAAACTGCAGATCAATACCAAATGATTTTGAAAAAGACCAGTGAGATGCGAATCAGATTCCTTGTGGAGCAGACTGCTGAGTGTTACGACTTGGATGGTATCTGTTGGTGATGCTCAAACAGAGCGTGTGTCATCAACAGTCGAGGATGTCCTTGGGCTAGCCCAAGGTTAGGGGTCTTACTTGGCAAAGCTTCGGCAAGTAAGATTTAACGCCTATGTCCAAATTGGGTAGCTTATGTCAAGCGGGGCTCGATGATAAGCGTATCTGCCAAGGCTTACAACACCCGAAGGTTAATTGTAAGATCTGCGTTAATAGAAGGACAGAAGTCCAACTAGTTAACAGGGGCTTTGCTCGTTGACGAAGTTGATGAGTAAAGATCAAGACTAGAGACTTATCCGCGATGAGCAGATAAGAAAGTAGAACATAGACAGCTGGCTAGGCTGAAGGAATCACTCTTGTTAGGAGTGGGAGGTCAAGAACCAAGTAGATTCAAGTTAAGGATCTAGTTACAGGGTAGCGAGTTTATATAGAGGGGAGGAGGTGTATTAGTGGATGATAACTCGTACTACCAGAAGAGGGAACAGGCAAAGGGTAAGACTATAAAAGGAAGGCACGTTCAAGGTGAGTCATAGGCGAACCAGAATGTGCAGATAGGAAATGAGTCAAAGAGCAAACTAAGAAGTGAAACGCGCAGGGGCACGATCGTGCAACTGCGGAGCTAAATATAAGTACACATGTGTGACTGCGCACCGAGTCATAGATCAAGAAAGGGAATAGGGTAAAGGGGATGCAGCGTGCATCATATCATAGGTTACCGTCCAGACAGGTAAGGGCAGAGGGGACTGTCCACAGGATCAGTCAGGGGAAGGAACAGAGCATGGGTATGCTTTGTCAGAGAAAGGGTCCAGCCAGATGTACTGGCTCTGCTGAAGCAACAGGTAGAGGGCGAAGGGGAACGCAAGAATGACAAGGATAACAAGAGCAAGGTCGGGGTAAGGGTGTGATGCAAGGGCAGAGATGAGGAGGATGAGGAGAAAAATGGTAGGGGCCCAAGCATCTAGATGTTCTTGTAACACTGAGCGACACTTCACAAGTGCTCTGGGCTTAGGGATCTATTTGGTCCTCACCATTGACACCTCATATGTAATGGCAGCAGCTGTTACGATTCATAGTGCCATCGAGAAGACCCCGGGACATATGACAATTTATATTGTAGATTGTGGAATTGGTGTCGAAGACAAAGAAAAGATCAAGACATCGCTTCCCCAGTGACATGATATTACCCTAGTGTTCCTGGACCTTCCAACCAGCAGTCTAGCTGCAGAACTAGGCATAGCCTGGGCAAAAGTTGATATGATGAAGATCTTGCCAGTGGAGCAGGCTTTATACCTAGATGCGGACATGCTGGTGCACAAGAGCCTGGAGGAGTTGTGGAACACTGACTTGGAGGGTTCCTCAATCGGTACAGCTATGGATGTTGGATTTCCCAAGGGTCATGATGGTGTCTCATGAAGGCAGTACTTCAATGTGGGCATGCTCCTGATTGACCTAGCAAAGGTGAGAATGCATCTGTCTGAGCTTGAGGCTCGGGTGTGTGAGATGAAAGATGCCAGCTATCACGATCAGGACGTGCTGAATGTGCACTTTGCTGGAGATTGGGCTGGAGTGAACCTTAGCTGGAATGCACAAGGACTTGGAACCTACGCAGAGATTGGCCTGGCTGATAGAGATACCCTGGCACTGGGAGACATGAAGGATCCTGGAGTGGTACATTTCACAGGACCAGTTCATCCTGATCTTGTGGTGGTGCTCAATCTGTTCGTTCAGCCATACACATCCAAGCCTTGGGGTTATGCGGGTGCACTGGGACACCCGTTCAAAGACAAATGGTGTGCGTTGAACAAGACGGTGTGGGTAGGGTGGCAGGAATCAACACAATACCATGAGATGTGTGAGGGAGAGAAACAGAAAGTAATTCAAGAGTCAGTCAAGAAGTTTGAGATTCGAGTACAGTTCTAGTATTGAAAGTGATGCACCATCAACCTCTCTTGATCACTATGAAGTACTGACTTCGTTTATCTTTTCATTTATCATTTGTAAGCATCTGTTGTGCTAC
This sequence comes from Suillus bovinus, assembly GCF_016758785.1. Classification (NCBI taxonomy): domain Eukaryota; kingdom Fungi; phylum Basidiomycota; class Agaricomycetes; order Boletales; family Suillaceae; genus Suillus; species Suillus bovinus. The sequence continues at coordinate 968,966 of NW_024542060.1, read as the reverse complement.
CGTTAGGACAAAAAATATCTTGAGGTCATAGTAGTAGTATGTAATCATACTACTTCAGCTTCCTTTGGTTGAGGTGGGACGTGTTCCTGGTAGGGCACTGCCATACTAGTAGGACTGCATGAAGCTCGGAAGAAAGACAGTAATGGCGCTCAAGGCAATTTCCTGAAATATCAGTAAGCTCGGTAAAGCTCGGTAAAGACGCTCTGCTGGTAATTAACATAAGGCTTGATTTTCTCTGAAGTTGGCTTACTCAACTACGGCTTATGCCAGCATCATGTCAGAATCTAAAAACATATGCCACTCCAGCATTGCATAGGAGCCCAAAATAAGATCTTATCACCATGCCCTGTCACTCCCTATGCAATGAGCTCCTTGATGAGCTGGACGAGGCACAACTAGCCTTGAAAAGGGCAAGGCTTCAGCATGCAATCAGAAGTTATGACCTCTCCGATTCTGATTCTGATGACTCGGATTCAGACGATTCCTTTGACACAATGATCACACCTCCATTGCCTCCTACCCCATATTTCTCTGACAGTTCTGATAACTCCTCCTCCAGCGATGAATCTGACCACTTTGCCGCACATTATGACTATCTGAACGACACCATTGCTTCCCTTCGGGATGAGGTTATCAGGGCACATGTCCTTCATCAACTCCCATGAGAGCCCCCCAAATACAACTCCTTCATGATTTCGGGGACTCTCGACCTCACCTGTTCCGCAAGAAGCTTCACGTCAATCCAGATATATTCAATGACATCCTAGATCAAATTTCTGGGCATGCCATCTTCACCAATTGTTCAAACAATGTGCAGCTCCCCATTGCGATCCAACTCGCAATATTTCTTAACCGTGTTGGCCACTACGGTAACACTGTATCTCTGGAAGATGCGACTCAGTTGGCTGGTGTTAGCATTGGCTTGGTAATCAATTGCAGCAATCGTGTCATGGTTGCCATTCTTGATCTCCACAATATGTTTATTACCTTCCCCACTCTTGACTCTGATGATGCAGAGCATGCACACAAATTTGTTGAGGCAAAATCATGTCCTGAGTAGAGAAATGGAATCTTTGCAGTCGACAGGTAATACAAGAACATCTAGACACTTGGGCCCCTACCATTTTTCTCCTCATTCTCCTCGTCTCAGCCCTTGCATCACACCCTTACCCTGACCTCGCCTCTTGTTATCCTCGTCATCCTCGCATTCCCCTTCACCCTCTACCTGTCGCTTCAACAGAGCCAGTATATCTGGCCAGACCCTTTTGCTGACGAAGCATACCATGCTCCGTTCCGCCACCCGACTAATCCTGTGGATAGTCCCTCTGCCCTTACCGTCTGGACGGTAACCTATGATACGACACATGCTGCATCCCCTATACCCAGTTCCCTTTCTGAATCTATGACTCGGTGCGCAGTCGCACATGTGCACTTATATTTAGCCCCGCAGTTGCACGATCATGCCCCTGCATGTTTCACTTCTTACTTTGATCTTTGACTCACTTTCTTATCCGCACGTTCAGGTTCACCGTGCATCACCTCGAACGTGCTTTCCTTTTATAGTCTTACCATTTACTGGTTCCCTCTTCTGGTAGTACGAGTTATCATCCACTAATAAGCTTCCTGTCCTCTATATAAACTCGCTACCATGTACCATATTCCTTAACTTGAATCTACTTGGTTCTTGACCTCCTACTCTCACCAGAGTGATTCCTTCTGCCTAGCCAGCAGTCTATATTCTATCTTCTTATCTGCTCATCGCGGATAAGTCCTTAGTCTCGATCTTTACTCATCGACTTCATTGACGAGCAAAGCCCCTGTTAACTAGTCAGACTTCTGTCCTTCTAATTAATGACAATCTTACGATTAACCTTCAGGTGTCGTAAGCCTTGGCAGATACAGCTTATCGTCTAGCACCCGCTTGATGTAAGCTACCCAATTTGGACATAGGCGTCAAATCTTACTTGCTGAAGCCTCGCCAAGTAAGACCCCTAACCTTGGGCTAGCCCAAGGACGTCCTCGACCGTTGACGACACATGCTCTGTTTGAGCGTCGCCAACAGATACCATCCAAGTCGTAACAGACGGCTCCACAATTAATCTATATGAAAAGCCTAGTCTTTATGGTGAAGCATTTTATGATAGGAAATCGAATTATTCTCTCAATTGTCAGATATCTTTTCCTCTTATTCTAATGGTACAAAATTTAACAAACATTTTAGGGTGTTATCATGCCACATAACTTGCTTATTGTCGACTATTCCCTCAGTCATCCTGGAAGCACACATGACATGTACGCATTCAAATCGACATGCATTTATCAAGAACACAATGCCCTTCTTTGGGATGACCACTGGATCTGGGCGGATAGTGCTTATGTGCTCGAGAAATGGTGTATTCCTCCCTTCAAGAAGCCACAGAACGGCCGCTTGACAAAGAATCAAAAGTCCTCTAATGTCAACCTCTCTCGTGTATCTGCTCATTTTTTTGCTTGTTAGAATATTTACTAACTCTCAATTGGTTTAGATTCACATTTGTGTCAAGCATGCATTCGCCACTTTGAAAGGACACTTCCAATCACTCAAAGAACTTCGTCACCCGATGCAGAATCAAAAGGACCTTCAAATCAATCTTCACTGGGTCAGGTGTTGCCTGATACTTTACAATATGATCATCCACTTTGAGGCACAGCACAGACACTCGACAATCAGCTGGGCTATCAAAGAGGGGCGGCATACTCTGTGCTGTGAGTTTGAAGAAGGGGACAGTGACAAAGTGATAGGTGATAGATCATATGAGGGTACCCCAGGTCAAGCATGTAGGGCACGGCTCATGGATCAATTGCTCGACAGCCCTTATTCAGATGCTCAACATCGTGAAGGGTGAGCGCACACGATTCAGAACAGTAGCAATTGTAGTACATAGACATAGCAAGTAACAATGAAAGACAGTGGCAGACATACCAAAATGTGCAAGAACAAGACAAATGCAAGTGTGAGACACAAAAAAACAAATGAGGAAGCTGCAAGTACAAATAGCAATGAAAAGAAGTGAACAAACATACAAATTGAAGCCCTGGGAGAGCAAGAACAGAGAACGGGCAGGTACATCACTCATTCTTGCCAGCATTGAGCTTGGCATACTCGATCCGCAGGTGTATCACGTCCCTCTCCACTTCAAGAGCCTTAGTGTCTGCTTCATGCAGGCGAATGTCCACCTCCTTGGCCTCCTTCATGCATTGATGGACAATAGCGGCATCTGCATGCTCATTGGCTCGCTCCTCATGAATGAAATTGTGCTCCTTCTGCTGGCAGTTAGAATTCATCTTCACCATCAGTCGCTCATTCTTGAGCTGATACAACGAGACCTTCTCAGAGTGTATGCTGTCCAAGTCATTGTTCAACATCTCAACTTGTTCTTGAATTTCCGACCAGATATGTTTTGACATTGGGTTCTTGCCTTTTGATTTGGCCGAAACAGATGTCTGCGAAGTTGGGGAGTGTTGAACCAATGAGCTTTGCTCGCCAGTGCATCCACGTCCCAATGAGCTGCAGGAATTATTTGAGGATGTAACAGAAGGGGTACTGTTAGTAGCACCCTCGCACACTATGAGCTGACTAGCATGAGATTTGAAGGAGCCATGACCATCGTGGGTAGAGGTGCAGGGCTTCTGTGGAGCGACAAGTGAGGGAGGGGGGGGGTGGAGTTGGAGAAGATGAAGGCTGCTGGCATTTCTTGGTGTGATGGTTGGATTTTGGCGGGCTGTCCAAAATGATGTCACAATGACCAACCGACTCATCCATACGCAGGTCTTCCATCTCATCAGCAAGAGGGTTGTTGTTATTGTTGTCCGTTCCAGTAAAGTTTGGAAGAGCCGGAGGGGGGCCTGTGGAGTATGGGTTGCGGCTTTGTGACAGAGCACTTTGGGGAGAGCCATAATCCCAGCGTTGTGGGGAGCCCAAAGTACTACTTGGTGGAACACTCTGTTGAGGGGGGACAAAGTTAAATTGGGGAGCAGGGAGACTCAGAGAACCAGCGACACCACCAGCATAGCCACCTTGGAGAGGGAGGCCATAATTCCAGTGCTGCAGGAGACCCAGAAGCATTTCCTGGGAGAGGGGCGAAGTTGAATTGAGGAGCAGGGAATACTGCTGTGGTGGGTGCTTTGGGGAGAGACATTGTAATTCCAGTGTGAGTGAGAACCAGCAATGCTGCCTGATTGACCACTTTGGTGAGGAAGGGCGATGTCGAATTGATGGAGGGCAAACTGTGGAGGCGGGGGATGTGGAGGAGGAGGGTAGTTAAATTGTGGGACGGCTGTTCCACTACCAGCGTGACCACTGGTGGAAGGGACATTATATTGCGGGGGGGAGCAAACAGTGTTGCCCCCAGGACAGGTGAGGGCAAAAAGATTACCCGCATGGTCGGAGCCTGGCTTTGGTGAAGTCGTTTTGGCAGCAAATGATGGGTTGGAACCCCAGATTTTATAGAGATTGTTGTACCATGGGAAGTCTTTCTTGACTTTGATGGTGAATTTTATTAGTAGAATTAAATAAACACGAGTAACAGACTCACCATGTAGATTTTCTGCAGTACCTGCATCAAGGGGCACGATCCCTGCACCAGTCGATTCAAACTCGTTGTGGTAGTCATGGAATTTATTCTGGAGACTTCAAATAATTTGATCAGCATCTACAATCTGATAATTGAAGAATCCTTACGTTGCGATACGGTTAGGCAATAGCACGGGTTGGGGTAACCCGCATGGGTGGTGGGTAAGGGTGTCCCTCAGGTATGGGTAGGGGTCTGCCTTTGGGGTACCCGTACCCTCACCCACACCCTTTCTCGGGTTGAACCATCAAAATGATATATGAGACTACTTAATTGAGAACTCCGCAACATGAATAGTACACAAAAAAAACCTTAAGAAAGCCACTGTCATGAGTACCTTTAACAAATCACTATTCTTTCTTGAATCTTCCTAAGCGCCAATACACAGCGCCTAAGACAAACCCTAACCCTATCCCAAAAGCGTCTACCAGTTCAGAGATTCCCTTAGCGCCCACGACACGTGTCTTCGATGTGACTGATGAAGAAGACGAGTTCTTTGATTGTGAATAGATTAGATAAGATACAATAAGATAAGATATGGTCACGTGATACTTCTTTAATATTCTATGATGTTCTATGGTACGATTCCCTTTTCTATTTTATGATTGGCTAGTAGTTACAAACTCAGTTTCAATCTCCGTCTCAATAGTTGTATATAGGTAGCATGTCTTGGTCAATAGTTCTTTAGTTCAAACCTCTTGTATCTACAACTGTAGCAATCCAAGACGTACTTGCTCCTCTCTCTTGTCCGATAACCTTAGTCGAGTCCTAGTCTCTGCCCAAGCATTAATTCGTTATTTGGGTTGTGACATTAGGTTTGAACTATAGGAGACTCCAACTCTCACATACCGCTCACATCCACTACTATATCCTTTGAAGCCTTGGCTCGACCAATAGGTTGACCAACAATTCAAACAATCATCTTTACTCGTTGTTACACGTGTCTCTCAGCTGCACATTCGCGCGAGACATACGTCTAACATCATTCACACATTCTATCTTGCCCGGTCTAAACAACCACGACTCCTTTTCTTTGAAACCCTTTCCTTTGCTCGCTTGAGCGTTTTCTACCAATAGTCTTTCGTAGTTAGTAGTCCTATACCAGGCCCTGCCATACATTGCAGCCGCCAGTATATGGAGGTGTTGACGACATTAGGTGTCTCGCTGCAACTTGAAGTGCTGGCCCAAAACCCTGCCTGCTTCACGTTACTATAGTTTCCTTTTTACAATTACCTTTTCCTTTGTACGCACGTAGTACCTTTCTGTTGAGTTTAGTAGAACTGTCGCATCTGCGGATAGTCTTACCATCATTACCAAGAGGATTTAGATACAGTATCCAAGTGAGACTCGCACTTGTAAGCTTCGGCTGGAAGAGTGATAACTTGTCCTTGGTCTGTACCCTTACGGTGATTGAGAAGTAACACACACGAAGCACACCGCGTTTTTCTCACTTAACAAAGGTGTAGTTTACGTACTCTTCTTTTAGTTAGTAGATAGGAAAGTGTCAGTAGGGTTGAATAAAGAACCCTTTGACCCTGAAGTACAAGGTAGATCCGATTAGTATCGGGGACCACTTCAGTTTTCCATTTACATACTCCTTTTTCCCTCTCCCTTAAATCATCATTCCTTTTTCCCTCTCCCTTAAATCATCATTCCTTTTCAGGTGGACCGTTACGACTCGTCCACCACTTCATTATTCCTTTTCCGGAAGGGCCATTACGACTCGCCCTTCAAACTTCTTACGTCATTAGTAAAGCAGGGTTCCAGAATACAACTGGTACAATGACTAAGAAGACTTATTCCTTGCATGAGTTTCACGCACTTGATGAGGCTATGAATGGGCCTAAACAGCCGTTCAATTGTTACAAATGTGGAAAGCCAAATCACATTGCACGAAACTGCAGAACTCCGAATTCCCCTCCCTCCTCAGATAACTCCGCACCTCCTAAATGGTTCCAAGATTTCCTAGCTCATAGAGAAGCGAAGAAGAAGGAATCAGAGATTCCCAAATGGTTCAAAGACTGGACCATATCACCAGAAGGCAAAGAGATATTGGCTAAGATAAAAGCCAAGGCAGACGCACTTGCCAAAAAAGCATCAGAACCACCTAAATGGTTTAAAGAATGGGAAGCTTCTAGAAAGAATAAAATCTTGGAGGAACAAGAGACAGATAAATCAGGCAGTAGATACTTGATCCTTGCGAACTTTGCGGATGTAGAAGAAGCGAACTTAAAGACAAAATCAGAACACTTCTATCTTCCCATTACGCTGAAAGGAAAGAACAAATCTGCAGATTTGAAGGCTCTTGTAGATTGTGGAGCATCTACACTCTTTATCAACGAATGATTTGTCAAGGAGAACAGAATTCATTGTAGAAAATTACTGCGTCCGATCCAGGTTAAAAACATTGATGGATCTCTTGACGCCTCGGGATCGATGACTCACTTCACCGAACTAGGTCTTAAAGTCGGCAATCATGAAGAAGAAAAAGTAGCATTCATGGTTACAGATCTATAAAGCGATGATGTGATCATTGGTATCGACTGGTTGAGATACCACAACCCTGAGATTGATTGGAATGCAGGGAAGTTTTTCGCTTTCACGGTGCCCGGTGAAATGTGAAACCAAGAAGGAGAAAAGACTCCGAAACAGGGCTGAGAAAAAGAAAAAGTCGGAAGAAGTCGATGACATTACCCGGCTTGTTGCCTGTAATGGCAGATCAAGATGAAGAGGAAGACGTGGCAGTTAAGAGAACGACCATGGAGGAAATAGAAGATGAGGAGAGTCCTGAAAGATTATGGATTCGATACAAAGCCTCGGTCACCACGGAACAGAAGGTAGCAGAAGAAGCTACGAAGAAGAAGCAGTCGGTAGAAGAAATGGTACCGGACTGGCTTCATGATTACCTGGGAGTTTTCTCAGAAGAAGAATCTAAGCGCTTCCCTGAAAGAAAGAAGTGGGATCATGCGATAGATCTTAAAGATGAAGGCGATCTTCCGCCGAATGCTGAAACCAGTACCCATTGTCACCTAAGGAGATGGATACACTGAAGGAATGGTTGAAAACTGAGACTGCACTGGGACATATCAGAAATTCACAATCTCCAGTAGCAGCACCTTTCTTCTTTGTGGCCAAAAAAGATGGCAAGTTAAGACCGGTAATGGATTATAGAAAGCTCAATGAGAAGACGGTGAAAAATGCATATCCGCTACCGAGATCTCAAGATTTAATTGATGCTTTTACCGGCGCCACAATGTACTCTAAGATGGATGTACGATGGGGGTACAACAATATTCGCATGAAAGGAGATGAGTGGAAGGCGGCCTTCAAAACGCCGTTTGGTCACCATGAACCGACCGTAATGTATTTTGGACTTACGAACTCGCCTGCAACTTTCCAAACGATGATGAACGAAATTCTGAGAGACCTGATAGATGGCAAAACAGTAGTCGTCTACATTGATGATATAATGGTCTTTACGAATGGAAATAGGGAGCAGCACCGAAAGGTGGTATGAGAAGTCCTGAAACGGTTAAAGGAGAATGACCTGTTCTTGAAGCCTGAGAAATGTGGCTTTGAACAGTCTAAAGTCGAGTTCCTCAGGTTGATTGTGGAAGAAGGCAATGTGTTGATGGACCCTGTGAAAGTAGAAGGAGTATTGAAATGGCCTGTTCCCAAATGCGTAAAAGATATTCAAGCATTCATGGGCTTTGCCAACTTCTATTGAAGATTCATAATGGGGTTCTCAGAGATAGCCAGACCAATGAATGATCTGCTAAGAAAGGATGTCAAATGGGACTGGACAGAGAAACAACAAAAAGCTTTTGATGAACTTAAGAAATGTTTCACAGAAGCACCTGTCTTAGTCATGCCAGATGTTGAGAAGAAAAAGAAAATAGAGACCGATGCTTCCGATTACGCAACAGGAGCAGTTCTCTCTCAACTGATGGAAAATGGATTATGGCATCCGATAGCATACTACTCTAAGTCAATGAATGATGCAGAAAGAAATTATGACATTCACGACAAAGAGTTACTAGCGATCATTAGAGCATTGGAAGAGTGGAGGCACTATGTGCAGGGAGCACCTCACCCGGTTGAGATATGGACAGATCATAAGAACCTAGAATATTTCATGACGAGTCAGAAGTTGACCAGAAGGCAAGCCAGATGGAGTCTTTTCCTGGCGGAGTACGAATTTACGCTCCAACATAAGCCTGGCGTGGTTAATGACAAAGCAGACCGTCTTTCTCGGAGATCAGACCATAGAGGGGGGGTAGAAAACGACAACTCAAATCGCATTCTTTTGAAACCGGAATTCTTTACCGTAAAAGCTGCTAAAAGAGGTCAAGTTTTGGTGCATGGAGAAGAAAAATTACTCCAAAAGATATGAAAATGCACAGAACGAGAGCCTGAAGTCGCTAGAGCGTTAGAAACGTTAAAAGCAGCACCGGTTCAACTACGTAGAGGAATCAAAGAATGGAATGTGGAGGATGGATTGGTGTTATTCCGAGGATTAGTTTACGTTCCAAATGACAAAGAGATCCGCCGAGAGATATTGGAGTTGTTTCAGCAACTCTCCACCGGCTGGACATCCTGGACGAGCTAAGACCTTAGAATTGATTTCCAGAAATTATTGGTGGCCTTCAATGACGAAGTATGTCCACGATTACGTAGATGGTTGCGATAGGTGCAGACAAACGAAAGTGTTTCCGAGTAGACCAACAGGGCCTTTACAGCCAAATGAAGTTCCAGAAGGACCTTGGCAGACAATCACCTGTGACCTGATAGTGGATTTGCCGAAGAGTGAAGGGTGTGATAGCATATTTGTAGTCGTTGACCAATTTTCGAAACAAGCACACTTCATTCCCACCACCAAAGACGTAGACTCGAAGGGTATTTCCGAGCTATTTCTGAAGAATGTATGGAAACATCACGGAACACCGAAAAAAGTGATTTCAGATAGAGGAACTCAGTTCATATCAAAGTTCATGGGACAGATGTCAAAAAGATTAGGAACGAAATGGTCTGCGTCGACCTCCTATCATCCCAGAACCGATGGACAGACTGAATGCGTAAACCAAGAAGTTGAACAATACTTGCGCATGTTCACGTCATATAGACAGAATGATTGGGTATCTTGGCTGCCGATAGCAGAGTTTTCACATAACAATGCAGTCACAGTAACCGGTCACAGTCCGTTTAAAGTTCTCTACGGGTATAACCCAGATTTCACGATCCACCCAAACTCCATGTCCGTAATCCCCGCCGCCGATGAGAGAGTTGATCAAATGAAAGAAGCAAGAGATGATGCAGAGAATACTCTAAAGATGGTCAATGAGCGCATGAAGCGATTCTATGACAAAGGAGTAAAAGAAGCACCTCAGTATAAGATAGGAGACAAGGTCTGGCTTGACGCAAAAAATCTTAAACAACGTCGTCCGAGTCAAAAGCTGTCAGATCGCCGTCTAGGTCCCTTTGAAATACTAGAGAAGATCGGCGAAGTGAACTACAAGTTGAAATTACCGGAAAAATATCAGATCCACCCGGTTTTCCATGTAGAATTGCTTATCCCATACCACGCATCTCGATTGATTCCTCATCCACCTCCAAACCGACCACCTCCAGAATTGATTGACGATCGGGAAGAATTTGCTGTAGAAGAAGTACTAGATAGCTGATTGTTCCGAGGAAAGCTGCAATACCTAGTAAAATGGGAAGGATACCTGAAGGAAGAGTCATCCTGGGAGCCAGAAGAAAATTTGAAGAACACTCCAATTCCTTTAGCGGAGTTCCACAAAGAGAATCCCACAGCTGCAGCCAGAAAATACTGAAGAATCAAAGGCTCAGTACTGTTTACGGAAGATTTCAAACGATGGAGAGAAAAGAATATCCGACCTTCATTCGTTCGTGATGACACTCACCTTAGAGAGGGGGTAATGTCACGAGTACCTTTAACAAATCACTATTCTTTCTTGAATCTTCCTAAGCGCCAATACACAGCACCTAAGATAAACCCTAACCCTATCCCAAAAGCATCTACCAGTTCAGAGATTCCCTTAGCGCCCACGACACGTGTCTTCGATGTGACTGATGAAGAAGACGAGTTCTTTGATTGTGAATAGATTAGATAAGATACAATAAGATAAGATATGGTCACGTGATACTTCTTTAATATTCTATAATGTTCTATGGTACGATTCCCTTTTCTATTTTATGATTGGCTAGTAGTTACAAACTCAGTTTCAATCTCCGTCTCAATAGTTGTATATAGGTAGCATGTCTTGGTCGATAGTTCTTTAGTTCAAACCTCTTGTATCTACAACTGTAGCAATCCAAGACGTACTTGCTCCTCTCTCTTGTCCGATAACCTTAGTCGAGTCCTAGTCTCTGCCCAAGCATTAATTCGTTATTTGGGTTGTGACAGCCACAAGTGTCAAACTCTGAACTAACTAATCATCACAATAACACCTGCCCAACTCTACAACCAACCATGCAGCCAAATATATTTACCTGCAGCTGCAAAATGGGTCACCAAGCTGACAGGACAAGGCCAAAGCAGCAATCAAAGACAAACTCGAAGCAGCCGCCCCATCAAAGAAGCGGAAAATTGATGCCGCCAAGGGTGCGAGCGCAGTCTCAAGCAACCCTAAGAAGGCAAAACCAACCCCTCCAACTGGTACACCCAAAGATAGACCAGTCTCTGCCAAGGCCTCATCATCTCCACCTGACGTGGGAACAGGTCCTGCACCTTGCAAGAATTGTCATGCTGTGGTTCGGACTGAGGAAGAGGAGGCATTGCTACACAACGACCCAATTATTGTTGACAATGAGCATGAAAAAAGCGAAAATGAAAATGATAACCAAAGTTTGGGTCCAGAGAGTGCTGAGGATGAACGAAGTATGTTCCTAATACACAAAAAAAATGCAACTAATTAGAATTACAACAGAACAGCTCATGGATGAATGGGTCTCACCGGTCTATGCATTTTTTGAACCCACTCCCCGCATCATTGAGATTGATGGACGACGAGCACACGAGTTCAAATGTTGCGCGAAAGCATGCAAGGCAAGCATCCGCCGCTTCCTGGACAAAAAAGATGCACACTCCACTGGCAATATGCGCAAACATATAAAGTCTTGTTGGGGCGAAGAGATATTGAGTGCGGCTGATGAGGCCAAGGACGCCAACGAAGTCCATACAAGGATTGTCAGAATCTTTCTGAAGAACGGAACAATTACTGCATCATTTGAACTGAAAAGGTAAAGGTAAAATGACTTACTCGCACCAGCCAGCACACACAGGCAGAAACCAAGTGAGATCTTCGCGTTATCATTGATGTTGGGGCTGAAGCCATCTTGTTCCAGGGTAGAAATTGTGCTGTGGGTATCGGAAAGCCTGTGTTCATTCGAAGTTGTTAAGGACCGAGGATTCCAATCATTAATAAAAATGGGAAGGCCCGAATACTACTTACCTTTGCCATCTACAGTCTCGCGTGATGTTCGGCTCATCTTTGCAAAGACTCGCCAACGAGTCGCTAAAATGTTACAAGTCAGTTCAAAACATATGCTGGAAATTCAGATTGAAAAAACTTACTAGGAATATAACGGCAAAATTAACTTCACAACAGATGGATGGAGCTCACCAAACCACCAAGCATTTGTTGCATTCTCGGTACACCTCGAGCATAATGGTGTTCCACTAAGCCTACCATTAGACATAATTGAAGTTGCAAAGGTAAATCTCTTACCTTAATAAATGTGCAGCTGCTAATGTTGTGATAGTCACACACTGGCGAGGAGTTGGCCAATGTGTTTGCGGAGATGCTAAAAGAATTTGGTATTTCAGAAAAGGTAAATTTTAAAGACAAACACACAGTAACTTACATGATTGGTCCAGATCTTGAGCGTGACATGTGATAACGCATCAAATAACAATGTTATGGTGGATAAACTTGCGGCTAGTGTACCTGCATTCGGAAGGACAGCAAGCCACACTCGCTGTTTCCTGCACACCGTAAACCTCGTTGCGAAATCATTGATTTGCGAGTTCAATGTGACGAAGAAGCATGCTGACATAGCCTTGGACTCGGCAACAGCCACCAATGACAACGACGACAGCGTACAGGTGGAACTTGATGAGCTGAGTGAAGAAATCAATAGGGAGGATGCAGAGATGATTGCAGAGGATGATGAGCTTAAAGACAATGATGATGGTTGGGTGAATGAAATGGAGGAGCTGGCCGATGATGAGTGATTTGCGCTGGAAGCAAGCATTCTTCCAGTTAAGTTGGCACTTGTAAAGGTAAGTAAAAAAAAACACATACCTTCAAGCTAACATGGTCTCCTAGGTGTGCAAACTCACATACAAGATCATCCATTCAACAACTGTTATTCTTCTGGCCTGGCGTGAGATCCTCGAAGACATGAAGTTCCCAGTCACGCTGATGCCGCGTGATGTGTCAACTCGCTGGAACTCCACCTTGGATATGCTCGAGTATGCACTCAAGCATCAGATAGCCGTTGATACAGTAACACAGAGGCGTGTGTTGGGTCTCTGGAAGTTTGAGTTGGGTGATCATGAGTGGGACATTATCGCACAGCTTCGGGATATTCTCAAGGTATATCCAAGCAAACCATAACTACTGTGCTAATGTATTACCTAAGATTCTGAAGGATGCAACATTGTTCTTCTCCCGCACTACACCCAACCTTGCCACTGTCATCCCCGCCATGGATCTCATAGATGAGAAATTGATGTTGTACTCCCGCAACAAAAAATACTCGCCAGCTATTTGTGCTGCAGTTCGCTTGGCCAAGGAAACATTAAACAGGTACTATAAACTTACTGATCGCTCTGAAGTGTATCACATTGCAATGGGTATGTTTTTTTTTGTTTCGTTTGGCCTCATCATCATTGCTAACTAATGTTTGATATAACTTGAACTACAGTACTACACCCTCGCCATAAACTAGCTTACTTCAAGACAGCTCGATGGGAGGACAACTGGATCAACACTGCTGAGACACTTGTACGTGACGAATTCGCGCATGCTTACTGTAATTCAGATGTCGAAGGAGACGATGTTGAGATGGTGTCTGCAGAGGATGGTCCACACATCTTGGTATGTTTTTTTTATTCATTGTTTCAGTCACTCAACAATATATAAGAGCACAAACATTTTCGACGCTTTGCTGGCACTCGCACCTCCCAAGGCAACAGACCTACGCAACGAGTTAGACCAATACCTTGGCACAGACATTGAGAATGTCACTGATGCAGTAGCTTGGTGGCACGCACACCGTTCATCTTACCCGCAATTGTCTCGAATGGCGCTTGATTATTTGACCATCCCTGGTAAGCTTTATTCTGCATCGTAATTACTAACAAATAGCTAACTAATTACCAACAGCCACGTCTGTTGATGTCGAACAGGCTATTTAGCCATGGATGTCTCTTACTCTCGCATGTCCTGTTCACATCTATCAGCCCAATCAACTCGTGCACTGCTATGCCTCAGCTCCTGGAGCAGCCTCAATCTTGTGAAGACCAATGATGTTATAAAGGTTAGCAATATGTCTGATGTCAAAGGGGAGGAGGAAGAGCTCGAGGATGGTTGGGACCGGATTGACATCATGTTTCAGTAGCTACTACACATGTTTTGTAAAGTAAGGTATAATGCATTTTACTCTGGACCTGCAGGTGCACTCTTAAAGGGTCCGGGTCCAGGTACCTTTTACTTGTACCCACTGCAAAACCCACACCCCTTGTTGGGGTATGGGTATACCTTGGGGTGCGGGTGCGGGTGACGTCTCCAACACCCCAGGGTTTACCCATGCAGAGCCCTATATATGGTTGCCCACAGAGTCACAAAACCTGATGCAATTGGCAGCATATTGATCTGCATATACACTGTCACCACTAAAGATTACACTTGCTATCACCGCATGGATGGCATTCTTGTCTTTGCCCAATGGAGGACCCTCAATATTAGGATTGGTAGGTTTCTTCCCCTCGCTAGAGAATAGAATGCAACAATCTGCTGGATTGTTGATAAGGAAATCAACCAGCATGTTGGTATGTTGGAGATCCGCCTGCCAACTGATGCTTGACTCGGTGGTATCTCCTTTAGAATGCTTGGACTTTCCTTTCCCACTGTTGGAGTGTGGGACTGGAGGGGGATTCATGACCTTCTGCTTGACCAGGCAGTGGGTTGGAGAGAGGTTCTGTGTGTCCTGCAGTTGTGCAGAACAATGTAGTTGTAGGTCATAGGGCAGGCATATATTTTAAGCTCTGACACGATGCCGGTGTAAGCTGTAGTTGAGTAAGCCAACTTCAGAGAAAATCAAGCCTTATGTTAATTACCAGCAGAGCGTCTTTACCAAGCTTTACCGAGCTTACCGAGATTTCAGGAAATCGCCTTAAGCTGCCATTAGTCTTTAATTGATTGCGAGCTGAGTATGTAGAACCGAGCACTGCCTCGCCGTTAAATTTTTCATTTTTCGAAACCCAATTTTATGTAATGCGACCTATCCAATAACATTACTTAATTATGCTACAAGCTGTGGCCATGACATCGCTTCATCAGTCCCAAGTATGCCTTGATTCGGAGCCAATATCGAAATTCGGCTCCAGACCTAACCGCATGGTGTCACCATAACGTTACCCCACCATACTAAGTACTATTCTCTGCAGAATGGGGAGCTAAAGTTCGTGCCTTACTCCGTATCGTTCGTCTCCAAGTAACACTCCATCACCAGCATTAAGACATTGAGACTGAGTATTACTGACCATCCACCATGGCCAACTCAAATGAAACAGGTCCTCATCCGTCTCGATGGCGCAAGTTCCTCCAGTACATTGAAGTACCAACCGATCCTGGAGTGCCCAATACACCATGGCTCAACCGCGACCTCATCCCCATGCCAAAAGAGCGCCGCACCTACAAGATATGGACATACTTCATCTACTGGTGCATCAGTGGTCTCTGCATTTCAGGGTATACCATGGGCAGCACATTACTCGCGTACGGCCTAGATGCAAAACAGGCCATCGTGACCCTCGTCATCGGAGGTCTCATTGTTGGAGGGCTTTGTGTCACCTGCGGATGGATGGGAGAGAGGTGGGGATACTGCGTCACGGGATGGATTCCATCAAAATGCTGACAGCTTACAGACACCACATAGGCTTTACTGTGGCGTGCAGGTTTAGCTGGGGCATGCGGCGAGTATGCAACAACTGATAGCGGCAGATTATGTTGACTCCTCTTGCAGAGGTGCCTATTTTCCTGTCATCATTCGTGCCTTTGTGTGAGTGATGTGCTAAACATATTGGGGTACACTGCTTAATTTCACAATTCAAGAATCATCTTGTAAGTCTTTTGAGTTTCTTTTTAAGTGCAGGAAGCAGATATACGCATTTAGCTGGGATGGCCTCCAGGCCTACTGGGGTGGACAAGGTAACCTGCTTTCTATTCCTGTTTTCTGTTCTGTCTCTGATAAACTTTCGTGCAGCTGTTGCGGTACGTCCCAAAGCCCTCCTGCACCTACTTTATTCCACACGTCTGAATAGGTAACAATCGGCTGCTATCATTCCTGGTGCGTGACCTTCCTTGCAGATTGAGCGGTAGTTATCTTATCTTGTTTTTTTAGGATTTGCCCACATGTGAGAAAACTCGACTTTTTAGGTTTTCCCGCCACTCACGCACAATGACTTAGGAAACAAACGTTAGCAGGAGGAACATTACTGACCAAGGATTTCATAGGCATGATGTCCGACACATCCGCTCTCCACGAATCCATTAAATCTGACATGTTGTACCCAGCATTTACTACGTGTTCTTCATCACAATCATGCGCATCCCTCCCGAGCGGCTTCAGAAACCATTCATTGTCTCATCTGTCATGTTTAGCTGCACGTAAGAACCGTCACCATTCTAATTTCATACATGCGCTTCACTTCATTTACAATCCAGCCTGATCGGACTTCTTGCTTGGGCGGTCTCGAACACGCATTCTGGTGGTCCCTTGTTTCGTGAGCAAGCCAGTCCCACCCACGGTGGAACAGGATGGTGAGATCGTGACTTGAGATAACATTAGATATTTTGATAAACAATGCGATAGGGCTATGTTATTTGGTATCACCGCGATTCTTGGCGGATGGTGCGAGACTGTCATCTTCTTGTCGCTCTTGCACCCGCATCTAATATATGCTATGGTGAATAGGGGCGGTGCGACTGTTGGTCAAAGCGATTGGACACGCTATACAAACCGGCCATGTCTGTCCAACGCTACCGCATTCTTATTTGTCAAACTAACACGTCCAATCAGATACGCCAACGCTATCTCAGCTCATCGCCGCGTATGTCCACAACCCACATTCATCTTGGTTTGACCTGACTGATTACTCCCAGTCCATTTTGCATCATTGTGTGTGCCACGATTGGCATCGTTGTCACGTCATGTGCCCAAGAAATTGTAGGGAGTTTGATTTGGGAGCCTTTCCTGCTTCTCGCGACTCTGCAGGATTACTAGTAAGTGGAGGATATCGTCCGCTGGGCATAGCTTAATAGATTTCTTCAGTAATGACTCTTCAAGAGGTAAGCACGATCTCACAGTAAGTGTGGGTGCTCAATTCTCCATCGGACAGTCCGCGCTGCGATGTACGTAACATGTTAAGCGCTCTTGCTCCACCTCTGACTACGGTTCAGTTTCTTTGCCGGACTCGGCTGTGTATGCGCACAGCTCGGCATTAACATTGTTCTCAACTCTGTGAGCGCCGGAATGGATCTCTCGTACGCCGTTGCTCCCATATCTTAATATCTACCTGACACACGAGCAGGGGTGTCTTACCGTCCGTATCTTGCGTTTTTTGTACTTCGAATGCACAGATTATCAGACGTTCTTCTGCAGACGCTATATCAACATCAGGAGGGGTGCTTACCTGCTCGCCTTCCTGGGACTAGCTTCGAACCCTTGGCAATACCTGTCTGACGCTTCAATTTTCTTGACCGTAATATCTGGCTTCGGAATATTCTGTACGTGTTAACGGAATCTTACTTATTGCGCATAAACTATTCCTCCTCAGTCGCTCCCTTTTCTGGGATCCTTCTCGCCGACTACTTCGTAGTAAGGAGACGCATGATCAGCCTTGAGGACTGCTACGTCGGCGACAAACGCTCTATTTACTGGTGCGTAAACATTATAACGCATATTCTTCTCTCTCACTTTTGTCAAGGTACTGCAATGGCATCCACTGGCGTGCCCCACTCGCCTGGGCGCTTGGGGTCTTCCCAACCATGCCTGGGCTAATCATGACAACCCGTGACGCGACTGCGTGGAATGTGTGGGTGCGCATTTTCCACATTGCGTTCTTTGTCGGTAGGTTTACCGCTATGAAATGGTTTTTGAATATTTAGTAAAATTTGGTAACTCTACAGGTCTTTTGATATCATTCGTCGCGTTCTCGGTGATTTGTTGGGCCTCACCCCCCGGAAATGTGGGTATTGGAGTGTTGTATCATGAAGAAAGTAGTTTTGAAGCGGAGGGCGAGCTGGAGATCGAAGAGAAGGAAGAAAAAGGGACCAGTGTGGGCCTAGCATAGACGGTGGTTTATTCTGAATAACATAGATACAAGGTTGCGGATTAAGGACTGCGGTAAGGGCTGCGAGCTAACCAAGTCCTTGGCATCACAATGCCGAGGAGTCCTACAAGTCGATGCAATGATCTTTGGCTCTTTCACACCTTAACAAGGAATGTCAATTATTCAACTTCGCAGTAGTGTATTATAAGTGTACGATGATATGTGGTCGAACAGAATACGATTTCAAGCAAAGTTGAGTGAGATATTAATTTGCAGTGTCCGAACCAGTGGTTGACCAAAGTTGTGATAACCGATAGTACACGCATTGACAACGAGCATCGAACCGACATCACTTCACGATTCCGCAAATCTGCCCTCACACTTTCACCAGATATCATGTGAGTGGAGCTGTAAACACACTGCTAGTAAGGTCTGCATAGCAGCTCGAGTGAGGTTAGCGCAACCAATGAATAGATCTTACGCGTTCCCGTCTTGAAACGTAAGTCACGTAACTCTCTCATTTTATGCATAAGGCGAAGGAAAGTCGGTGGTGGCTTGCTAGCGTTCTGTAAATCGTCTTCTTGCAATTTACGGACACAGCAGAAATGGATATACGGGATCACTATATCTAGTGATAAACAGTGCAATTCTCTGCTGTTCCGATCATCTCCACAGTGCTGGTCTATGTTGATGATGAGTACATGCCAGTGACACTAGAAATTGATTTACGCACATCCTGGCAGCAGAGTGCGGTCACCGAGTCACCACATGCATTCACACTGGGAACTGACAGGCACCCCTCACCTCCGCTCTATGCAACGTCAAACGCAGGTCAAGTTAGTTCTTGTGCTCCTTCGAAGCGAGAATAAAAAACGCACATAATCAGGGCTGACAGTCTTACAACACACTGGAAACCCCGATGCACAGTTTCCTACGTTCTGGCCAATGATTACAACATTGGGTTCGGGAGCAGGTTTCGCAATCACGGAGATAGATGCACAAAGCAGTACCAGTAGATGGGCGAACATGGCGTGATGTATAGGAAACTCGGGGAGATAGATTTTGGGGTCATATTTTCAGGATAGCTGGTAGAAATATGGTTGCGGTTCCCTAAAAAAAATCGCAACCGAGCCTAACCCGAGATGTCATTTAAAAGAGCTCAATTGTAAGATGTTACATCACCCATGGATTCGAGGTAACCAACGGTTACCAACCTTCAACTTGAAAAGCTGCCAACCAATCTATGGAAGAGCTTGGGATTCAACGCTGCAGTGTTCATGCCGCGAATTTTTATGAAAAAAAAATCATGGTAGGGGAGTCGACAAAAATGACATTTCGAGTGCATTAAGGGGGAATCGAACCCCCGGCGGGTCGATGGCAACGACCCAGGTTACCACTACCCCATTAATGCTTGTTGTATCTGGACCGTTGTCAAAGACTATAACGGCAACGACACTGTGGGAAGTGTGCAGACTTAGCGCTTAGCATCTTTCATCGACAATGTCATACACGTACGGGACCTACGGTCGCTCACCGTCTCCTGTATTCTCACAGAGTTCCATAGCAATAGATGACTCCTCAGCAGATGAAACACCTGATGTTAAACCAAGCGTGAGCCAAACGGGCTCGCCGGGGCCTCTGCATGGAGAGGCAGCAGGGTCGGACACGATGACATGCCTTTGGGACGACTGCGGTATTGTCTTCAGTCATCTCCCTAGTCTCATAGAACACATTCACAACAGTACGTACATGTCATAACGTCGTTGAATCCAAACATCACGCGTTTGTATGCGTTACAGCGCACATCGGCGTGCACAAGTCGAACTACACTTGCGAGTGGGCAACATGCAACCGTCGTGGGCTCGCACAGACTTCGCGTTTCGCCCTTATATCTCATATTCGCTCGCATACCGGCGAGAAACCCTTTATCTGTTCCCGGCCAGGTGAGTAGCGTATTATCCTTCATTGAAAGTAAAAAACGAACATAATTGGTCTCCATTTATCCTGTTTTTACATTTATAATCATAATTCAACCCTATGGACCAATCATTATGGACAGCAGTTTACTCTAATTCTACTTTTTTTATCCACCCACTTAAATACTCTTAGAATGCGACAAGTCCTTCACCCGCTCCGACGCGCTAGCAAAGCACATGCGACTACAACATAACATGCCCCCTCCACCCTCAGGTAGAGGTGCCTCAGGAGCACGCAAACGCAAGCGGTCTCTCTCTCCCTCTCAACCTCAAACCAGTGCACCTACGCCCGAGCAATCGGCATTCAACACCTTCAAGCTTGAGCCACAGACACCTTCCGAGCTTGATAACGGGATTGGAGGTGGAGATTACTTTCCGGCACTCACGCGTGAGGAAGAAGATGACGATGACGATGGAGAGGATGATGGACTTCCACCGCATTTGCAGCGGCTCTTGGATCCCAGGACTGGCCTTATCATGGGCCGCAGTCCTGCACTTGTCATGTATATTATTGAGAAAGCAAAATTGCGCTACGCACTTGAAACCCATGCAGCGCTGATCGAGGAACTCAGGTGCGCTGAATTGATCTGGTAGTCCTCACGGCATTGATATTATCTCCTTTAGGGTCACGAGGGCACAGGCGAAGGAAGAAAAATTAAAGAAAGAAGCAATGTTGGATGAGTTGATCAAGACTGTCTTTGGGTGCGTTTGTTCATGTCCGTACTCTGTTGGATCTTCATTAAATGGGTCCTGCTGCTATTCAGAGAAGAAGCAGCCGCAGCTGTCACACATGTCCTTCCTCCACAGCGAGCCCACCAGATCCTACCACCACAAGCACATCATGCGCCAGCTGCGTATCCACCGCAACATGTGCATTCAGCTTTGCCTTAAATCGCTTGTATTAATGTTCTGCTGTGTGTCGTAATTTTGACATTACCGTGTTGTGCAAGTTCACGCGGCCTGTGACTAAGATATTATATTCATTCAAGCTGTAGAGAGGCGTTCCTCGTCCATATTTACGCATGAACCTCATAAGCCACAATTATGATGTGTTGTCGGATGCTAAACGCATCATTTTATGGGATGACTTGCTCATACTTCTGTCCTAGGATCCATGATCGTTTGATACAATTTCCAATAGTCTAACACAGAATAGCGGATATAAAGCAAGTAACAATTACAGTGATCCAGTGGTCTTTTACATGTATGCTTCAATCCTATGCCTTGCGGTCAGTAATCTTGCTCAAGAAGGCGCGGAACGCGTCCCGTCTCAAACTATTGCCCTTAGCCGCCTCATGCGCATCAGGTTCAGGGACCTGATCAATCATTGCATTGATCTCTGCCACCGCCTTCTTTTGATACTCCTCATAGCGCCTGGGAATGTTCAACCCCTGCTCATCGTTGTACATGTCCTTCACAGCTTGCTCCCGCACAGCCTGATCTGCGCCCTTTTTCCCGTAGTTCTCATACAGGAGCTGTTTCTGCGCATCGGTACCGTACGCGAGTGCTGTGCACACACACCAGGAGCATTTGCCGTCAATGATGTCCGTGCCAATTTTGCCGATTTCTGCCTCGGTACCGTGGTAATCTAGGTAGTCATCCTGCACCTGGAAGAACTCGCCCATAGGAATGAGAATGCGGTCCGCTTCTTTGTATGGCTCGACGGTCTTTCCCTTGAGCTCGTATACATCTGGGACACCACACATACGCATGGCGAGCGCGACACTGAGGTAGAAAGAGTAGAACGCGGTCTTATACCGCACAATGAAGGTATGTTTGTCGAGGTTGTATTTGCGAATGTCAATGTTATCTTCTGGAGCAGTGATCAAATCGACGAGCTGGCCCATCTCGGTTTTGTAGGTGACCTGTAGCACGTCCATGTAAGAACGCAGAAAAAAGGACTGCGAGAGGCATACCTCCTGGAACAGCTCCAACAGATCTACGTAGTAGGTCTCACTCCTGAAGTGGGCCTTCAGGAGGTGGTAAATTGCACCCTCGAGCATGAAGGCGTCGTTGATTGCGATGTTGTGGACCTTTCCGAGGCCCTTGACATCGTGGACGCGGTACCAACAAGGTTGACCGCGTCGCGAGATGGAACCATCCATCATGTCATCAGAGACGAGGAAGAAGGCTTGTAGCTATAATTGCTATTGAGGATTCGGAAGAAACCGATAAGGAACTGAAACGCACGAGTTCGATGCACCATCCAAGCAGAGCAGCTTTGAAGTACTCGTCGTCAGTTAGAGGTCGGTTGAGAAGTATTGCGACGGTATCAACGACGGATATGCCGCGATTGAGTTTGCCTCCCGGAACATTGTAAACAAGGTTCTAGGCGAACGAAGAGGCGGTTGCAAGAAGTCAAGAAGATTCAATGGAATGATCATATCAACATCACTATCCATCGAACACACGAAAGATGACTTACCTCGTTGAACCACGTCACGGCGTCCTCAGGCATATTTTCTGACTTCATATGGTCAATAAGCTCCCCGCGGATGCGCTCGAATACGGCGAGGAACTTGTTACGCTTGTCTGCTTTGGACATTGTGTGTGCGTGCGTTGAAGGTGATAAGATTGGGCTTGATATTGATGAACTTTTGAAGGATAAGGAGACGGCGTCTAGGGTATAGTACTTCTGTGAGATGATGAAAGCAAGAAACAGGAAGAGTGCTGGTATCAGAGAGATCCTTGTGCGTTGGTTAAGTATGGTTGTAGGTATTGCAAAAATCATTACTTAGGAGTGGCCAGATCTTTAAAATTATAATAATGAGACCACTTTGGGATTGATTTTTTACACTCTTAACCCGGATCTGCCGGGGCCTCGTACAAGGACTCTTTCTTTCGCATGGAACTCTCATAGATTCAAAACCAGTCCACCTGGGGTCTGATAATATTACTGCTGAATTTGCAGCTCTCGAAGTAACTAAAGATGTTCAAAGCATCGATCAAGTCAAAGTGCTGGTAATGCTTTTGATTTTGACGAGTTGGATCAGGTCAAACAAGCAGAAGCTACAATGAGGAGGGTCAGTTGTACAACAGTAACGTCTGCTCCCTACACTACCCTTAGTCATACCATATAGAAGGAAGTATTTAAATTCCGGGCGCACCGTGAGATACCTATGTACATGATGTGGTGTGAAGAGCAGTACGAAATTCGAAGAGGCCTATCACGTTCTACAGGAAATTACATATTTTGTGAAGGCACATCGACACTCAGTGCTTGCGTCCGAATTTTAGAACGATAGTGCATCACCAGTTCGCCAGTCTGACGCCAGAAATAATGTCGTACAGCAGCCAAAGTCATATCCAGCGGCAGAACAGAATCATTGCAGAGGATTTCGTACAGGTCTTCACCCCGAGCACGATCATGCGAGTTTTGATTATCGTCATGCGGTGGATGATGGGTCGATGTAGGACTGCCAGATATCTTTTCCAACTTTTCCTGAACCTGCATGTGATATCAAATATGGCATCGCCCGCGCAAGGGATCAACTTACATGATGGGTCAGCTTACGAACTCTGAGGAACCTGCTCGACGTTAATTTGGACTGTGACCTTTTGAAGAACACATTTAGAATACACGGCATGTGAGGAATTAAAATGCACTGACGTGTTGAGCAACTCAGGGAGTGACTCATGTCCCTGTTCCGTGCCTGGCCAAGGTAGCAATACAAAAGAGACCTTTGCAGGAGGCGGGCTCGTAATTTTGTTGAATAGCAGGTATTCAGCAAGCCACAGAGGTATCGTCGACTCCAACTTGTGCACGTCGGCCCATGTAGTCGACACGCTGCCCCTATAAACCGTTCTCCACCCTGGGTATACTTCGTCAGATATCAATATTGTCATTGCCGCAGGTAATGTCAAATTGGGAGCATCGTTAGACGTGGGAGGTGAGATAGGGTTTGCGAGGAGCGCTTGTATAGCCGATTTTTCAACGGTGTCTGTAGGTACCTGGACAAAGCAACGGTCAGACAAACACAAATTTTCATATCTACTAAATTTACCTCTGGGACGGTTGGCGTATCGGCTAAATTGCCAGAAGGGCTAGATATAGGTGAACCTGGCAATGCGTCGATGGTCATTTTTCTCACAGTGCCTTTACCAAGGCTCTTCAGACGCCCCATGAACCCGCTACCACTAGTAGGAGTGCTTGATGTCGGTGTTGCCAGGACACTCGGAGGACTACTCCATGCAGAAAAATCACCGACGTCTGACAGCGCGGTGCTTCCTGTAGACGGGCGCCGTGCATGGGGATTGGGAGAGAAATAATCTACGTCCCGAGACGCGCTGGAGAGCGGTGTCACTGGATCAAGGCCTTGCGTGCGTATTGGTCGAGGAATAGGGGTGGTATCGTTCGGGGGCAATTGAGGAATAGTGGATAACGGTGGAGGAGATTTCAGCGGAACGAGCGATATCATCGGGGTAAGAAGAGGGCTGGGTCGAGTCAAAGAGGGGAGTGAAGGAAGGACGGCGGGTAGACAAGTGGTTGCTGTGACGACCGCACTACTAACAGGAACTCGCGGCGGCCTCATTGAAGACTCGAAGGAATGCTGCAGTGTGGAACTAGAAGAGTTCCCGTTCAGTTCCATTGATAGTGGCGCTGCAGTACGCTGTATAGCTGAGTGACCAGTCTCGGAACCGTGGGTGTCGCGTTTACGACGAATGCGCTGCTCCTCGCGGATAAAGCCGAGGAACAAATTTCGTAGGACCCACCTGCCAATGTTAACTGGAGTGCGTGTTCAGATCAGACGACAGTTAATATAAAAAAGGATATCCTTACACCGGAGTTCATCGCCAAAATGCCTGTCATAATCGAAGCCAGCCTCGTCTGCGTATATCTCAGAATCGAAACAGCGCTCGTTGATATGCACAGTGAGAACACCGGTTTTCGTGTCCACAGACGACCAAGGAGAACAGACAGCATCACCCTCAATGCGCTCTCGGACTGCCTCAAGCGCCTCACGAGGACTCCGTTCTTTGTCACCCCCTGTCACACTCCCGTTGTCACGACGACGCCCACTACTGGAAGTACTGCCGGATCTACTCGCAGCACGCACCTCCTCACGGGCAAAGCGACCTCTGCAGATTCCTCGCACGATATCCCACACGGCGACCTGGTCTGTCGTATCCACTGTTAATGCATGCATCCGATCGTTCAACAAGATAGCTCGCACGAGGCCAGGAGAGCCTGCTATCACTGCATCTGGGTTTGCATTTAAAGGCTCGGCATCAGCAGCGAACTCCCGAGTTTCATATGCCGTCCGAGGGTCCTGCACTACATCAACATCGGTGGGCGCCATCGAAATCTCACTTTTCATGCTCCGGAGAGTGTTGGGGGGCATGAGGGTAGAAGGGTAGTGAAAGGCAGCATGGAGTGGTGAACGTCCTCCCGGAACGGAGGCGATGGACGCAGCAGAGTATAATGTTGCAACCTCGGGATCGCGTCCACGTAGAGCAAATGAAGAAGGGGAGAAAGGACCATCAGGAGAGGTGAGTCGTACAAAAGATGTGAGCGGGACACCGGGGTAGGCTGCTGTCGCGTCATCCCTACGAACTAGTCGATAGCTCAGTATTGAAAATTAAACTTAAATTTGCAAGTGCACCTTGATGTATCGATGGTGGTGCAGACCACGGTACAGAGTCAGGTCCAAGGGAAACTTGTCTCCTCGATATCGTAGCAAAGGAGCTATCAGCAATTATTTCTCTCTCTTCATCTAAAACTCGTTTCGGTACGGGTTTTGGCAGCCTCCAGCGACTGATGCTCGATTTACCGGAGGCAGTCCAAAGAAGACCGTCATCCGCGGTCACGATTTTATTGATACCTTCCCCGACTTCAACAGAAGATTCCCGCGCAATGGTGATGCAGGCACCGTCAGAAATGTCTGTGCATCCCTCCACATCTACTTTGCACACCATACCCGACTTGTCGCCAGAGTAGAATACCTCGAGTGAGGGATGCGTCGAATGGAGAGACCAGACAGAATCTGTGTGGTATGCAAACGTATGCAGGCACCGCTGAGATGACAATGACCATAGCTTGATGGATGCTAGTGATATGATATTCAGGAAAGATATCTGGAGGATCATGATCTGTTACACACCGTCTGCAGAACCTGTGAGGAGCTGGCCGAACTCATTAGAACAGATCATTTTCGAAGTTTCATAGCTTACATATCGCGCATCCTCTGAAATAAGAATAGCTCTGATATTATCCGTGTGGCCGACCAGCTTCCCTGTCCTCTTTCCTGAGCGCGGGTCCCACATCCTTACGACACGTTCTGGAGATCCACTTGCGATTGCATGTCCGTATGGATCGGAGGCTATTGCATATACAGAGGCTTTTGGTGCGGTAGCATCAGGTGGGTTGAGGGTAAGAAATGGTTCCGGTGTCATTGATGCTCGGGTGAGATCCCAAAGTTTAATGGTCCGGTCAAATGAGCCAGAAGCAATCCAATTCTGTTCACGACTGGATACATGTCAGCATGAACCATTGGATTCGGGGGGTGCATACCAAAGAGCGAGACAGCGTGCATAATCGGCGTGAGACCCTATTGCAGAGGGATCACTGGGAGAAATAGAATGAGGATGCCAGGCCTTGATGGTTCCATCAGACGATGCAGAAACAACTACTTATGTTCAGCCTGTTGATGCGCCACTGCATTCCATGCACGTACCTGTCTGATTATAATTACAGAGCAAGATATCGTTTACCCAATCTGTGTGGGTCTGCGCGCACTGACGGAAGCTAGAATGCTACAAGAGATGCTTCCTGAGTTACAGGCAGATTAATAAATATCGTGTCTCACCGATCCTGATGCCAATGCATCAGTGTCCAACTGCCACTGAAGTTCGTACGGTAACTGGTCCGTTGTGCTGCCTCTTCGTCTTCGTCCGCCACTTTCCTTTACATCTCCTAGCACATCACCATCTCGTCGCTCATCTTCCTCAGCTTCTTCAGCAAGTATTTCATCCCCCATCCCTGTCAACATTTCCCATCTGTCTAACCGGTCTCTGCGTTGCCTGCCATCATGTCTCCTCCTGAACGGAAGTCCCAAATCCCATGATATGATTAGTCCATCCCTGCCGCCAGTATAGAGGATGCCTTCCGGTGTGTTCCGACCTTCGAGACGCGTGGTTGTGTCGAGTGCAAGGGACATGGCGCCCAGTCGATGCCTCGGATGAGAGTTCTCTGATGTGCTCTTGGAGTCGGTCAGTGGTGTCTGAGAGGCTATGAGAAGTGGGCGTATTGAACCATTGCGGGGAACTCCAAACGGTGGAAGTCTAAGCCGTGGAACATCGTCCGTGGGTGGAGGTATCACATATGATACCCTACGCCTGGGGGGTGCCATGTGAAGGAAAATACAAAAATTTACATACAGGTATACAAGTAATATGGTATACAGCTGTCTCTGAAGGACGCGTTACGTCGACGAACTGTGATTGAACGCCGTCGTCGATGATGAGGAGAATGAGATGACGGGTAAATATTGCTGAATGTGTTTGGTGCCTGATCAAGTTTGTGGTGCCACACGGTGCTGCAGCTGTGTGCATGGGATGCAATCTAATCTTATGGCATTGGCCTCATTTAGCACTATTAGGAACCACGTCTAAACTTATACGTTGGCGAAGAGAACAAGTAGATTTCTCTTAAAAAACTGCTTTAGGGATGCGAGATTTGCGAACGCGAGGCGCGGCTGGCATACAACTACTAGTACATCCTTTGATCCACATGCCAAGCAAGATGCTCAAGAAGAAAATGCGCTTAGAATCGGCGATAAACTCTGTCGCATGGTTGTTCTAAGTCACAGACTTATAAGAGGATGAATGGGACTGCGGATGCTCATTGTTAATACTATCATCCACTGCTACCGACTCTTCGGTTACTTGCGGTTCTGTGATGTATACAGCTTTTGGCGCAGGGCCCCGGACCATTTGTGCGAGTTTGACGTATCTGCCATCCTCATAGGACTAGAGGTGAGACAAGGGAAAACGATGAAAACGAAAGAACTCGCCGAGGCCTCTAACTCCGTAGTGCTTATATGTGCAGGGCGTAACATGAGTGCACGCGCACCTCAAAGACGCGTCCCTGATCATGGTAGTAAGGGACGACCATCGATAATTCAATCGAAATGGACACTATTTACAATAAGAACCCGGGCCCGGGTCAAGGATACATACAGTCGAAGATCTCCAGAAACGACAGCCTTCTGATTTACTACTCATGCTTCCCGTGTATCTAGTCGAGTAGAAGATAATCCGGGTTCAACGTCTTTCAGAAGAAGTAAATCAACAGTCAGTATACAATTTAGCATGGTTTTGGAGCTGGGACAGTAGTACTTACTTTCATGGACTTGGAGACACTTAGACACATATCGCTCTCCAGAGCCTTCGGACGAGTATCACAGGGTGCTGCCATACCGCATGATGTCCGAGGCACAACTTTGAGGATGATGGCCTCGAAGTGTCGACGAGCCATGATGCTCATGGTTAAGCACTGTCCGAGAATTCCGAGCTTAATGGTCAGAGGTTACTTTTGAAAAATCATGTATGAAGCAATAGGCTCGGAATTCAATAATCAGGAATACTTAATCTACTGAAAATGGAAAACGTTATAAACAAGGAAGACATGAGGGCAATAATGCACGATATCCCTAAAGCAATAACATAAGTGAAGAGGATTATAGTCAAGCCCAAAACAAGTTAGTTCAACTTATCCGCGGGCAGCTTCGTGGAGAAATTGACGGTCCAGTGGGCTGCATATTTTGATGAATTGACTGGCTCCCAACCCGCTGCGGCTATCTCGGAGCAGGCTCTGCACTATACAATATCGCTGACCATGTCCATGGTGACATACAGAGCGTTAAGACCAATCATCTGAGAAAACTGATAGTAAACGATATAACATGCAACACAGCAAAGAAACACGCACCTTGCGAAACAAGGGAGGGAAAGAAAAAACAAGCGGAGAGGAGCTGTTCACAATCAGACATCATAATACATACATCTAGGATGCTAGAGTGTGTTAAGCACGGAAAGCAGCAACACTAAACAGAAGGGAGATGCGAGATTGAAATGTTTATGAACGAAGACTGTCAATGATATCACGTTGCCCGGAGGGCACGCCAACATATGGCTCTCGTGACCGCTGTTACTGCACTGCAGGAGTACATGTCATTTTGAGAACGGGAAGGCTCTAACAAGCATCTTGAACATTCCAAGTGCACTGAGAGGGAAAAAGCACTAGTTACTGCCTTTGTATGTCACGTGTGACATGCTAAACTAAATGATATGAAAAAATATTCGGATACGGGGAATCGAACCCCGAGCTACCGCGAATTGGTTTATGAGAGGCGGTAATGTTAACCATTACACCATATCCGATTGAAAAGGAGTACTAGCCTTGTTTACCTGTTAGACTTTCATCCTATATGCAAGTAGAGGAGCTTTCAAGCTTGCATACAGACACTCACCTAGCCATTCGTGATGTTCCCTGCTCGCATGTGGACGACGACAGCGCCTATCCTGCGGGCGTCGCGTGGTACTCGTGGCCTGTCAGTCCTTGTTAGAAATTATCCACGAGTTCAACCACCGACATCCAGCCTTCATTCAATTCCCCCACGTCGACTCTCGACATCATCTCCTCGACATGCTCAGTATACACGCTTTCCCTCAGAGGATCAACGCCACACATCAGGAGTGGTGATAGATAATCGTATGAAGATAGCTATTGCAATTGTTGCAGTCGGAGGAGCATATTATGTCGTGCAGTATGTGTTCAGTGTATTACCTGTGATGCTATGTCTCACTTTAGCCCTCAAGTTTAGAACAAGTCCCTGAAACAGGTAGGTGGCGATTTATGGACATCAGTCGCAAGTACGAGACAAAGGTGAGAGCAAGATTAGCCTCAAGGAACAAACTCTCATATATCCCCCTGCAGCTTGCACAGGCGTCATATGACGAGCTCTTGGCTGAATTCCGAGGCAAGATACTACCTTCTAATCATGCCGTGACACGACACGTCCAACGGGTTGTTAATCGTATTCTTGAATCATCGGACCTTGGGCACTTGCGTTCGAGCGAGCCTCGCCGGTCACTACTGGAAGCACCAGAAGACTTCTGGAGCGAAGACCCATTCACCACTGGAAGACCTGGGGAGTTGTCCACCACAGAAAGCGGAAGTAAAGAATGGAATTTGCTTGTTGTGAATGATCCATCCATTGTAAACGCCATGGCCACATTCGGTTCGCTCTTAAGCTGCCTTTGCAAGTGAACTTTGACATAAATGGCCACAGGAAATATTGTGGTCTTCACTGGTATTTTACCTATATGCAAGGATGAACAGGGTTTAGCTGCTGTCCTTGGACATGGTGCGCGATTCCGCCAAGGATAATCTGCGCAACTCAAATAATCCGGCAGAGATCGCTCACGTAGGTATGATGGCATGATACAACATGCACGCACATTCTCAACCTACCTTTACTAGTTGCTCGACATGCTTCTGAACGCTATTCGTCCTCTAAAGTGTTCCTAGCGATAGCAGTTCTTCTGCAATCAGTCTTCGGGTTCGATTTTGGAATTACCAACCTCATAAGCACGTTGCTACTGGAGCTACCCAATTCGCGGACTCAGGAATACGAAGGTGTGTTTTCTCCAATTGTAAACATGGAAATGCTGACGTCAGGGACGCAGCCGATACTATTGGCATGCAACTCACTGCAAAGGCATGTTTTGACCCCCAGGCTGCTGTGGAGTGAGTGACTTGGGGTTTCGATCGTCTTACTGATGTGCATGACATTGCAGAATGCACATGCGACTTGCACAATTTGAAAAGGCTCATGGAGCAACAAGTCTGGAATTCTTGCGTACGCACCCTGGTGCGGAGCGGAGAATCAAAGTCAGTATATATATTTTTTCACTTTGAGCTCCATGGTTTCATCTTTCCTTCAGCATCTCGAGGAACTAATACCAGAGGCCTATTCTGTACAAGCCGGCAGCCCTCAATGTGCAGGTATACAGGACTCTGTGAGCCGCTTCAAGGAGTTTTCCCTTAGATTGTAGATTATCCACCAGAGTTGATATTTTGGCGAATACATTCGGGTTCTGTCGCTGCGTATCTTTTATTTGTGCGATTTGGAGAGTACAAATTGATCAGTGTTGCAATTACTGCAATTATAATTACTCATTTGACAATGAACGGCATCAAATTTGAGGTCGGAGCCCCACATTTAATGCGATCCCTTTGATGGGTCCATGGACCAGCCAAACAAAGACACATAACGCGGTGGTTAATTGGACTTAAAATCTTCATAGCAACTGACACCACTCTTTTCTGAATTTACAATCCAGCGTTACAATGGCAGTCTTCGTTCAGCGCCCTGCACCAGCCTTCACAGCTACCACCGTTGTAGAGGGTGAATTCAAAGAGGTCTCCTTGTCGGAATACCTGGGCCAATGGTACGCGTCTTTATTCGCTAGACATTCGTGAGAGGAGTGGCTAACATTAGCATTATTGCAAGGGTAATTCTCTTCTTCTACCCAATGTGAGGACTATAAATTCACCTCATATTTCTCATCATTGACGTCGTGACGTTTCCAGGGATTTCACATTCGTTTGTCCAACCGAGATCTTGGCTTTTAACGACGCGCTTCCTCAGTTCAAAGCGCTGAATGCGTCCGTTCTCGGTTAGTTCAGGATTATTTTCGTGGTGCATTTGACGCGTTCTGATGGTTTTGCAGGTGTTTCCACGGATTCCCAGTATTCCCACTTTGCATGGGCACAGCAACCGAGGAAGCAGGGCGGCATTGGACCTGACCTCAAGCTCCCTTTGATTGCGGACAGGAACATGGCAATATCCAAGGACTACGGTGTCCTCATCGAGGAGGAAGGCATTGCGCTGCGTGGTTTGTTCATCATTGACCCCAAGGGTATCGTCAGGTGTGTTACCAGTCTCTGTAAATCCTGGACTAGTTTGGTAACCGACGCTTTTAAACAGGCAAATCACCATTAATGATCTGCCTGTCGGTCGATCCGTAGACGAAACTATCCGTCTTCTCAAGGCCTTCCAATTTGTGGTGCGAATTTTTCTTT
The DNA here is from genome assembly GCF_016758785.1 of Suillus bovinus. Taxonomy (NCBI): domain Eukaryota; kingdom Fungi; phylum Basidiomycota; class Agaricomycetes; order Boletales; family Suillaceae; genus Suillus; species Suillus bovinus. The sequence continues at coordinate 936,710 of NW_024542060.1, read as the reverse complement.
GTATGCCGTAACGTTTCACTGCATCTTTCGCAGGAGGAACATGGAGAGGTCTGCCCTTTGGGCTGGACTGAGGGTGCTAAAACCATCAAGCCGGACCCCATAGGATCTATTGACTACTTCTCGACGGTAGATGACGCGGCTACCAATGGTCATGTGAACGGGAATGCCAAGAAACGTGTTCGCACAGATTGATAGAAGGCTTTACATGACAGCTAGATGTGATACGCTTTTCGTGCAGGTGGATTGGATATCTAGTTGTTAGATTTTTACATACATATATCACTATATATACCTTATGTTACTTATATATATCCTGTCATGGTTGACTTTCGAAGTTCAGAAGTTTCCTAAGCCCGATTAAACGAAGTAAAATGCGCAACACTGCATATCGGTAGATAAGGCCGGAAGCGCCAGATGATCGATGAAGCCGAATAGATAATTTTCTCCTCTGCTGTATCTTAAGAGGGCCAACGCTCGACTATCACTCTTTCCTGTGGAACCAGACTCCGCATAGTGCAACGTCTGCCTCCGGCGATGGATCCGGAAAACAAAACTGGATGTCACTTAGCGTAGAGCAAGCTTTCGTCCATATTTTGGCATGTGTCTTCTCTGTACCTGAGCTCACAAAGTCGCTTGATAGGACAACGCCCAAAGGCGAAGTAATCAGCATTGAGGAAAGGCTAGGCGGGGGCGTTGTGGGACTATGGGGTGGTACTGTCGATTGGAGGGAGCCAGACAATGGGGGCGTCAACAGTTGTGACTGTCTGGAACGAAATGGTGTGGTGAGCTTGAGCGTGCGCAAGCCATTAAAACGCGATATGACTGAATCGATGATGCCATATAGTATCTTCGAGTAAAGCGTCAAAATCAACTATTCTTAAATTCAGAAAATATCACTGACTTCGGTGGTGTCGTCTTCCATCCAAAGAACCTCTACCTCCAAAACGACGAGGCCGCGGCTGTTGGCAGCGCCGCTACCTGACAGAATTCCACCGGCAGCGCCCAAGAATTTTTCAACAGTTCGTTTGTCCACCTCGTGAGTGAAGACTACATCCAGTTTGGAGACGCCTTGAATTGCACGGAGGAGTGCGGCAGGCCGTAAACCCGTGTACAGCGTGGTGGTGATGTCCAAAACAACAGTTTGAAGTGTTTGTCCCAGTAAGGAGCATATTGTCATCATCAGTCGTGGAGGAGCATGCAGTTGAGAAAGCGATGGCAGTATGGTTTCTCGTGCGAGACCAGATGCGAATATGTGTTGATGGAAGGAAGATTCAGGTAAGAAGGTATTCTCGACGACATTGGGAAAAGCTAGATATTGTAGGGAGGTTTGATTTCTGAGGAAATGTATAATGTCGATGATTTGCTCCACAGAAATTGTGTCATCGAGGATGACCAGTGTCTTCAATTGGAAAGAAAGGGGAGGCGACTGCGAAAATACTGGAACAAATGTCCGTAGCGTAAGAGATTCCAAGTTCGACATATTATGCAACGCCTTCGTGAGATCAAGAGATGGTGTGAGATGGCCCTCAGATGACGTTGTTGCTGGCCAGAAATGACACGAGAAAGATCGGACCCTTGCAGCGAGAGACGCATGGGCGGCAAGGGTTCTACAAAGCTTTTCAACTTGTGGCTCTGATATCGATTGGAAGTCAAGTGTCCGATATAATGTATTGCGCGACGCGTCGCAGAAGTGAGTCGAAACAAGGGCGATACGCAGTAAATCGAGCTTGGGCAAGAAAGACAGAATTGTCTCTAACAGCTCCACAGGAAGGCTCTGGATTGGGACACCTGTGTGTGTTGCGTGTTCTGCAAGCAATCCTGCATGGAATGAATTGTGACGGATTAATCAATAGATCGGGCAAAGACTTGAACACTCTTGGCTCACCTTCATTTCCGTTTGACCGCTCTAGACTGATATTTTCACTGGGTAATTGTGAAGACTCCATTAAACTGGCCCTGCGTCCGAGGCCGCTGGGTCTCCTAATTTCGTCTGGTGATGCAGTGGAGGAATCACTAGACGGTCGGGGATATGCTGCACCCGCGGCATCACGAATGAATCCGACTGCCCCGTAGCCGCCCGTGGGGCTGCTGTTCTTGGAGGAAGTTCGTTTTCGAGGGTTGAAGAGGGTCGTGACGCGTTTAAGAACGCGATTTGGATATTTTTCCTGGTAAGTAGTACTAGTGTCTGTTGTAGCGCTTTCCCCTCCAGCTATATCCAAATCAGAAGATGACCTTGGTGGTTCCGCAGAGCGTCGAGAGAGGAAGTGCATGGTTAAACGTTGAGTCAGTTCGGGTTATCAGACGAAAAAGGTCAATATTGTGGACGGAAGGTTGATGGCCATGTTATAACTAGAGTAGCATTGAAAAACTTTCATCCAGCGCCGGGCAAAGTATACGTATCATAGGCGGGCCCAGAGTCGTTCTCAGGTGCTGCCAAGTGCCGTATGCAAGACCCCATTAAATTACTATGTATGTACGAACGTCGATGAGTCGAGATCTTATATAGCTCGACCTAGTAGCACGCTGTCACGGACCTGGTAACTCCAGTCACTTGAGTCGACTGGCTGTTCAACGTTCACTGGGGTATCGTCTCTCAGACTGACACAGACTTCTTCTGGGACAATTGTTAATATCTTTACAGCAGTGTCAGTTTATCATGGCCCACACCATAAATGTAGTAATTTTTTGATTCGGTTCCATCTCCTCCTCGGGTCATTGTTTGGCTCAAGCTCTTCTCTCCGTCCTTGCGTCTGAAGCTGTATTTCTCGCAATATCTCTCTCACTTGCCTGATCTATGCGAGTCCACAACATAATGCACGATCAAATCTTCTTGCCAATCTGGGACTGCCAGCCAGCGGCGTTGTATGGTGCGGCAGCCTGTTGGCAGAGCACCCACTCCGACTCGTGGCTAACTCGAAGTCGACCAGAAGGTACACTGCAGTGAACCATACCGCACTAGTTATTCCTATACCAATTTCCACTATCCTCCTGCAATCTCAATCTCACACAAATCGATTCGATCATCGTTGCTTCAGTTGAACCCGCTAGGTATATCATGAAACCATGGAGAATCGAGTAAACTCACCCTGCTTTCAGGGTCTTATTGGCACCATATCGCTAGTTACGAACCCTCATTCGAATTATACTCGGATCGTCAATGAACTTGGGCCAGTTACCCGTCACTAAAACTGACCGGGCTCGCGTAGCCTGGATCAATGCAATACAAAAGTTCGATGCACTGGATCAGGATGTGAATGTATTATCAGCCCCCAGGCATGTCCCAACAAGGCTAATCAACATTTTCACGGGACAAATCGAAGCCATCCAGAATGATACTACGAAGCGCTATGTCATTGCATCCTACCTTTGGAACCCAGATAGATTTTCAGACACTCCAGAACACTACTCTGGTCTGTATAATGACATACCACAGGCACCCACGTTCGATGACTGGTTCCGTTTGACTTGTCTCATGCACCCAAACATCATTCAGGCAGTCGATGCAGAGGAAGGGGAGGTGGGTCGGTTGCATTGTCCGTTGGAAGTGCCAGCGGGGATATCGCGGGAGTATCTTCGAGAGATATTTCTCCTTGTTGCCAGGGAAGCTTTGTTGATGGGTCTTGAGCATGTCTGGATAGACAATATTTGTATCAACCAGGCGGATCCAGAAGATGTCGCGCGTGAAATACCCAGAATGAGCGACTACTATACCAATGCAGCTTGCTGTGTTGCGGTATCCGAAGCGTTACGCCGGCGGTATGCTACTACCGAAGGTCCTCCCCAAGACGATACAGGATTAGAATCCAGAAGCGACGGAGCTTGGCGTAGGATTATAACTTGGATGAAGGGGTATCATGCCAAACGGCTTTGGGTCTTCCAGGAGACGTACTTGGCCAAAAAGGTTGTAGTCCGCACCAGAAACATCCGAATCGATGCCAACGAATTGGTCAAGGCAAGCGACTCATTTTCACCTGGCTCTCGCGGCCTTCTCCGCATGACGAGCGACGAATTTCCCATTTCTCTCCCGATATCAGATTGGCACCGCCCAATGTCACCTGAGCTCTGTTTGCAGTACTGTCGCATGCGAGACTGCGCATTCCTTCATGATAACATCTACGGCATTCTTGGCCTATTTTCCCAAAAAATTCGTCACTCGCTTCCGGTGGACTACCAGCTTTCACCGGGCATCATTCTCGCCATATTTGCCTATTTAAGAGTTCGAGATGGTGATTTATCCGCCTTACTCACGCTCCAGCATGAACTCTACGAAAGAGATGAACCCGGTCTCGGCGTCTCGTGGCTGCCTAGTGGATTTGGCTGGCAGCCAAGGGACATCTTCGGAGTTACACCGCATGCTGAACTCTTGCCTCATGTTGACCCTCAAGGCATATTGCACATGTCTATGTACTGTCTGGAAGTGGAGAAAGTTGGAGAAAGCTTGAGTTTCGCGTCTATTGCTGTAGAGCATGACGATCTTAATATTGAAATCCATCTATTGCCACGCTATGCCGAGCTCTTCCGTAAAAGGCCTCCTCAAACCGGAACATATCTTATTGGGGGGATATTGGAGCCTTCCAATAGCGGCCGCGAACCTGCTCATTATGGACCGCTTACCTTGCGACAGCAGATCGCAAACAAGGAGCGCGAGGAAAGACAGAGGTTCTTGAATCGGAAAGCGGAAAAGAAACAGGGCGAAGTTGTACTGGCGACCTTTGGGGAACAGAGTTGGTCGTTTGAAGATGTTCCAAACTGGTGGTTCTGGCTTTTACTGGCGACATATGATAAAGGAAAGACATGGAGAAGATTCCGAATAGCTATCAGCCACGAAGTTAATACTGACTGGATCGTACGAAAGAGGTTTAGTATTCGGTAACGTAAAATCAACTACTACTGTGCAAATCATCGTGCATGTAGAGGTTTGGAGTACTTGCTAGAAATAATCAGACCCTTCCATTTTTTCATGTAGAATCCTGGCTCTGGGCGGCGTAGAATCATGTGCAGCCAGTCACCAACCGGAGCAATGGCATGTGTAGAATCAATGCTGGCCAGTTACACTGAATCATTCTCATTATATTTCAATATTGGGTGTTAAGGACTGACTTGATTGTCAGGCGCGTTTCCGGATAATTTCAGCTTGCCGCTTGTTGCAAGTAAGGTAGACGACATCCAAATCCAGCCACATTTTGTATCACCTCCGCGTACAGGTTATTTCACAAACATACTGCACATTAGAGCCTATTAGCATGCAAGAATGCATTCCAGATACCTTTGGCTACAATATGATGGAAAAAAAATCAAAGAATATTTATTTCTTGTGATGTTATTTCGACTTTTATGAAAAGTGTCCAAAACACCTTGAATAGTCTTCAGACACAGACTGATGAGAGAAAATAAATTTGACGTCGAGAATTTGGCCATGTCATGTGATATATAATCTTACATAATCCACTAAAAATGCGAAGCAAAGTCTACCAGGAGATTGGCTCACAAATCTCAATAAGCCAGCTATGGGTCGCAGAAAGACCTGCATTAAAAATAGGCTCAAGAACCTGCATAAAAATTCCCCTAAAGTCAAGTCCCAAGCACCAGAACCTGTCAAGTCAAGCACACCAGAGCCTGGAATAGACTGTGACTCCGAGTCAGAAGCATACACTTCTGATCTTGAGTTGGAGGACAGTGAAGATGAGGTCGTGCAGGAAATTCAAACAGATTCAGACCTTCTTGCCTTTGCTGCCAAACTCCAGGCAGCACATGACAGTATGGTTAGAAAGGAGAGGGAAAGACAAGAAGCCACAAAGAGAAAACCAGTCTACAAGGGAAACTCAGACCGGACAAAACGGAGGCAGAGACTCGAGGGAAAGAAAATGGAGGCTGCTGGATTCCCATCCATAGTGTCATTCTTCCAAAAAAATGCAGAACCTGAGAGCAGCAAACAGGAAGACAGAATACATGTGTGAAATAACAGATGTGAAATTGGAATATGCTGAATGATTTTCCATCAGATTACAAATGGCAACCAGGTGCAAGGAACCAGATATGTCACAGCAGATCCGGAGATTGTTGAGACCCAACAGCCATCTCAGTCCGAACGAGTCACAGATCCACAAGCTGATGTTGCAGCTGATTCAGATGCAGAATCCAAGTTCCCAGCCACATTTGACCTTCCAAATCATTGAGATCTCCCAGCTTTGTGAAGAGCCAAGGCTGAATTGATAGTGAGGCACAAGAAAGATAATCTCAAAATGTTTATCTGTGCTCGTGTCACCAGTATGATTGCTCTTATCAGTCTGTATATTGATCTAGAGCTTGGATTTGTTACGACTTGGATGGTATCTGTTGGCGATGCTCAAACAGAGCGTGTGTTGTCAACAGTCGAGGATGTCCTTGGGTTGGCGAGGCTTCGGCAAGTAAGATTTGACGCCTATGTCCAAATCGGGTAGCTTATGTCAAGCGGATGCTAGACAATAAGTGGTATCTGCCAAGGCTTACGACACCCGAAGGTTAATTGTAAGATCGTTGTTAATTAGAAGGACAGAAGTCCGACTAGTTAACAGGGGGGCTTTGCTTGTCGACGAAGTCAATGAGTAAAGATCGAGACTAAGGACTTATCCGTGAAGAGCAGATAAGAAGATAGAATATAGACTGCTGGCTAGGCAGAAGGGATCACTCTTGTGAGAGTAGGAGGTCAAGAACCAAGTAGATTCAAGTTAAGGAATATGGTACATGGTAGCGAGTTTATATAGAGGACAGGAAGCATATTAGTGGGTGATAACTCGTACTACCAAGAGAGGTAAGCGGTAAAGGGTAAAGCTATAAAAGGAAAGCACGTTCGAGGTGAGACACGAGTGAACATGAACGTGCAGATAAGAAAGTGAGTCAGAGATCAAAATAAGAAGTGAAATGCGCAGTGGCACGATCGTGCAACTGCGGAGCTAAGTATAAGTACACATATGCGGCTGCGCACTGAGTCATAGATCAAGAAAAGGGAACTGGGCAGAGGGGACGCAGCATGCGTCGTATCATAGGTTACCGTCCGGACGGTAAGGGTAACGGGACTGTCCACTGGACTAGTCAGATGGTGGGACAGAGCATGGGTATGCTTCGTCAGCAAAAGGATCCGGCCAGATGTACTGGCTTTGCTGCAACGACAGGTAGAGGGTGAAGGGGAATGCGAGGATGACCAGTATGATGAGAGTAAGGTCAGGGTAAGGGTGTGATGCGAGGGCTGATACGAGGAGGATGAGGAGAAAAATGGTAGGGGCCCAAGCATCAAGATGTTCTTGTAACAGGATTTGGGTGGATGAAATGCTCTAAGCTTGCAGCAGAAGCAACTGGAAGAGGGGTCAATCATGCCCGAAATTTACGCAGATGGGTTGTGGACTACATGCGATTTGGGACACTGCCCCTCCATAGATATAGCCGAATGGGAACCTCTATCCTTCAAGACGAGGACCTTGCACAACATATACATCTCCACCTCCAAGGCATTGCAAAGGATGGCTATGTGAAAGCACAAGACATTGTGGATATTATGGCAACTGCAGAGATGAAACAGTACCTAGGCTCGAAGATTGGCATCACCATTCAGACAGGTCAGTGTTGGCTGCATAAGATGGATTGGAGATACAGGAAGGCAACAAAAGGAATGTACATTGATGGCCATGAGCGGGCTGATGTTGTCGAATATCGGAAAGGATTTTTGAGCCGCATGAACAAGTATTCAAAATGGATGACAACTTACGATCACAATGGAAATGTCCTATCCCTGCCCACTGGAATTGATCTTGCTGCCGGAATCTACCCACTTGTCAAAGTGACCCAGGATGAATCTACATTCACGATGCATGATAGACGACAGATGAAATGGGACCACAAAGACACAAAGCAACCAGAGACAAAGGGTGAAGGGCCCTCATTGATGGTTTCAGGCATGTTGACCGAAGAATGGGGAGAGTTGAGGCATGGCAACAGGTGCGTTGAAGATTTACCATCATTCCCAATTGTAACTTTGCCTCTGCAGTGAATCCCAAGTGCTGTTTAAGCCAGGTAAAAATCGAGATGGATATTTCACCAACGATGACCTTGTGAAACAAGTTGATAATGCAATTGATATCTTCGAGGAGAACACTCACAGTTTCAAACGAGCCCTGTTCTTGTTTGACAATGCAATGTCACATCAGAAATGGGCACCTGATGCCCCAAGTGCAAGAAAGATGGTGAAAAACCCAAAGCTTGGGTGGACGTGTCACCCAAATGGACCAAAAATGCGGAATACAACCTTACAAGATGGAACACAACAAAACCTTTACTTTCCAGACGATCACCTCACAATGCCTGGGTGGTTCAAAGGCATGCAAGCCATTCTGGATGAGTGTGGACTCTGGCGAGCAGGGCTTCGTGCAGAATGCAAAGACTTCAAATGCGCCAAAGGTGCCATTGATTGTTGCTGTCGTCGCACATTGTTCAATCAACCTGACTTTCAGAATGTCAAATCACATCTCGAAGAACTCATCACTGCCCGTGGACATCTGTGTGACTTCTATCCCAAATTCCACTGTGAGCTCAATTTTATTGAGCAATATTGGGGTGCTGTCAAGCTTCTGTATCGCTCGGGTCCTTGGGTCCACAAGATGGAAGATATGGAAAAGCATGTCAGTGCATGTCTTGATGATATTCCGTTATTGCAGATCCGAAGGTAAGCTTGAAACAATCTTCAGCCAAACAACCACATCTAACAACGCTGTCTCCAGGTATGCAAATTGTTCCGCAAGGTTCATGGATGCATATACCAAGGGTCTTACAGGGCCACAGGCAGTTTGGGCGACGAGGAAATATCACGGACATCGAGTCGTTCCGAATTCTATCTTGGAGGCTTTAGACACAGCAGGAAAGATATGACTGACTACAGCGTATATGATTTTGACAAGGCAACGGCGAAAGAAAAGATCGCAACTGGCAGATTTGGCCGTGGGAAACATGACATAAGCAATGCGGCGCAGTGGTTGAATCAAAATGTCGTCTACCTTACCAGTGTGGGTGTGTGGGTAGTTACTCTTTGTTCCCGTAGTATACGAGTAATTTGCCTACGTATACGTAAACCTCGATATAATTATTATACTTCATAATGTTTAATGATATTTGGACTCCTCGACCAGATTTCTCCGGATCCCGCAGAGCAACCGCAGAGCACTTTTTCCCTACACAGTATTGCTGGTTGGTACATGTACACACTCCTCGAAGTGTTAGTTTCCGCGTCAGTGTCGGCCACGAGCTTAGCGTGATATTCTCCATTGAGACTACATAATAGATATAATATTTCTTTCTAATTTGCTTATAGTTTCTTCCCCTTGAGACATCATTTGGCTGGTCTGGTTTGAGATTTTGAAAGTTCTCTCAAGGTCCTGCCGTGCGAGCGTCTGCGCCCGAACCACATTTCTCGCAATACTTGAAATTGTTGAATCTGCTTGTGATACTTCACGCTGGCCTAACGTTACAGCAGGCTGGCCGTCTGCTTTTTATCTGCTCATTTCATATTACAATCGCACGATACAGCTGGGTCTGTTCCTACAATGCAGTACAACAACAAAACACCTTCCAGTTTGTGTCACATAACTAAATCCTCGCATGCAGGCTGTTAATCTTTGCCCTCGTTCCCCTAACCATCATCACATTGGATGATGTAGTGAATAAAAGGGCAAGTCTGTCTGAAAGTCAAGTACTTTGTCAGTAGTAATCGCTTCATGTCCTCGGTGTCAATGAATCATATCACCACATGGTATCTAAGCTTTGAGTTGTGCACGCAATCCTGCTCCAACGGGTCCCTGGCTCGAATAAGCTGCACATAAGCTCCATCTCTAAACATCATATGCGTCAATTCAAGATATCCTAGGTAACCACATAAATTGATACCCACTTCAAAATGTCTTATCTCCTCCTGCAGTTTCAAGTAGTCATCATGCCCTCCATCTGTAGAGTCCCACTTCATCGACACAATAATCTTTCGCCAGCTTGAGAACGCGGAGAGCTTCCCGTATGACCGTAGCGTTCAGTTCCTTGCAACAGATGGAGAGGATGATCGATCTGCCCGATGTTTACCCGTGCGACAGTGTCATAAAGCGTATAACAAGTAGCACGAATTCACACCTGAGTCGCAAAAATATCAGCACCCACGCAACTCAACATCTTGGGATGACTTGAAATGGTACTCAGACACCCATTTCAAGTCCTTGCCAGAAATCTTGGTCACGGACTTGTTTTGTTGGCGCAGATGCGAGCTACTTCAGGCGCCTCGAAACTCAGTTTCTCATACTTATCAAAAACGAGACGGCAGCAGAAAGGGGACTCGTCCACAGAGGGAAGCTTCCGGCCAATGTCGAAGATTCTGACCTATGAGGACGGACTGAGGACGTCAGTGAGGAGAGGAGGTCACAGGTGTGTATGAACGGACCTTGGGGTCAGGTAGATCACGAATTGTAAGGCTTGTTCTTACAGTAGTGGTGGCGTCAGGCGGAACGACGATCCAGTTGCAGTACCTGGGTGCATGGTTCTCACATCTGAGACAATGGGATTACATCCACCCCAACCTATCGTAATCCAACACTCATTCGAGGTCAAATCACTCCCAACATCTAAGGGTTATCCAACAACTGGAAAAGCGACACACATGTTACATGGAAGTGGGCATATGGAAGTGATAGAGCCTGATGTTTGCATGATAAACCTGACTCGGCAAGCGCCGGGATACGGTTACCAACCATGAAAGATGAGCTTTCTGTAAAATGCTGAGATTGCCGTAGAGTAGAGAATGACCTGTTGCTCAATGCTCTGAGAAGAGGTTGTACTTGTACTAGTGGAAAGTCATTGGAAATATTAGCAGCCAGATTGCCCATTCACAGTCAATATCATTAATATTCTTTTGAACGCGGTCTGACCGGGTCACCGTCGGATGTTGCAAATCGCGATTTAGCACGCTCATATTTCACTTAATTCCTTTGCATAATGATTCTATAGGATGATTGATTCATAACTTACTGTTTGTATTTTTTTATTCCATGAAAAATGGACGAGAAGTGCTTGCGGCAGCGAAACACTGCTCAGAGACCAGTAGTAGGCTAGTAGCGTCCTCACCACGATTACAATTTTCAGTTATGAAGGATGAGACAGGGCGTCCGGAGTACAGCGGCTGCAATCGTAAATGATTGTCTATGGTCGATAATTATCTCAGTACAGACTGTATAGCTGATTTTGTTCTACCCTATTGCAGTTTCTCTGAGTGGATCGAGACAGAGCATCATGATTCGCTGTGATCCCCTGTAGTTTGACGTTCTGCCGCATTCTGCGTTTCGCTCTCCTCAGCCGTTGTTGTTGCTTTGAAAGTATCTTTGGCAGTATCGTGTGTGATAGACGAGGCACCCTGCGCTCTAGGGTTCAGGGAATTTGGGGTGGGCTGATTTGCCCAGCTGATTTGCCTTGCTAATTTACCGTGAATGACAGGGTGAATTTCAGACCCTCGAAAACGGGGTGTCAATTTGGGTCCTGGTTCAGTTCGGCTGGTTTCGGCTGGACCAGTGCAAAAAGCTTAATTTCTGAACACGCTGGCTCGTCATAGTCAAAATATATAAGTTGATTTGGTTGCCGATTCGGACGATCACCGAGAATCCGAAGAATTGTGAAGTTCGAGTCGCAGAAATATTGTAAATATTGTCCCCCCCATCGCAAAGCTAAATGCAACAACATCTCAAGGATCAACTAGAGCCCCACTCGGAGCAGACAAGACATCTCGACATTAAAAGAACATATACAGATTCGTCAGTGGCACCGCTGGCAAGCTGACGTGAGCAAAGAACCGACAGTCGCTCCTTCCGTCAAATGGCGAGATATGTATGCAACCATCCACGGTAAACCTGAGACACCACCTGTTGTCCCGCCACCTACTCGACCACCTATCGTGACCGCGGACATCATTTCGAGCTTGACCAACGAACATCAAGGTAGATGTTCAGACTCGGATGATGAAGACGGGGATTGGCGTGATAGCACGGACTATGTGGGTTTAGCTGGCATGAAAAGCACGGAGTTCAATGTGGGTAAAGACATTGACATATCATCCACGTACCTCCTCGATATTCTGTCAGACCACCCTGTACAGCCAACAGCTGCTCGTGGAGGTCCGTCGACGCCAAAGGTGATGGCCACGACTTCGTCCCTCACTGTGGGTCGTGCTAATTAGCCGGTCAACCAGAGCGGGATCCCTAATTCCCTGAACCCTACTGCGCTCATAGTAATGAATGTTGCAGTATGCATTGTGCCATTGTGAGTATGAACATGTCGAGATACAAGAAACAGGAGACACTGATGGCCTGACCTCAGATCTTCAAGTACCACAACATGTATGATCAAACGATCGTAGCAATATTTTTGCAAGAGAAGCATTCACGAAGGGCCAAGGCATGTATATCCAGAATGCCAATCAAGTAGAGAAATCTTTGAAATTATTTATCCTGTAACTTCTTCAACACTCGCTCATGCAATGCCCTTGTCACACCGCCCACAAAAGAGCTATCACAGACTACCCCGGTGCCGATGTAGGCTACCCTTGCATGTTCGTCTTTCATACGTACAGACTTGATGGCATCAATAACAAGTGTCTTGAAGTCTGGAATCGGTAACAGGCTAAGAAGTTCGGGTGACGATGATGATGTTGAAGAAGAGCTTGGGCCGAAAAGAGAGTGTGACGCATCTAGGATAGCAATCCGTTGTTCCGTCATTAACCGGAAGTCAAGAGCATGTCTAACCACCCCATGTTAAATGACGATTATAAGCATGTAGAAAGAACCGCACCTCAGATCGCCATACAGTACCCTCCACCAGCCCAAGCCTTTGACATATGTGTCTACCCATGGTTCAGAGGTATCGGCCTTGACCGCTATACGTGGCCGACCTCTACCACGTCCTGGCGACTGCTTGGCGTCACGGGAGCTCGCTCTCATGTGTTCAAGTTCCACTGCTATAGGAAGGGTATTTCGAAGGAGTTCAACAAGACGGTCAAGTGAGGATGCCAATGGGCCGTGGCGGAGAACATGACGGAGATATGGCTCAGCTTCTTCATGGGGATTGGTCCGTAGTTGGTGATTCGGGAAACGAAATTGAGGCGGAGCGAGAGAGGAAGGTTGTAAAAGGGTTGGCGAAGGCGCACAACGTGAAAAGCGTAGCTCGAAGAATCCACCTGTAGGCGATAGCTGGTCCGTACAGGTAATTAAGACCGTATAATCCTGCAGAAGTGGGATAAGATTACTCGACCAATGGACGGAGAAACTCACTGAGGCGTATGCAAACTCCACAGTTTGCAGGTCAAATGATAATAGTCTCACGTCCGGCCATTTTTTCCCTTTCGCCATTCGTGCCACTGCATTGTATAAGCATTAATAATACATCGACAACTTCAAGCACAACATACCTTCACGGGCAATGACGACCATTTTAGAAACGCGGGCCCACTCTTCTAGAAACTCGTCCACGCAGGTGTCAACCTCTTCGGACAAAAAGGAGACCACAGCCTCAGCCGCATCGTAGATTATTCTTTTCGAAGGACGAATGATGTTTTTGCTGCTAGACCCTGCCGCAGCACGCTTCCCAACTGGCTGTTGTACGTACTTCAATTTCACGCAGGTTACCACCTGCGCCTTCTTGTCTGACCACCAGTTCAATGGTATGACGCGGATGTTGGGCATGGCCGCCTCGGCTGCTGGTGCGCCTGATAGAATGTCTGAAGACTGAACACAAAGTGCCGGTACAGAACGGGCAAGGGATGATTGAATGTGTCCAAGCTCGGATATCTGTGGGAGGGTGATGGTGGGGTTGACATGGGTGTAGGGGATGCCACGGAGCTTAAACTGGCGCTCGACTCGGGTGTATGCAACACGTGCGCTGGAAGGACGATTGAGAAATACGTGGATGACGAAGGAATAAGGTTTCATACCAACAATATGCATATAACTCCCGGAGTACTTGTGTCTCCAAGTTGAAACTATGCTTACACGTTAGTAACACAAATTCGAGAGCTGAAAAATATATCACCTGTCTTCACTTCTCGATAATTCTGGAGGGATATCATCTCTTTTTCTCCTTTGCAAAACCAGTGGTTCGTGCGACATAGATGAGATCACAACCTCATCCATGCCGGCGCCAGCACCCCTGTCACCTCGTATCCGTCTCACATCAAGCCAGCCGATATCCTCCATAATCATGTTGCCAAACATCGTGTCCGAGAGCATTTTTGTCGATATGAGTGCGTACCTGAACTCTTCATCTGTGAGGACAAGCACGAGGTAGTGCGTTGGGAAGTTGGCAAGCTGGATATACATCATGCCACGGGCTGCAGGTCCAAGCTTTTGAATCTCTAAGACGGAAGTGAGACAGAGTAAGGAGATGAATTGACAGTACCAAACCTTCTTTCGAGAAGTTTCGGTGCCGGAACACTTGGAAGCCAAGGTAATTTGCTTTTTGTTCCACGATATCTGTGATTGTCTGCCAATATAATACAGTGACGGTTATAGTACAAAAGTAAGATTGCGCACATTAAATCGCAGTCTGATCAGCACGTCGAAAAGCATGTTGGGTGCTTCGTTGAGTTTGTCAGAGATGGCAGAAAATCTTGGTCCTCGGCCAGCTGCTGCGAGGTCTCCAGTATCTCGGATACTCAACCGGCCTGTCCTGGTGTCGATGGACACAATCGCGACTTCGTCGGCACAGAGATGCACGCGCAGAGAATGATAACCTCCTTGTGTGACATTAGCACGGAATCAGAGTCGAGATGGTTTGATACCCACTTTCAAAAACCAAAACCACCTTGTCTGCAGGTGAGAATACCCGAATAGGGCCCCGCTGAAGTTGGGCTTGGTAGAATCTCAGGATTGCTTGTGTGTGCACCTCGATCACCTTTCTCAACATCGACTCAAAATCAATGTTATCAGACTCCTGTCGAAACGCATACGTGAATAACCTCATCGCGTAATAAATCATTAACATACAACCTCAAGCTCTTTAACCACAGCTATCGCTTCCTCAGTGTCAATATTGGCAGCCAACACGCCCTTCATCGGTTCCCATTTTGTGTTAAACTGCAGGCTTTCAACGTCATCAGAAGGGCGCATGTCACCTAATTTTGACTTTCGCTGAAGTTCTGCAAGCATTCGCGCTATAGGTGACCGCGCGGTTTTTTTGTTAACTTTCTCGACAATAGAAATGGTCAAGGTACCACCATGCGGAGGTAATTTAAGACGATTGGGGGCCACCACATGAACTCCGGGTTGTAGTGGTCGCCTGGGTGCACATGAACAACAGAAGAAACGGTCTATGAAACTGAGGGCCTTACATCCAATACGACACAGCAAGTGTTTTGCGCCCATCGCGCATCTCAACTTTGAGGAAATCAGCCCAACCAAGGGAGCGCATCCTCTGAGCCTGTGGGAGAGCCGTCATCCAACAGCCTTTCTGATCATGAAAATATGCTTACTTGGTAGCACAATATTTCAAGTTGATAGGACATGGACATCATTTCTGTGCGTCTTCGTGAATTCCCATACAACGACAAAAAGCTCTTTTACTTACG
Source organism: Suillus bovinus (assembly GCF_016758785.1). NCBI lineage: Eukaryota > Fungi > Basidiomycota > Agaricomycetes > Boletales > Suillaceae > Suillus > Suillus bovinus. The sequence goes on along the minus strand of NW_024542060.1, from coordinate 921,100 downwards.
AAGGAAATTAAAGAGCCTCACAAGAGGTGCATCTACCGTTCCCTCTGGAAGCTGCGGTCGTGGTGGATCTTCGGGGTTCGGAGCAAATTCTGGTATATCTGGGAGCGGAAGGTAACAGGTCATCCGTGCATCAGCCTCGTCTGCAATATGTCGTCTGAGAACCCCAGTGGGCTCGGAAGGGAACTCTAGGTACACAGCATAAACGATGGTATGTAGTAAATCAGACGATATTAATACCTTGCATGCCCGTGGGATCACCGCCCACAGTGATGAGGAACTTGACGCTAACAAAGAACCAGCCATCATTCTTCTCTGCGCCTCTTAGGCAGATGGCAGTTTCGAACAACTTAGGGACCGAGAAGTGCACACGTCCATTAGCTGAGATCAATTGAGTAAGGAACTGTGAGGTTCTGAGCTCAGAAAGATACCAATGAGATACTGGAACATTTCCACCGGGATTATCTCCGACATACGGAGGCGGTAGCGGATGGCGTGTTCTATGTCACTGAGCGCGCTGACGACCTCCGCATCCGTTAAGGGGGTAGTTGAGATAATAGATTTCTATGGAAATACATGAGTACAATCACAGCATATGGCAAGATGAGTAAAACCTTGATGCGAGACGGTAGCCGCTGATATGTGCCCGTAGTAAGGACGTCCAGCGAGGTGAGTAAGTCGTGATTTCGTAGCCTACGACATAGAATGCGTAAGGACAAAAATTAGTGCGCGTAAATTCTCTGTACCTGGCAGAATCTAAGCTTTCTTTTGCGTACGTTAAACTTCTCATGACATCTTCAAATTGCTGGTTCTGATTCATAAGAAAAGCAGTGATGTTCTGGAAAATAATCATGAAGTGCAAGTATTGATAGAAACGCGTCACTCACCATGCATTTCTGTACGGTCTCTGCATCCCGTGCCCACTTAGTGATGGCATACAGCTTTACAACTTGCTTCTTGGTTTTCACGACCCAATCGGCAAGCGTGCGTTTTCGAGCACCATCAGACATGTTTGGAAGACTTGATGGAGGTTATTCAAAGGGAATTTGTAGAGTGAACACTGGAGACACTCACGTCTCAGCAAGCTCAGACAACTCAGCATAGATGGCCTGGGCCACTCTAGAAAGAAGGTCGCCCAGCGGAACCTGGCCATCAAGAACTACAGGAAGTTCGTTCTCAAGCTCCTCTATAGAGGGCTCGTGGTAGCCGTTCATGCTGTTGATAATGACTGCCAGCTTTGTGAGCTACAAGTCAGCACAATAGTCCGTCGGACCGTTAGCGCTACGAGGTAATGGTTATTGACCAGGAGCCGTCACGTGTGTCGTGACACTCTGTTGTCAAATATAGTAAGTACACATTTTCTTTTTCAAAAGTTTACATAACGTGCAGTCACAGAACGGTCACATTAACTGTATTTGATTACATAATCCAGGAATTTCTAGATTTTTCCTGGATCATTTTTATTGCAAGTTTTACCAACTCTCTTTTCTGTTCGTCCTCAGATCTTCTTGAAGTTCTTCTTCTTCCTAATTCTAATTCGTTGTTGAAGTAGCTATGCACACGTCTTCTCGTACTCTTCGCCGCGCTGCCGCAAAGGTCAAGCCCACTATGACTCGCGGTGTACACAAGGAGATCAAGTTCAGTAATGACGGTCGTGCTAGTATCCTCAAGGGTGTCGACGTCCTTGCTAATGCTGTCAGCGTCACCCTCGGTCCAAAAGGTCAGTATCATTCCTTTCACTCTCGTGAACTGAATCTGAACTATATTTTTTTTTTCGCGATTTCACAGGCCGCAACGTCATTATCGAGCAGAGCTTTGGTGGGCCAAAAATTACGAAGGGTAGGCTATTTTTCTTTCTCTAGATGTACTATCACCTGAATCATCGTCAGATGGAGTAACTGTGGCTAAGAGCATTAGTCTCAAGGACAAGTTCGAAAATCTTGGTGCCCGGTAAGTTGCTTCTGTCCCACTGTCAACACAATTTTTACACATTCCCGAATAGGCTCGTGCAGGATGTCGCACAAAAAACAAACGAAATTGCTGGTGACGGCACTACTACCGCAAACCGTCCTAGCTCGTGCCATCTATGCCGAGGGTGTCAAGAACGTTGCGGCAGGGTGCAATCCCATGGACCTTCGTCGCGGTGCCCAATCCGCCGTACAAAAGGTTGTCCAGTTCTTGGAAGCCAATACCAAGACGATCACCACTACAGCCGAGATTGCACAAGTCGCCACTATCTCTGCTAACGGCGACGAACATGTTGGTGGGTTGATTGCGCAGGCAATGGAGAGAGTTGGGAAAGAGGGTGGTCATCACCGTAAAAGAGGGCCGGACAATCGAAGATGAAATCGAGGTGACGGAGGGCATGCGCTTTGACCGCGGTTACATCTCCCCATACTTCATCACCGACGTCAAGACTCAAAAGGTCGAGTTCGAAAAGCCACTCATTCTCCTCTCAGAGAAGAAAATTTCCTTGCTACAGGACATTCTGCCATCCCTCGAAACTGCTGCTTCAGCTCGCAGACCGCTAGTCATCATTGCTGAGGATATTGATGGCGAAGCCCTCGCAGCTTGTATCCTTAACAAGCTCCGTGGCCAGCTCCAGGTCGCAGCCGTCAAAGCACCTGGTTCGGTGACAACCGCAAGAGCATCCTTGGTGACCTTGCCATTCTCACCGGTGGCTCAGTCTTCACTGATGAACTGGACATCAAGCTTGAGCACGCAACGGCTGACCTCCTAGGCAGCACGGGCAGCATCACTATTACGAAGGAGGACACCATCGTCCTCAACGGTGCTGGCTCCAAAGATGCCATATCAGCACGATGCGAGCAGATCCGCGCACTCCTGAATGACCCCACCACCTCCGAGTTTGACAAGACCAAGCTCCAAGAACGTCTTGCGAAACTCTCAGGAGGTGTCGCCGTCATCAAAGTTGGTGGCTCATCTGAAGTCGAAGTCGGAGAGAAGAAGGATCGTTACGATGACGCACTCAACGCAACGCGTGCCGCGGTTGAGGAGGGTATCCTCCCGGGTGGTGGTGTTGCACTTCTCAAGGCTAGCCTTGCACTCAAGACAGCCGCACCCGGCGAACCTGCCTCTGACCCAGACGTCATCCCAACTGCCAACTTCGACCAAGGCCTTGGTGTCAGCATCATCCGTCGCGCGTTGACACAGCCCGCACGCACAATCCTCACGAACGCGGGTGAGGAAGCAAGCGTTATTGTCGGCACGCTTATCGGCTCGTCTAACACATCCTTCGCATACGGTTACGACGCGTCAAAGGGCGAGTATACTGACATGATCGCGCGTGGTATCGTCGACCCTCTCAAGGTTGTGCGGACAGCACTCGTAGATGCCGCAGGTGTCGCAAGCTTGTTGACCACAAGCGAATGTTGTGTTGTAGATGGTGAGGAGGACAAACCTGCCGGTGGTATGCCTGGTGGCATGGGTGGCATGGGAGGCATGGGTGGCATGGGCGGGTTCTAAGTAAGGAATATTAAACCTTTCCTGCGACCTTGTGACACGCGGGGTAAAATAATTCCCAAGCGCCGTCAGTACTTCAGTCGCCACTTCATTTATGCTGATTTATTATACTTGCTTTGTTGTCGCACGCCGTTACGCCCCCCTCATCATCATGCACCTCACGTATTTGTATCCTTCATTATTACTTACTTGCATGGAATTGAAACACCACTCAGTCTACGTGTTTTGTGTGGTTTTCAGCTTGCATGGACGGCATACTATCTTGACTACGTGCACCCTGGCGCTTGTGGTGCTTTGATGACCTATCTGACTAAGTTTGTAGATCTAGTGAACGCCGCCAAGTTCTCCGTGTCTATCACTAGTTTACTCCCTATAACTGGGATCTGGGACCAAAAGCTAGTGACTTTTTCTCTGCTAAGACTCCTACGAGCTATCTCGCCGACTTATGCAAGGTAACTGCAATTCTGAGTGCTAGTCACATCTACCTCTTATCGCCTTGTCTGTCCTAGCTACTCCTTCTCGCCTTTATTTTTCGGTATTTCTTCTGGCAATTGCGTCTCACCCCTATCTTGCGGCTGACAGAGCAGAACGAAGCAAAGATTTCTTTTGGGCCTGACCGGCATACGATGTGTGTCTGAGTGATCATCTGCGATGCGTAGAGTCTCTCTAGCCTCGAATGCTTAGAGCCCTCGTTGCATGCATTCTGCATGTACATACTTGTCCTCACCCCATCCTGAATGCGTTGAAGTGGTAGCATGAATTCTTTTTATCTAGTTCTTCAAACGCATGTGAGAGAGCAACAAAGTCCACACGCTCTTACAATATTGATATCTTGAACATACGCGTTCTGTTTTAATAAATTTGCGAATTTTACATGCAACAATATTGGTGAGCTCATATCTATATATATACGTACCATCAGCCAAATATCTTCGACACCAAAGGAAGAGCCATAAAGGCTCACCTACATCCTACAACTTCGCCTTCGTATCCCCCGAACCGTTCACAATCTCATCCAAGATCTCGACGAGTGCCTCTCCAAGTTTATCTGGTTTCTCTTGCGGAACCTAATAAATTTTGGGCAGACAATATCTTACAACCCACTTCGACAGGAAAATAAGACGGTGCCACGTACCAAATGACCCGCCCCCTTGATAGTCCGCTGAGATACCACCCTGTGCTCCGCAGCATCTAAAATCTCTTCCCTCGACGCTTTAGATCTACATATAGCCCGTTACATCACTGTCGACCACGGGCAAAAAAAGAAAAGAAAACAACGCACACAAACTCCTCGAAATCAGCCCAAATGACATGAACCCCCCTTCCAGCCTCCTCCACCGCCCTACATACACGCCTAAGAGACTCGGGGTCCACCGTATGCGATGAACATGCATACAATGGGCTCTCCTCGTCTTTTCTCAACGTAGGTGTAACATAACTCTCCTTCTTCCCCGTACCAAGGTTTGATTGATTCACCTCTTCAAATCCACACCTCACATAAAGGTCCAAAACCCTCTTATCCCACTTCCTCCAAACGCCTTGCTGCCCATCAACCACCTCATCAAAGCTTCCCTATCCGTCCAGCGATCGCGTTTAGCAAGTGACCCTCGAACGTTTGCGGCTCCGTGGATGGAGCGAGGGTCAGTCGGAGTGAGAGAAGGGAACATCAACGTTGGTTCGACCATTATGAGAGCAATGGGAGTAAGAGAAGTAGGTATGGATGTGAGCGCAAATATCCAGAGCGTGCAACTCCCTGAATGAGCGATCCCTACCACCCTGCTAGATGTGAGCAAGGGAGTGGAGAGGAAGGCTCGGAGGTAGAGCGCCGATATCATTCGTTGCTTGAGGTGATGTTAGCATTGGTAGTAATGAATAAGACAAAGAAACGTACAGCACATCGCCTTCCCATTTGCCTTGCGCGCATCAAACACGGACGGTTCAGAAGTGCGGTTTGACCATGGTTGGGGAAAGTCAAGCACCCATATATCCCGGATCACAGCGCGAGTTTGAGCATGCGATAGCAGGCGAGCAATAGTAGGATCGTATTGTTCCTTGTCTGAAGCACATTTGAGATCAGGGTGCGAGATTGGATGGGAAGACTCACGACTAGCAATTCCATGCGTGAACACGAGTGTGAGACCGTCTTTGGCGCAGGAGACTGGGTAGTACAGTGTAGAGCACTTGAGCTCTACTAGGTCTGAGCCTAGAGTTGTGTGTAATGAGAGGACGCGCCTCTCAGGCACCGGAAGCTGGGACATTTCAGCTCTAATATTCAACCTGTCAGACGTGTGTTAGAACTCCTTCGCCTTGTAAGACACAACCAAGAGAGGAACCAAGGACAGTGCTACAAACTAGTGCGCCAACTTTCTCCCCAACCATATTGACAACGAACTTCCGGTTACTTCGGTGAGTCGCATTCGTGGAAATCGGGTGTTGCCGGTGGGCCGCGGTCGTGGTTGTCAACTTTGAACTGCAGTAATAACTTGGTGCTTGTGCTGCTTGTGCTTGAGCTTCACTTGTTGAGATCAGCAGATCGTCGGGACAAACTAACTGTGTCCTGCCAGTTGATATTTAATAACGTTGATCAAAGTTACTGTACGTTCGGTGATTACACCGGATATTATATAATCATGATTGCATTCGCTACAAACACCAAGACTGATGAAATTAATTGGACGGCGTGATGTTGACTGACGAAGGCGGCAGGGTTAGTCAAATTGTAACTACGTTCCACTACGCAGACCATGACTTTAGGTCAATGCACGGCCGTCGGCCATCTCTGAGCAGGATACACTAATGGTCAAGCAACACATTCAAGTTCTTAGAGCTTGTCAGGGACACTGATCAAAAGAGAGCCGACTGTGCATCTCTGTTTGTGCTTCACCGAGTGATCTTATCTGTGCTAAGTACTCGATCTTGTGAGAAAACAGTACATTTCACATCTTGTTTTTATTGGGAAAAATGACCAAGATGCTCAACTATGAGTGACGGCACTTCCAACAATTAGCGGACTCCAGCTCAGGCGACCACCCTGGTTCGCATACCAAACATTGCGCATGGCAAGCCGCAAGTTACCTGGGTAGATGCTGCTGTATCCACCCCCGTGGCAGCGGCAGCAGCACTGGAAGCAGCAAGGATCACGAGGATTTCAACGAGTTTCATGGTATCTGGTATAACTATGCATCAGCCTATGATGTGACCGTGCTAGGAAACCACATACCGATGGAAAGTATGATTATATGATGTGCACAAATTTGCTATTACAAAGTATCAGAAGAGCTATTATATGTCCGTTCAATGAAATGCACATAGAGTGTACCACAAGAGGACTACTCACCGCGAGAGAAGCCGTTTGTTTGAGACCTTTTTAAATTAACTGCGTTGATTTTATACCTGTTCTCGTTAGTGCGACTGGGGCTACACCGCAAGAAAGTAAAACATGCGTCCTAATAACAAAATCCATCTCCTTGATAAGGTGCACCAAATTGGTATTAACCAACGAGCCACAGTGATCGCAGGAAGGATATATCTGAGGCAAATAAGCGAACAGTTTTCACGATTCAATATTGGCCACTGCTGCTGATCGTTCTCGGATCTTGGCAGTTTCTGAGCAAAGCGCATGGAAACACTCGGAGTCGTCAACCACATGGGTCAAAAGAAAAAAGGAAATCGTGGAAGAAGTGTAATGATTGAGTTTGATCCAGGGGGATGGAGTTTCTTGGTATGGTATTGTGGTCTGGTGAATCTTGCACATAAACATATGAGCCTCTAAGATCATGGCAGTACACTATCTCTATAATGACCTCCAAGAGGTGTGCAAAAGGGAAATTAGTGTACAGCCCGGCTTCAAGCCGTGAGATCAGTGGACCGTCGGACAAACTAGCTGTGTTCGAGGCTCTGCCAGTTGATATTCACGTTGTTAGTCGTGATCAGGGATTATGAGACTCGATGATTTGACGTTACTGAGTCGGTTCTGCTGCAACAACCGGTTTCTTTGCAATGCAAGCCGCATAAGACGACAGTTAGTCATGGCCTTTGCCTTCAAGAATCAAGTTATGAGTCGTTGAAGATTGTTGTCTTCATTGTCTGGCTAGTTTTAACAAAGCAAGTATATCTTGTTTGGTCATTTGTGACGATTTATTTGTCCTGGCAGGACTTGTCCATTCAATCGATCACATCAAGTGACATTGCCCATTACATATTCCACCCGCATTACATTCTGCTCAGAAACAACATCAATATAATAGGATGACACTCCCTACAGATTCCCTGACCGAAATGTAACATGAATCGGAATTCTCCACCCAATTACATTGAGTCGTCTGTCAAAGAATCTGTCGACACCATCTTGGCTTTAATCAGGTACATCGAAGAGCTACCGAAAACTGCTTGTGGCGAGACATTGCTACATCCCGTCCTCACCCCGCGTTTCGCCATCTCATGTACTGAGGAACTCTTGACGCGTCTCAGTGAAATCGCGCAGAAGAATCCAATGCTCGCCATTCAGACGCACATCTCAGAGAATAAACCCGAAGTTAAACTGGTTAAACGCTTGTTCAAGACTAACAGTCATGCAGAGACCTATGACATGTTTCATTTACTTCGCGATAATACTGTTTTGGCACACGGCGTCCAACTCACTGCGACGTGGTTCGGAGGTGGCACATTGCCCGACGAGCCACTCCTATTTGAGTAGTAGCATGGCAAGAGTTGGCATGCTCCTGGATCATGATGTGAAGGTCAGTCCTTCATTTCCCAATAGCTAATTGCTATAACTAACTTAATCTTCGAGCAGGTTGGATTGGGCATAGATGTCTCTTAGCATACGCATTGCACCGCAGATAACAGGGCAGGACATACAAAATCTCTGTAACAAGAATTTCCTCACGGGTACCCAAACCGTGTCCACAGGACCACAAGGGCATCGTTGATTCATTCTCTAGGGTAAGTACATCGACGACTTCGCTGGCCGCTTACTGATCATCTCGAATCCAGCAAACAGACAACACATCTTGTGTGTGTGCCCTGTCCATTTAGCCACGAACTTGCATGTGGTGATGGAGGCTTCTTTCAGACTTCCGCGCCAACTTGCATAAACGGGCGTTACCGTGAGAATCTTCTGAGAGTGAGTCTTTTGTTGTTTTTGTCACTGCTCGCCCTCGACAATGACATTGGCTCCTGGCATCGGAAACTGGGTTACTTACCGAGAATGTTTACAGGGTCAAGGTCTTAGCGCAGCCTACCATGTCAAACATAGCCCCATTCGAGTGCGGGGTGTTTATTCCTGATACGTCAGCCTTCAGGGACTTGAAGGCACAACTTGATATGTTTCTACATATGGAGGACACCACACCCTATTTGTACGATGCTCCGTGTCTGAAATGCCGCCACTGTATCAAGGGACACAGTCATGGTTTGCGATTGCGCATGGCATGGTGGATGGTCAAGCCTTAAAAGTTCCCAGACCTCTATCCTGTCTACATAGCACTGAAACGAACTCGTCTTCACAGAGGATTAGAGAAGGATTACATTCACGGCGAGGATTGGGAAATTGAGCCAGTGATTGGACCACGTGGCAAACGGTGGCCGAAGAGAAAGTCGGGCTGCGACCACTCGGACCCACTTCTACGCCAATCCTTGAAGTTTTCCTGAACATTGAGGGTGTGATTGATGGAAAGGGTCTGTAACGGTGCGATCAGTGGCGGTTGTTTCATATTTATAAATAACAAAAGCTTAGAAGCCATAGACTATTGGAGTAGGAACTTATTGAGTAGCGACCATCCCGGATCAGTCCTTACGCACCATACGCAGGCTCGTCGGCGTCAGTCCAGCCTGTCACCACACTGTCAGTGCCACCAATACAAAATCACGCAAGTACAATTTCATTGTGGCACAGGGCCCGTTAATTTGTACGTCAGTGCAGTGTTAGTCTTTTATATTCAATTCGTGTCGAGATATTTTAGCGTTTCATTTCAGGGCTTTAAGTTTCCATTGCTAGGCGCCAGGTATTGACCAATACTAGTAGTGCCTTTCAGCATATGGATAAATAAATGCAGGCTACCTTAACTTGTCTTGTGTAACCTCCCTCCGGCGCAGTGTCACCAGCCACCTTCCCTCCAATTCAGCCATGTCGGACATGCCTGCATTTACAATTCAGTTCATAGGTAGGAACATATTTGTGCTTCGATTCCCTGTCTACTGATTGTTCAACCTTTTAGGGTTGACTATTTCTTTTGCGTCAGTCTGTCTTGGTAGCCAAAGTTCCGAACACGTTCAATACCAACTTAAATGGCTCTGATAGGCAACTAGGTATCAATGTTGCTCAAGGCTTCTGTTATTATCGAGCCTTCCCTCACGACAGACGACTGCTCAGGTATCTCGTGAGTTCATGACAGTGGTATCACTTATATTCTCTAACTGAGAACTTTTAGGTTGCCACTGTCCTGTTCGTTCCTACCATATTGTTGCATGCGTTATCTAACTATGATCCAGGATTTTGAATATCATTGGGACGCTATTGACCACTTTCATGTACTGGTCGTTCTTCACCAATTGTTTTCGGAGTACATTTATAAGGTGTCAGGCATGGTGAGCTACCTCAGGTGTATACTCATGATGTCTTTCACTTTTTAACGCAGTTACAGGGACACGGCGGTGAGCAAGATAAATTCATTCCCAGATCAAGCATACCCAACTGGAACTCGACCTACGGCAGGCGATGATCCTTCTCTTTGTAAATGTGAGTTCCAAGAATGTTTTCGTGATCATCATCTATCTGACATCCTGTCAGACTACCTTACCATTCATCGTGCACAGGTACCACACTAGTCACCATTACGAATGATGCTTACCTCTTGGCGCCGCAGTTTCTATTGTCATCGTGTATGGATAAGTAAGTCGTCATGCGTTAGTTGTACGTCATTATAAATCAAGTGTGTACGCAGTCAGCGACAAAAACATATATGTCACCATACCCATAGTAGGTATCGCATCGCATCAATGAGATCCGTGTACTTACGTCAGTGAGCAACAGATTTTATTCGCAGCTTTGTCTTATGGTGAGTTTCATTGTGTACTGCATCTCGGTTGCATTCTAAGACTTGTTTATGATAGTGCTCGGTCTAAGTAGGTTGGCTGAAAAGTGTTCACTTTGTCCATGTGCCTGATAGTTTTCTTTCTTGTTCAGCGGTTATTCCGCCGCAGTGAGTTTTTTTTTTTCGTGAACTCGAAGAAACTAGTTCTATATCGTATCCAGAAAGACTGGGGCTTTCTCGAATGACGCAGTACGTCGGAGCATTCCCCTGAACGCTTTCCTGACATTCTTTTGGTAGATACTCAAAATCTCCGCTGCAGATGCATTTCAGAACGTCTTGTGCGACTCCGCGATCAGTCTTTCCGTCTACTTTTACCTACGCCCTGGAAGATCTGGTGTCCGCCGGTAAGTTGGTGTGCTCCAACTAACCATCAAAGTATTCAACTGTGCGGTGTAGCACGGACACCCGTATCCAGAGGATAACTAACAATTTCATCGGCATGGGCTTTCTTGTGTGGCAAGTCTTATACTGCATCAATGTGACTACCACTAAGTGCTTTATTTCGTGACCTTACAGTTTGTTGGCTATCGGTATATTCATCTTGGTGCGCAGCATGATCCAGGCAAAATTTCTTCACTAAATGATTCTCAGTACTGGGCAAAATGGTTTGCTGCAATCGGAGGTGTAGCTATGGTTCTCAGAAACTGTGAGTGAATTTTTCTCGCGAGTTACTGTCGTTCAAGAGTCTGAGATGGTTGGATCAAATAGCATATGCCAATTCGTTGCTATCTATGTAGGTAAAACTACGAGCTGATCTTCCATATCAACTCATTGTACGATTACTAGACTCAACGCCAGGAAGCCACCTAGTAGGCTTCAAACGATGGAAATCGAACTTCAAACAATTCCAGTGGGCAATTCGAGATGAAGCGGCTACCCGCGCGCGTCGAGTTCTAGGTTTTTGTGTCCTTGTGAATGTCATAACTCAACACCACGAACACAAGCATCTTCACGTGCTCATCGTATGTATTAATGGAGCACCCCACTACCTCCAATATACTGCTCTTTCCAGCTATCAGATAGAGACCTCAGATGTTTATATCACTCCGTCAATATTGTGTACAACGAATTGCTACTCATGTCGCTCGATCATTTTGATTGAAGGTCGTCCAATATCCATGGGTCGTGGATATGAGATTGCAGTATTCTACTGCATTCACGCAGGAGCCGTAGCGGAGCCGGCCCGGGAGTGATGGATGAAAACCGGTCATTGGAAGTGTGCGCGCACAGGTAGAACACAAGCACCAGTGTCTGGATGGGAGAATCACTTTGCGAGATTTTGTGAGATCGAAATGTAAAGCTAGGTCCATGACTTCAGATTAATGCACAGTCGTCGGCCATCTCTGAGCAGGATATACTAGTGGTCAAGCAACATATTCAAGTTCTTAGAGCTTGTCAGGGATACCGATCAAAAGAGAGCCGACTGTGCATCTCTGTTTGTGCTTCACCGAGTGATCTTATCCGTGCTAAGACTCGATCTTTTGAGAAAACGGTACATGTCACATTTCGTTTGTATTGGGAGGAAAAATGACCAAGATGTTCAACTATATGAGAGACAGCACTCCCAACAATTAGTGGACACCAGCTGAGGCGTCCACGGTGTAGTGCATGGAAAAGATTCTGGAGACGAGTAGCATGGTCTGTCGCAAGTTCTGTCAGCAGGTGCTGCTGTATCCACCCCAGTAGCAACGGCGGCGGCAGCAGCGCTGGAAACAGCAAGGATCACGAGGATTTTATTGAGTTTCATGGTATCTGGTATAACTATGCATCAACCTATGATATGACCGTGCTAGGAAAACCACATACCGATGGAAAGTTTGATTATATGATGTGCGCAAATTTGCTATTACAAAGTATCAGAAGAGCTATTATATGTCCGTTCAATGAAACGCACATAGAGTGTACGACAAGAGGACTGCTCACCGCGAGAGGAGCCGTTCGTCTGTGAACTTTTCAACTCAACTGCGTTGATTTTATACCTGTTCTGATTAGTGCAACTGGGACTATACTGGGAGAAAGTTTTATAGTGAGAAAACATGCGTCACTAATAACAATATCCATCTCCTTAAGGCCTTAAGGTGCACCAAATTGGTAATAACCAACGAGCCAGTGATCGCAGGAACTGAGGCAAATGAGCGAACAGTTTTTCATGATTCGATATTGGCCAGTACTGCTGAGCGTTCTTGGATCTTGGCCGTTTCTGACGAAGCGCAGGGATTATAGTGGTCAATTGCAAGAAACACCTCGGAGTTGTCAAGCTCGTGGATCAAAAGAAAATGGGGGAAGAAGTGTAATGATTGAGTTTGATCCAGGGCGATGGACTTTCTTGGTGTGGTATTGTGCCAGTGGTCTGGTGAGAGTTTCTAAGATGGCGGTTACAGTAAACCATCTCTATAGTGACGGGAACTGTCCATTCGGATGTGATTTGGACTTGGACATCCTGACCTTCCCTCGGCCCGTGTCTCGTGTGAACATTCTCTAAACGCCAACTCATACTCTTCACCGAACAACTATACCAGCTCGAACCAAAAACCCTCACTTCTCCTCGTGTGATTGCACCAAGTGCGCGCACTAGTTTCAATTGCACGAGGAAAAGTGGGAGTGGAGCCACGTCCAAGGCAGGAACAGCTTGAGGGCAACGGCCCATGATATGTACGAGGCCTACGTTTCAGTTCGACTCACATCCCGCTCGTATGATATCGATGGAGGAAGTGGTTATAGACATTCGGTGGCACTGTACCGTAGATATGCCTTGTAGAGTACCAATTCAAATCAACTACCTGTCTGACTGAATATATTACTCATTCTGAGACAACAAACTCGCAAGGATACGATGCACATTAACAACGGCAGCTTGAAGAAATTTAGCACATCTCATTACAGATATACTATAAGTGCAACAGAGAAAACGACATGCACTTACCATAAGCATCGCATCCTCGCTCCTCGTGCGTCCGATAAACATCTACTTCAAACGCACTCGGGACGCGGGTAATCCGGAATGCGTACAGCAGCCAACGAGTGCTAACCAGCAACGTGTCGGTGCATTTCAGGACTCTACATGATTTGGATAAGACCCGTATGGCATCTTGCATGCCAGGGGAGGGAGTCCGCTCACAGCGCACTCTGTCATTAGTACCGACGCATCCCAGATCCAACTGCTAACAAATGATGCAGCTCCCACCCTCCGCTTTCTCAAGTCTTGCATCCAGTCGTGCGTGCAGGGTGCCGTCGGGTGTGAGGTGGGGTGTGTTGCTGTAGGGAGGGGGTTGTCAGCGTTTGTTGGTGGAATGCTACATGAGAGAAGGAGCGGCGACATAGATAAAAGGAACGAAGTAGAAAAGGCATGAGGAGGATGAGAGGCAGGATGAACTAAATGGACGACGGGCGAGGAATTACGGTAAGGCAACATTGAAGACAAAACAGAGAAGCCTATTGAACCAAAACCGAAAAAAAAACACTCACTCCCACCCAAGATCGTCGCTCAACACTCCAATCAACGCATTTGTATACTGCTTTCCTTCATCGGACCACGCAGCTGGTTTTGGAGGTCTATGAAGTTTTTGTGAGTTGGGTGTAGATGTCAGGTAGATAAATGATGGTGCAGGGGAGAAAGACTGTTGTCAGGCCGTGCAACACCTCACAAGAATGAAACCAACCTAGGACCAACACCACCCCACCTGAGCTCCAACACACTAAATACACCCCCATCTGACGTACGATGGGCAAGTCGATTGGTAGATCGAAGTGGTATGACGACGGGCGGTCTTGCGTGGGTAGGGGAGGTAGGTACTGGTGTTGAGAGAAGAGATGGATGCCTTGAATTGGTGGGCGAAAATGATTCGGAGGAGAGTGAGTCTGGTATTGAGGATGAAAGAGGACGAGAAACGTCAATGACGAGTCTTCCATCTACGAATGTAGGCGGGCTGTGCTCCATAAGACTGAGTGCGACTTGCCATGGTCCGCTCCCTGCACCATGATTTGGATGAGAACTGGATAAGGGAGAAGGGGAGGGAGCGGAGAAGAAAGTGAGTGACCATATGCGTCCTACAAAAAGTGTGAGTTCGACGAGAATGCAAATGAGAGAATGCTGACCTCGCGCAATAAACTCCACACCTACCAAACCAGCGACGCGCATTCGTTTCTGCCAGAGACGGATTTTGATAGATGCGCTGAAGGCAGCTTCACCGTCAACCTCGTGGACATTGATGTCATCTGCGGATGTGGAACCTAGAACGAGGGCATCTGGGTCTCATGCGTCAGTTCAACAACACAGAAGGTAAAACAGCGTGGTCACCTGCTCTGAGAGTAGTTTGAAACGGAAGCTCTCCTCTACGAAGCTTCCCAAACAAAAGCTGATTGCCGCTCGCAAGACAAGCAAGGCGAATGTCTGTAACACAGGCATTGTTGAGTGGACCTGCGTATTGGAGCATGTCAGGGAGTATGTCGGTGTGGCGATTGAGAATGGCCCAGTAGATGGGAGTGTGTCCTTCCAAGGTGGGTTGTTGGAGGAGGGTAGAGAAGGATGGGGGAGATAGGGCAGAAGCACATGAAGCTAGGATTGGGGTAGCAGCAGAGTTATCAGTGGTGGTGGTGGCAACGAGGTCGCGAATGAGGGAGATGACAGTTTGGCGTGTTTGTTTGGTACGAGTATCAGGAAGGAGGGAGAGCCACGTTGAGGAAGATGGAGGAGCTGTAGGACGGGCAGTTGGTGCCGGCGAAGGACGAGGTTTCTCATCTATGTTGGTAGAAACAGAGGCGATGGTGTCGTAAGAAGGTGGTAAGTCGACTTCATTGCAGTCGGTTTCATCGAAGTATTTATCGAGCAAGACCATTTTGGCGCTACTCTAGGCGTTGAAGAGAACCAAAGTTATATAATGATAGCGACTGCGGGCTACGCAGATGGCTGCGCAACATATAGGCGCTTGACTATTCAGGCTGCGTGGCATGGGTACTAAACCTCAGACTAGTACGATGGTAACTTCATCTACTCATCACTGACCGGTAAGGGTGAATAGTTTTCTTTACCTCCACTTTTATATTAGTGAGCTGGCATCCGTTTCATTCGTCAAGTCCGCCGCATTAAGTTGGAAAAACTCCAACCGGTCTGGCAAAGCGATTCAAGCCAGCGGCTTGTCTGTAACGTTAACCTGATCATGTATCAAAGCCAAGGCTCAGATCAATGTTCCATTTAACCAACCGGTCTGGCAAAATGATTCAAGCACATGAAAGAGTTTGGCTGTACCTAACGGCGGCCCTGACAGTGATCATGTATTAAAGCCAACTTACGCGGCCCAGAAAACACCATATCAACATTCGACTATGAGATTGACTTCACTTGCCACTATTGCCGTATCTGCAGCAGTGATGACTGTCGCATCTGATTCAGATGCGACGCCCATAAACCAACCTTGCTTCCCCAAGAGTGAGTACTTTGCGGCCTACTACGCGCAGACCGCGTATTTACGGTTATCGGCAGATGTAATTCAGTGCATAACGGGCCTGAAATTGAATATTTATAATAACGGAAACGATTATGGTATTTGGTGTGGACGAAATTATACAATTGTAGCATACGCGTTTTGTGACTGCAAAGATTGCTGTCGAGTAGTCAATGATGGAACGGGCACGGACTGCAAGGGACACCAAGGCCAAGTTACTCACAGGAAGTGAGATCTTGCGTACGGTATTATCCCATGTCGAATTATTCAAGTTCCTCGCAGATAATCACACGTTCTCAGATCACGAAGACAGCCAATACTTCTGTTCACTATAACGGTAGCGGGAAAACTTGGTGTACTCTGCATTAACTTTACAGTGTCCGGAGCACTTGAGACACTGGTGCTATTTTCACCTTTGAGAATTTTTTCCCATCTTGTGGAGTGAGTCTCGTGCATAGTCTATGGCCCCAGCGTAAAATTTTGACCGCCCTCTTCGATTGTTTGCTTCGTCCTCTGATGGTCTATCACTTGTTCACTCGACAAGGCATGCTGTCGTTCGTCGGGTCGATTCGACGATCTGGAACTGAGATCACGCTAGTACGCCTTATGGCTCATGAACCATAAGATCGTAAAAAAGAATACCGATGGCGAGCAAGCATAAAACTTCGCTGCCGTATTGACATCTACCCATCGCTGCGGCTCTCTGCCCAACCTAGTCAGCTCATCAACTTATTTCTGAGTAGGGCGGTGAAAAATAATTGACCTGCAAGGGTGTGCTGACTTGCAATTGTTGAATAGTTCTTCAATCGTAAGGGCCAATTTGGTTTGTATTATTAGTGAGCTGGCATCCGTTTCATTCGCGAGCATCCGAGTCCGCCGCAATGTTGGAAGAACTCCAACCGGTCTGGCAAAGCGATTCAAGCACACCTGATCATGTATCAAAGCCAACCTATGACGCGGCCCAGAAAATACCATCAACGTTCCATTTTACCAACCGGTATGGCAAAATGATTCAAGCACATGATAGTGTTGCGGAAGTCCGGTTTGGTCCGGTTCAGCAACAAATTTTGCGAACGCTGAACCGGACGCCATGAACGCGTTCATGGCGTCCGGTTCACGTCCGGTTCAGCGTTCGAACATCGAACGCATTGTAAATATACTCAATTGTACTATAGCTAGTAGTAAGGAGTACTGGTACACTACTGTGAAGCAGACTCGGAGGGGGTGATGCCGTCGATATCTGTCTCATGATCCATGTCAGTAGCTGCATCCGTAGTTACCCCGTTATCCTGGTCTCCTTCACAGTCACTTTCCCCCTCAGAGCCCTCACTCGTGACCACTGACCTGCTAGCCTTGTGTTTGCGCAAGACAGCGTTGTTGGGGTCAACAAGCTTGGGTGCAGGGCATGGGATACGAGTTGAGCAATGTGCCTGAGCGGGAAGCACAGGCAGTGGAGTATCGTCGTCGGGATTGTTGTACCATCGGATTTGACTGGCGTCGAGGAGAGTTCCATCTGCACCCAGACCACACTGGTCAGCCATGTTGTGAGGGGGAAAGCTTGAAGAGAGTTGAGCTTACCTTGAATTTGATCCATTTTAACTTCCATCGAGTTCATGAGTGCCGAACAATTCATGTAGCTACCCTAGAAAAAAAACGACCCGTTAACAAATACATTAGCACTAAACCAAATTAACCAAAGTCTCCATACCTTATCAGGTTCTTCCTTTGTAATGTTTGGGTTAGTGGTAGGCAAACAAACCTTCACGGACCTTGCCAGTGTGGCATGGTCCTTGTGAATCGGATTCCAAGCAAAAAAGTTGCGAGTAATCATGTCATGTTCAGTGTATTGCGTGTGTGGGTGATGTCATCTTGTATGTGTGAGTAGCCTAAAATGGAAGCAGTTCAAAAAGGTTCGGACGTGTTCGGACGTGTTCAACGTGTTCAAGGAATGCTGAACGCTGGACTGGACCATTGGTCCAGTTCAGCCTATACTCTGAATGTTGAACTGGACTGTGGTCCAGTCCACGAAAGGTCCAGTTCGAACCGCGGTTCAGAACCGAACCTCCGCATCACTACAAGCACATGGAAGAGTTTGGCTGTGCCAAACACTGATCGTGTATTAAAGCCAACCTGCGCAGCCCACAAAACACCATCAACATTCGACTATGAAATTGACTTCACTTGCCACTATTGTCGTATCTGCAGCAGTGATGACTGTCGCATCTGATTCAGATGCGACGCTCATCAACCCCTTGTTCCAACCCTGCTCCCCTGCTAGTGAGTACTTTGCGGCATACTACGCGCAGACTGTGTACTTATGGTTATCCACAGATACAGCGATGTGCAAAATGGGCTCGAATGTTTATAATAACGGAAAAGATTATGGGATTCACTGTGGATCAACATCTATAGTTGATGCATTTCATTTTTGTTCCTGCAAAGGTTGCTGTGCAATAGGTGTTGGACAAAGCTTAGACTACCGATCCCATCAGGAAAAATACCCTTGACTACAGGGTACTATATAGTCGCTGTAGTACCTGTAGTGCAATGTGTCAAGTCCCTTCTACACGCAGCTACGTAGGCACATGACTCACTATATAGTGCTATGGGAACCACTTAGTGCTGCTGAAGTCCGGTTCAGTCCGGTTCTTGGGCTAAATTTTCCGAACGCCAAACCGAACCATAGGTTCGGTTTAGCTGTTTGGTCGAACCCTGGACCAAACGTCACCGAACACGTTTGGGAGGTCCAGTTCGCGTTCGAACCAGGTTCGACCAAGCTTGCAGACGATGGGCCGGAGCTCCACCACGAACACCATGCGCAAATGCCCAGTGCACATCAGCAACTGCTGACATGGCTCAGACGAGTGCGGATGACAGATGAGAGTAGGAGGAGGGAAGAAGATGAGGAGATCTCGCGAAGGGTAAGTGGGCATTGGGAACACAGCAGCATTGGGATGGTGCTCTAGGGGACTTTGAAATTCATCCACACGGCACTGTCAGGCAAACAGATGAATCCGCTGTGCTCTGCGCTCATCCCGAGACACGGGAAATGGCCGAGGTGTTCCTCGAGGAACACTTGGTCGCAGCCGGATACGATGTATACAATGTTGTTAGGGTCGGATGTAAGTTTTGCAAGGGCTGTAAGCGCATCAGGAGAGGGAACCGCCATTGAAGGCATCTTGATGATCGCCATGAGCGTGCCCTATCCGTCAAAAGTCAATGACTACGAGCCCCATATCCCCACTCATCACTCACGTCGTAATCGAACAAGAACAAACACTTTCCGGCATTATCATACAGCCACCAGAGACTGTCTCTGGGGATGTAGGGTGTTTGATGTACAGTGTTCTGTCCATTGATCTGCGAGAGCAGCATCTTGGCAAGGACCGCAGCCCATGTGTGCGAGGTGTGGGTCGTTACTACTGAGTGCAATGCCGCGTGCCTTGAAGCTTTCTCCTCCTCCGACATGACCAACCTGCGGTTCATCGCAGCTGCTACATCCTACTCACCACACCTCCGTCAATCACATCATACAGACAGTTTGAATGGGAAAATACTATGCACCCCAAGATCCCAAGGGTTCACCTGGAGCGCATCAGCCATGTGCTGGCTGATGCCCATAAACTCGCTCAATACGAGGGGCAAGTGCTTTGTGTGCTCTTGTGCAATCACGAACTCCATCGAGGTCGTGTTCATTCCATCCCTGAGGGGCGTGATCACCCCGAGGTCTGCAGCGCTCAGCAATGCATAGAATTCATCCTTTCTGAGGATTTGGTGGCTGTGTGGAAGGAAAAGGGCAATGACAAATAACGAGACATGTGAAGATATGACGCTACAACGAGCTTCCTGCACAGCAAACTCTGAGAACATGTCAGTCCCCCATTCAGAGTCGAGTCTACATGCGCAACGTACCTTGAGACAAAACTATGAGCCAATAGGAGTCAGGGACTTGCAACAGCAGCAGTGAAATTGAGGTAGTGTAGGTGCTGACAGATGGTGGTTTTAGTGGGGTTCGAACACGTCCGAACTGGACTTAAGGTTTGGTCCAGGGGCCATGCTGGACCTGTGACCGGACCTTGAGTCCGGTTTGGA
This sequence comes from Suillus bovinus, assembly GCF_016758785.1. Classification (NCBI taxonomy): domain Eukaryota; kingdom Fungi; phylum Basidiomycota; class Agaricomycetes; order Boletales; family Suillaceae; genus Suillus; species Suillus bovinus. The sequence continues at coordinate 900,993 of NW_024542060.1, read as the reverse complement.
AAGGTTCGGGTTCAAACCGAGGTTCAGAACTGAACTGCAGCAGCACTAGAACCACTTGTAGCTCGTCGTAGCAAGCTACAGGTTGCAATAACTGACACTAGTAAGACCTTGTAGTCGTGTCGCTTTTGACCGTAGCTTGTCATAGCAAGCTACAGGCTGCAATAACCAACACTAGTAGGACCTTGTAGTCATTTTGCTTTTGACCGTAGCTATCTACAGGCTGCAATAACTAACACTCATAGGACCTTCATTTCACTTTTTTGAGCTACAGGAACTGATCTATGCCACTGACCAAAATCAACAAAACTGAATATAATTTAGCGCATAGCACACAAAAATGTGTATAGTACCCAAGATATTGACACAGCAGCCTCAATTATCACCCACTTCTACACTTCCATGATCTCATGCCTCCCCTTTCATGCTTCTGTAGTCTCCTCCTCATACTCTCGAATCGCATCATCGAATATATGATCGGTGAAGCCAGCGGGAGTAGCCTGAGCTGCCTGGAGTGTATTCACACCAGCATGGAGTTCCCAACAACATTGTTGAGCATTCCAACTTCGACTATGTAGTATTCCTTTCACTTGTTTGTTTTCTCGGACTCTATACCTTACTACATAATCTTGATGTGCCGTATTGTTTGTACCTCAGTGGTTTATCTACAATGCTGAGGTACAGTTCATGTTTCTTCACTCGCTGACTCTTACTTATGACCCTTTGTCTCTAGACTCGTGTCATAGGTACTATTAATGTTCAGTGGTTTATCTACAATGCTGAGACTCGTGTCATAGCTTCTATTGTTCCACAAACATCAGTCACGATAATGAACAATAGTGGTCAGGAACGTACCAAGCAACATCATCAGGAAATCTACACATTACTTAATGTTCCTTAAAATCTTGAAAATTTGTATTAAGTAGACTATGAGGACTAAGCCAAATGTAAGAACATGCAAGAACATAAGTCTTTACTTGATGGAGACTTGATGTCTTTGTGGGAAACATCATCACATTGTCATTAAAGAGCTTATAAGACACGAAGGTGCGACAAAAAATGATCTAAGTCAATATGCTATTTTGAACGCGTGGTGATCTACGAATCTGTTAACATAGAAGCTGGGCCATATGTCTAAAACATTATGAAGTGTAAGGTTGTCCGGAGCAAAATCAGAGTCAAAAATAGGTAAGAGGTGACATGCAATGAGTTTGAACCAGTGGACGAGGGTGCAAGGGAAAGTCTCTCAACTGTGCTGGAATGAAAAAAAAAACACAGGACACGACTGACATCCATCCCATTGATCCCATCCTCGCTGGCAGTATTGACGAGGACAGTGTCGTTGCGTGCAGGGCCTCGACACCATGATGGTGCTGCACGAATGTGTTCGTGCCGCATTCCACCAACACCGCTTGGGTCACTCAGTGCATAAAAACTGGCTGCAGCCAAATTAAATATTTTGATGTGGCCCTCAAATCGTGGACATGCGCTGAGGGGAACGGTGTCGGAAGTGTGCATGTCATCTGCGAGGAGTTGATCGAATAGAAAAAGTTGGACAAGTCGGGGGAGATCTGGTATGTGAAGCTCATCTGCTAATGTGTGGATATTGCGTGCATGGTATCGTTCTTTGAAGATGCTAGATTGAGTAATTTGAGATATACATGAGGGAGAGGGAACTCACGATGGGTACGTGCTAATTTGACATCACACTGTGCTCTGGGTCCTTCTATGATGCCATCTCCAGGCTCGTCCAAGTGGGGGTGCTCCGAGTCTGCCTGGTCCGCAGGATTGATCTGGATGTCTTCTCTGCCGTCGTCATCACCATCACAATGGTCATTAGTGCCATCATTGTTGTTGTTGTCGTCAACTGCAGCAGCTGCTGTGGCAGTTGTTGTTGCTGCTGTTGGCATCAGTGTTGATGTTGGTGCTGCTGCTGCTGTGGCCATTCGGATTGTTGCTGCTGCTGCTGCTGCAGCCACTTGTGGGGTTGTTGTTGTTGCTGTTGTTGCTGCTGTTGTGCCATGGCCGTTGTTGTCCGGGGCATCCACCTGCATGGCGACATTGTTCTGTGCAGACTTGAGCTGGTCTAGTATACATCTATATTAGTATACATTTGTTGTAACAAGTAGAAGATGTACCTAGATATGCTAAATGATCTAAAATGAATGAGTCGTCAAGCATTCTGCGTGCAGTGAAGTCCGAGCATGATGCAGCAAGTTTGTCGAGGCGCTGGTTGGTGAGCAACATTTGTCCGAGGGCATTGAATTTGCTGGAATGGCGCCAAGGCTCCTTGACGGCCTTTATGTGTTTGGACTCCATTATGGAGGAGCATATCCCATTCAGGGCACCAAACAAACAGATGAGCATGGAGTAATGGCACAGTGTGTGCTGGCATGGCAGGGAAAATCTGTCGAATTGAATACCAGTATCTTGGAAGATTTGTCAATAGCGATGGAAGCGTCCAAGACAGTCAGAAAGCTGTAGAAGGGTGTCCTCTGCGATAATGTCTTGTTGCACAATGTAACAGAATTTGAGGAAGGCCCGAAAACATCAGATGATGTCCTGAGGGACATGTCCCTCAATTGCAGGGAGATAGACCTTCATGAGGGCCTTGGAGTCATTGCCGGTCCATTGAGAGAATCCGCGTCCTTGCGGAAATCGACAAAGTCCTGTGAAAGGCAGAGCTGCAGCAATTCTAAGATGATGAGAAATTAGTTAGAACAATTGAGAAACATGCTGAAACTCACCGATGATCGATATTATCCAAAATTGCCTTTGCGCGTGTCTTCCCGTGCTCTTTGTCGAGATACTTCTTGACCCATGCCACAAGATGGTCTTTAAATGCTCCTTTAATAACTTGATGTAGGATGTCCAGTGCGAGAAGCTGGTGAATGTCGGTGCAAGGGAAGTCATTGGTGAAAGGCTAAACATATGTTAAAACGATACCATAAAATAGTAGAAAGACTCACCACTACATCACTGATGACTCCCCATTCCTCCCAAAGTACTCCGGCATCAACTTTGTCACAAAGGGTATCTACAACTTCCCACAAACAAAGCCCACCCTCACCGCTGTCCAAATTGTCAGGATAAGAGAAACATCTAAGGTATTGGTGTTAGTACAGGAGATACCAAATAGACACATGAATTACTTACTTTGCGCACCAATTCTGAACTACACAACCAAGGACAAGTTGCTCAGGATAGTCGGCAATATAAGGACCGAGACCGTACACCACATGTATAAAATGCCTGTCCCTGAATTGGACAACCTCAGGGACAGACATGGCGGGCTTGAGTGATGACAGAATCCGCGACAAAGAAGAATGAAACAATTGTTTCTTAAATTTTCGGAAATGTGGATCATCTGAATGTTTTTTTGTCGCTGCAAGACTTTGTTAGTATTGAGAAGTGCTGAGAAATTGAATACACACTTTTTGGAATGGCCAAAAAGCTGATGACAGCTACAGCATTACGGTGAGCACGGCGAACATTATTATGAACGTTCCTGATCGAGGCATACAGTGGGTAGTAATCGTTTTGTCCCGTTGCGACCGAGACTGTGGCTTTGTCGCTTCCAAGTATTACTGGGACAAACATTGAACTGTGCGTGGCAGGATCTTTGGTGATCTCATCCTGATGAAGTGTCAGTGAAAGGAATCGTGTTTGTAGCATTGAACTTACTGCTTGGTCCCAGGCCCAATCGCCTGACATCACATTGCACCATTGGCGAGTTGCGCTTTCACCCTGGCCTTTCCACTCACAATACGGTGCATAATCCATCTTGTTTTTTGAAGTCAGGATTGCCTAACATGTTGCAGATAATAGTGTGCGGGTCGCGGAACCATGTAGTGTATGTGGCGTCCATCCACGGTGTGAGATCACTTGCTGGATCAGCATCCGCACCATACTTCATCGAAAAACTCTGCCAAGGGACATCTCCAATTGGTGTTTCGTCGATAGTCAAATATAGGTCCCAATGGTCTGCAAAAGGAGGGGCGTCTCCATGTCGCGCAAGACCAAGGCCCCACAAGTACATCAATTTATTGATGTCACCAGCAGACATCTGAACCTTCTTGTACAAAAACTCTGCGGTTTCAAACTCCAATCGACTATGGTAAGGCATCCAGTCACCTGGCTGTTTTGATGTTAAGGGAGGAGGTATGGTATCTGCAGGAATGAAATTACTTGCTGCATCGCATATATGACCTGCGCAAAAATTATTTTAGAATGTACTGATGATAAAATTGAGCTACATACTGTCAAGTTCAAGGTGATAGTTGCGATAGACTTCATCCACGTTCCCGCTGACACCCAGGGCCATGTTATCATCTATGGCATCATTGCCATAGTCGTAGTCCATCATATCATCATGGTGATCGGCTGCGCGGAAGTCGACATTCAGAAGCAGATGCTCCCCATTGTTTGGGTCGGATTCTGCAGGGCGTTGGTGTGCATTCACAAGCAATTTGAATGAAAAATCGTGGAGTGTGTGACAGTGCTGTGTGAGACCTGACCGGTTCTTGAAATAGCGGTTGCATCCAGTGTGCGGACAAGGGATTTGTTGAATGTCCTGCGGTTTTGTGCCATTGGTGCAGAAGTCAGAACAGAGTGTGACTATAGGTCAAATGTGAGTGAATAATCAGTGAAACGAGCAAAAAATACGCACCGAAGAGACAAGAACACAGTGCACTTGAGGGCTCGGGGTGCAGGAGGGCTTAGCAGCCAGTGTCAAGTTCCAACTGGCACTAAAACAAGCCAAGGGTCAGTAAATAGCAAAATACATAATGGCGGGCTCACGCGGTGTATATAACAACACTCTAAAACAACCCTTCTTCACCACTTTTTTGCCCTGCCCCAAGAGTCCACCTGTCCTGCTCTTCTCCTCATTCCTGCCGCTGACCATGGTCTCTACATGTCTGTCCAATGCTTCAAAAAAGGTCGCTCAGGTTGTCATAGATGCACAGCAAAAAAGATGAACCTCAGCCCATGTCACGAGTACCTTTAACAAACCATTATTCTTTCTTGAATCTTCCTAAGCGTCAATACACAGCGCCTAAGACAAACCCTAACCCTACCCCGAAAGCGTCTACCAGTTCAGAAATACCTTTAGCGCCCACGACACGTGTCTTCGATGTGACTGATGAAGAAGACGAGTTCTTTGATTGTGATTAGATTAGATTAGATACGATAAGATAAGATATGGTCACGTGATACTTCTTTAATATTCTATGATGTTCTATGGTACGATTCCCTTTCTTTTTTTATGATTGGCTAAGTAGTTGTAGCTCAGTTTCAATCTCCGTTTCAATAGTTGTATATAGGTAGCATGTCTTGGTTGATAGTTCCTTAGTTCTAACCTCTTGTATCTACATTGTAGCAATCCAAGACGTACCTGCTCATTATCATCTTTGTCCGATAACCTTGTTTGAGTCCTAGTCTCTGCCCAGCGTTAATTCGTTATTGGGTTGTGACATTAGGTTTGAACTATAGGAGACTCCGACTCTCGCATACCGCTCGCATCCATTACTATATCCTTTGAATACTTGGTAGACCATTAGGTTAACCAACGATTCAAACGATCATCTTTACTCATCGTTACACGTGTCTCTCAGCTGCATATCTGCGCGAGACATACGTCTAACACCACCACACGTTTTATCATTGCCCGGTCTAAACAACCGCGACCTTTTTCTTTAAAAACCTTTTCCTTTGCTCACTTGAGCGTTTTCTCTACCGATAGTCTTTCGTAGTTAGTAGTCCTATACCAGGCCCTGCCGTACATTGCAGCCGCCAGTATACGGAGGTGTTGACGACATTAGGCATCTCGCTACAACTTGAAGTGCTGGCCCAAGACCCTGCCTGCTTCACGTTACTATAGTTTCCTTTTTACGATTACCCTTTTCTTCATACGTACGTAGTACCTTTCCGTTGAGTTTAGTAGAACTGTCGCATCTGCGGATAGTCTTACCATCATTACCAAGAGGATTTAGATACGGTGTCCAAGTGAGACTCGCACTTGTAAGCTTCGGCTGGAAGAGTGATAACTTGTCCTTGGTCCGTACCCTTGTCGGTAATTGAGAAGTAACACACACGAAGCACACCGCGTTTTTCTCACTTAACAAAGGTGTAGTTTACGTACACTTCTTTTAGTTAGTAGATAGGGAAGTGTCAGTAGGGTTGAATAAAGAACCCTTTGACCCTGAAGTACGAGGTAGATCCGATTAGTATCGGGGACCGCTTCAGTTTTCCATTTACGTACTCCTTTTTCCCTCTCCCTTTAATCATCATTCCTTTTCGGGTGGACCGTTACGACTCGTCCACCACTTCATTATTCCTTTTCCGGAAGGGCCGTTATGACTTGCCCTTCAAACTTCTTACGTCATTAGTAAAGCGGGTTCCAGAATACAACTGGTACAATGACTAAGAAAACCTATTCCTTGCATGAGTTTCACGCACTTGATGAGGCTATGAATGGGCCTAAACAGCCGTTCAATTGTTACAAATGTGGAAAGCCGAATCACATTGCACGAAACTGCAGAACTCCGAATTCCCCTCCCTCCTCAGATAGCTCCGCACCTCCTAGTTGGTTCCAAGATTTCTTAGCTCAGAGAGAAGCAAAGAAAAAAGAATCAGAGATTCCCAAATGGTTCAAGAACTGGACCATATCACCAGAAGGCAAAGAGATGTTGGCTAAGATAAAAGCCAAGGCAGACGCACTTGCCAAAAAAGCATCGGAACCGCCTAAATGGTTTAAAGAATGGGAAGCTTCTCGAAGAAATAGAATCTTGGAGGAACAAGAAACAGACAAGTCAGGCAGTAGATACTCGATCCTTGCGAACTTTGCGGATGTAGAAGAAGTAAATCTAAAGACAAAATCAGAACACTTCTATCTTCCAATTACGCTGAAAGGAAAGAACAGATCTGCAGATTTGAAAGCTCTTGTAGATTGTGGAGCATCTACGCTCTTTATCAATGAAAGATTTGTCAAGGAGAACAGAATTCGTTGTAGAAAACTACTGCGTCCGATCCAGGTTAAAAACATTGATGGATCTCTTAACGCCTCGGGATCGATGACCCATTTTGCCGAACTAGGTCTTAAAGTTGGCAACCATGAAGAAGAAAAAGTAGCATTCATGGTTACAGATCTAGGAAACGATGATGTGATCATTGGGATCGATTGGTTGAGATACCACAACCCTGAGATTGATTGGAATGCAGGGAAGTTTTCACTTTCACGGTGCCCGGTGAAATGTGAAACTAAGAAGGAGAAAAGACTCCGAAACAGGGCTGAGAAAAAGAAAAAGTCGGAAGAAGTCGATGACGTACCCGGCTTGTTGCCTGTTATGGCAGATCAAGATGAGGAAGAAGACGTGGCAGTTAAGAGAACGACCATGGAGGAAATAGAAGATGAAGAGAGTCCTGAAAGATTGTGGATTCGATACAAAGCCTCGGTCGCCACGGAGCAGAAGGTAGCAGAAGAAGCTACTAAGAAGAAGCAGTCGGTAGAAGAAATGGTACCCGATTGGCTTCATGATTACCTGGGAGTTTTCTCAGAAGAAGAATCTAAGCGCTTCCCTGAAAGAAAGAAGTGGGATCATGCGATAGATCTTAAAGATGAGGGCGATCTTCTGCCAAATGCGAAACCTTATCCGTTGTCACCCAAAGAGATGGATACATTGAAAGAATGGTTGAAAACCGAGACTGCACTAGGACGTATCAGAGATTCACAATCTCCAGTAGCAGCACCTTTCTTCTTTGTGGCCAAAAAAGATGGCAAGTTAAGACCGGTGATGGATTATAGAAAGCTCAATGAGAAAACGGTGAAAAATGCATATCCGCTACCGAGATCTCAAGATTTAATTGATGCTTTAACTGGTGCCACGATGTACTCCAAGATGGATGTACGATGGGGATACAACAATATTCGCATGAAAGAAGGAGATGAGTGGAAGGCGGCTTTCAAAACACCGTTTGGTCACCACGAACCGACCGTGATGTATTTCGGACTCACGAACTCGCCTGCAACCTTCCAAACTATGATGAATGAAATTCTGAGAGACCTAATAGATGGCAAAACAGTAGTCGTCTACATTGATGACATAATGGTCTTTACGGATGGAAATAGGGAGCAACACCGAAAGGTGGTACGAGAAGTCCTAAAACGATTAAAGGAGAATGACCTGTTCTTGAAGCCTGAGAAATGTAGCTTCGAACAGTCTAAAGTCGAGTTCCTCGGGTTGATCGTGGAAGAAGGCAATGTGTCGATGGACCCTGTGAAAGTAGAAGGAGTATTGAAATGGCCTGTTCCCAAATGCGTGAAAGATATCCAAACATTCATGGGCTTTGCCAATTTCTATCGAAGATTCATACTTGGGTTCTCAGATATAGCCAGACCAATGAATGATCTGCTAAGAAAAGATGTCAAATGGGACTGGACGGAGAAGCAACAGAAAGCTTTTGATGAACTTAAGAAACGTTTCACAGAAGCTCCCGTTCTAGTCATGCCAGATGTTGAGAAGAAAAAGAAAATAGAGACCGATGCTTCAGATTACGCAACAGGAGCGGTTCTCTCTCAACTAATGGAAGATGGATTATGGCATCCAATAGCATATTACTCCAAATCGATGAATGATGCAGAAAGAAATTATGACATTCACGATAAAGAATTGCTAGCGATCATTAGAGCGTTGGAAGAGTGGAGGCACTATGTGCAGGGAGCACCTCACCCAGTTGAGATATGGACGGATCATAAGAACCTAGAATATTTCATGACGAGTCAAAAGTTGACCAGAAGGCAAGCTAGATGGAGTCTTTTCCTAGCGGAGTATGAATTTACACTCCAACACAAGCCTGGCGTGGTTAATGACAAAGCAGACCGTCTTTCTCGGAGATCAGACCATAGAGGGGGGGTAGAAAATGATAACTCAAATCGCATTCTTTTAAAACCGGAATTCTTTACCGTAAAAGCTGCTAAAAGAGGTCAAGTTTTGGTGCATGGAGAAGAGAAAGTTACTCCAAAAGATACGAAAATGCACAGAACGAGAGCCTGAAGTCGCTAGAGCGTTAGAAACATTAAAGACAGCACCGGTTCAATTGCGTAGAGGAATCGAAGAGTGGAATGTGGAGGATGGATTGGTGTTATTCCGAGGATTAGTTTACGTTCCAAATGACAAAGAGATCCGCCGAGAGATATTGGAGTTGTTTCACGACTCTCCACCGGCTGGACATCCTGGACGAGCTAAGACCTTAGAATTGATTTCCAGAAACTATTGGTGGCCTTCAATGACGAAGTATGTCCACGATTACGTAGATGGTTGCGATAGGTGCAGACAAACGAAAGTGCTTCCGAGTAGACCAACGGGGCCTTTACAGCCAAATGAAGTTCCAGAAGGACCTTGGCAGACAATCACCTGTGACCTGATAGTGGATTTGCCGAAGAGTGAAGGGTGTGATAGCATTTTTGTAGTCGTTGATCGATTTTCGAAACAAGCACACTTCATTCCCACCACCAAAGACTATAGACTCGAAGGGTATTTCCGAGCTATTTCTGAAAGAATGTATGGAAACATCCACGGAACACCGAAAGAAAGTGATTTCAGATAGAGGAACTCAGTTCATATCGAAGTTCATGGGACAGATGTCAAAAAGATTAGGAACGAAATGGTCTGCGTCGACCTCCTATCATCCCAGAACCGATGGACAGACTGAACGCGTAAACCAAGAAGTAGAACAATATTTGCGCATGTTCACGTCATACAGACAGAATGATTGGGTATCTTGGCTGCCGATAGCAGAGTTTTCACACAACAATGCAGTCACAGTAACCGGTCACAGTCCATTTAAAGTTCTCTACGGGTATAACCCAGATTTCACGATTCATCCCAAACTCCATGTCCGTAATCCCCGCCGCCGATGAGAGAGTTGATCAGATGAAAGAAGCGAGAGATGATGCCGAAAATACTCTGAAATGGTTAATGAGCGCATGAAGCGTTTCTACGACAAAGGAGTAAAAGAAGCACCTCAGTATAAGATAGGAGACAAGGTCTGGCTTGACGCAAAGAATCTTAAACAACGTCGTCCAAGTCAAAAATTGTCAGATCGTCGTCTAGGTCCCTTCGAAATACTAGAGAAGATCGGTGAAGTGAACTACAAGTTGAAATTACCGGAAAAATATCAGATTCACCCGGTTTTCCACGTAGAATTGCTTACGCCATATCACGCATCTCAATTAATTCCTCATCCTCCTCCCAACCGACCACCTCCAGAATTGATTGACGATCGGGAAGAATTTGCTGTAGAAGAAGTACTAGATAGCCGATTGTTCCGAGGAAAGCTGCAGTACCTAGTGAAATGGGAAGGATACCCGAAGGAAGAGTCATCTTGGGAGCCAGAAGAGAATTTGAAGAACGCTCCAATTCCTTTAGCGGAGTTCCATAAGAAAAATCCCACGGCTGCAGCCGGAAAATACCGAAGAATCAAAGGCTCAGTACTGTTTACGGAAGACTTCAAACGATGGAGAGAAAAGAATATCCGACCTTCATTCGTTCGTGATGACACTCACCTTAGAGAGGGGGTAATGTCACGAGTACCTTTAACAAACCATTATTCTTTCTTGAATCTTCCTAAGCGTCAATACACAGCGCCTAAGACAAACCCTAACCCTACCCTGAAAGCGTCTACCAGTTCAGAAATACCTTTAGCGCCCACGACACGTGTCTTCGATGTGACTGATGAAGAAGACGAGTTCTTTGATTGTGATTAGATTAGATTAGATACGATAAGATAAGATATGGTCACGTGATACTTCTTTAATATTCTATGATGTTCTATGGTACGATTCCCTTTCTTTTTTTATGATTGGCTAAGTAGTTGTAGCTCAGTTTCAATCTCCGTTTCAATAGTTGTATATAGGTAGCATGTCTTGGTTGATAGTTCCTTAGTTCTAACCTCTTGTATCTACATTGTAGCAATCCAAGACGTACCTGCTCATTATCATCTTTGTCCGATAACCTTGTTTGAGTCCTAGTCTCTGCCCAGCGTTAATTCGTTATTGGGTTGTGACAGCCCAGGTACAAGAGGACAACACTCGTCTCCAAAGGGAAAAGCAAGAGCAGGAGGCAAAGACCCACAAGGGCATTACCAAAGTTGCAGCCATTCTGGATAAACTCGCTGTCCAGGAGCAAAAGGCGACCGCTGCAAGAAAACCCCATCCTCGTCCCATTGGCAAGACTGCCGCTGCAACCACTGCTACCGAGATGGGACCACCTCCTTCCCAGGCTAAAGCCACAGGACCAAAAAGAGGTGCTGCAGCAAAGGCAGCAGAGGCAGAGGATCTGGATGAGGTGGGTGATAGTGGTGAGGCAAACACGCAGAAAAAGCAGAAGCGAGTGCAGAAGACAACTCACTGTGATGCTGTTGGGGCTGTTCATGGTGCCGCAGTATCAGCTGATACTGATAAGAACAATGATGTTACTGATGGGATCACGGTGTTGAGTTCACGTGCATCAGATGCGGGCCCGAAAGGGAATACAGCAATGTATGTACCTTGATACCATACCACGATGTTGCTGCTGACTGAACTGACTCTTTTTTACTGAAACTTGCTGAATGATTTGACCAGTGGCTTGAAGAATGCAGCCTACAAGGGCTCAGTCTCCGTGTGGGCACATGGAGTTAAGAATCCGAAGACAAGCACGTTGTCTCAATTCACAAGGAGCGAAACACATCCGACCAGTGCATCGGGCATCTCAGTGCCCACGCAGTTCACCAAAGTGACAATGATCAGCAGCGCTACTGCCCCCCCAATAACTCCCGAAGGCTCAGAGATCAACGACGATGCCCACATAGCAGGATCTCTGCTGGATGAGGATGACGAGCCAGAACGATTGGCGGCACATGCCCTCACGAATATGAAGAAACAGCCAAGTGGTTTGCGTACTGCGTTAGGAGCAATGGTTCGTGTTTTTTGTTTATTTTTTGTTTCCTTTGTTAACTACTTACTACAGGATGTGGTTGAGGTTTGCAATAGTTCACTGACCCTGCCTCCACCTCCGCCTTCACAATATCAATTCACTCACTCCGAGTTGCTCCCCTCATCTGTCGCAGGGGACGTTGTCATGGATGACAATGAAGTGGAATCAGAAGATGTCATGATTGCTGATAGTGTCGAGGCAAGCCCTGTCATTGCTACGGGAAGCAAACGGGTGACAGCGAAGGTACACACATTCACTTAAAGCAGTCCACACTGATACGCAACCTGTTTCACAGACCAATGTCGATGTATTTGATGATTTGGATGTCCCACCAAGAAGCACGTCAAGAAGGAGCCGATAGATGCCCCAGAGAAGAAGGCAACCACTGCAGAGAAGAAAGCCACCACTGGAGAAGTCTTAAGAGTAAAGTACAAGAACAGTGATCTTCCTGCTGGTTGCCAGGACGGTAATACATGGCGCGGCTTACTCATTCCTACTATCACTCATGCTGCTGGTGGGGATGATGTCCATCCATGGCTTGTCGAGGATGATGCGCTGATTCTGATCCTCACGAAGGCTTGGAAAACTGTCTACGTGAAAAACCTCACACTCATTGATCACTCAATTGTCCCAGGAGACGCTGTCTATTACGTGGTAAGTCTCACGGATACAGCGTGTTTGTAGCTGACACTCTATCTAATGTAGGCTAAGCAACACTTGAGTGAATGGCGTGGTGGATTTGGTTCCGCTGCCGTCATGATGATCACAAGTCTCATGGCAGCTGACCCGCTCTATGAATCTGAGGATAACCATGTTGAATTCGCAGATTTTTGGCTTGAGGACAACAAGTTTCTCTTTGGGGATGTTGACTCTGACAACAAGAAGGTATGTGTCGTCGTTTGGTGTGATTTTTTCTGATGTCTGTGTGTCTAGGAATGGTCAGGAATGTGGCAGTCGACATTCGTCCTGCAGACTTTCGCGGCGCACCTCAACTACACCCAAGGTCGTGTACCGGTCCCAGAGCTCAACAGCGAGGAGCCAGTTCTCCAAACTGCGCTTTCTCTCTCTGCAGCGGCGGTATTTTTTTTTTGTTGAATTCATGCATTCTTCTGATGACTTCAGCAGGTCAAACATGCCCTTGTTCTTCTTGCAAATAAAGAGATGACTTTCGAGATCAAGACCACCACCTCTAAGGGCAAGAAGAAGCCTTCGTGGAAGGGTAAGGCATTAGCTGCAGAAACCAAATGGATCGCCGTCATCAGTGAGAACGAGACTTTTTCGGAGCCGCTCTGGGGATATGACACCCAAATGTTCTTGACTGCCATCAATCGTGTTCCCGCTGACAAGATGAAAACCATAATTGAACAAGTTCAACAATACATGAAGGCCACGACTCATGCTGGATGATTGAAGACGGATGGTGTGCTTGTGGACACCCAAAACGAAGACTTCGATGAAGAGTATGCTGACCTGCTCGCTTTCCACTGAGTGTAATTTTTTATTTTTTTATTTATCATTTATGGCGCTCACTCATTCATGACAGATGTACATCCATGGCTCGTGGCTTGTACTCGAATTTTGCCTGCTATCATTCAAGTTGCCCAACTGCCAACTAGTGCTTTTCCTCGTTTCATTCATATAATGTCTCATTGTCACTCTTGCATGCTCACATTACTATCATTTTTACACCGGCACGTTGTGCTGCAATGTTAATCGTGCTTTCGTGTTACTTTTCCTCTGCTTGTTTTGCCCTGAACTTGTTTTAATACCCTTCGTAATCTCTCTTAGCCACTACTTTGGATCTTACTGAAATCAATGGATCGTGTTTGGCAAACAGCACTTGATCAAGCAACCCTTAAGTCAAATATAAGAATTTGGATCTAATTTATTTAACAGATACTGTTCTTAATGATTTCTGGCTTATTTGTTCTTGATCCATTGTGAGTACATGCTCAGCCATCATTAAGTCATCATTAAGTAATGTGTTGATTTCCTGATGATCAAGGATAGTGTCAGTGATTTTACCAAGTAGTTTGTAAGCAGAAGTACACTCATCGAAGCGCTGCAAGGAGCTGAGGTGAACCTGGTAGATGCACCTGCTCCTGGCAGTATTATGGATAACCAACTCTCATTAGAGACAACTGGTTATGCTTCCTTGTCATGAATTTTTGATGATATCCATCATTATCCATTATACATAACCTTACTCTCACTGCCCCAGAGAATCATTTACAGAAGTTTTGGTATTTGCCAGCTTACAAATAATATGTGGCAGCAATTTTGGCTTCCAATCTCCCATCTGACTCAATTCCTCATGTCAGGACTTCCCACAATATTGCCACACCGCATTTTTGGCCACACAGCGTGGGAATTACCCCACAACACCCAAAACATTGCCCATTTTGGGACTCTCCACAATATCAATTATTCCCACACCCTTCCCACCTCACTGCAGCTTTACCACTACACCACAATAGGTCCCCTTTCATATATAAGTAGTAGTTTGGTATATATGTGTACAATATAATATAATAGACCGCTTTTTTGCTCATTTGTGTCCCTGCTCCTCCTCCAAGAGCCATTCAACATATGGTAGGGGATAGAACACTTTCGCACTTTTGCCCCTTTGGCATTATAAGTAGTAGTTTGGTATATATGTGTACAATATAATATAATAGACCGCTTTTTTTGCTCATTTGTGTCCCTGCTCCTCCTCCAAGAGCCATTCAACATATGGTAGGGGATAGAACACTTTCGCACTTTTGCCCCTTTGGCATTGAAGTGTTCTAGGATAGTTTTACATGTACTATTGATGATATATGAACAGGGTTGACCAGATGTGCAAGGGTAAGATACTTTAAAATGTCAAAAATGCGATTTTCTATATTCTTGCTCCTGTAGAGAGATCCTATGTGTGTACTGGGCTAGCTATATGATACATCTACTCCAAATATACATAGAAATAGACTCCCTACCTCAATTAAGGTCCGGTCCTACAGGAAAAAATTTCACAGGGGGTAAACCACCAGGAGGGGGTGAATGCACTACACAACAAGATCTTTCCCTGTGGTCCTGAGCTCCTGATACATTCTTCATACTATTGAAGAGATGTTGGGGACAATTTTTGCAAGCTCATATAGCTAGAAACCAAAAAATGCGAACCTATTTTGTGTTTTCCCATATATGTACTGTACCTGTTGATGTAGGGCGCTTCAGGGGGTCAAATATAGATGTGAATCTATTCATATATGATCATAAGCATGTTCTGACTATCCCAGAACACTTCAATGCCAAAGGGGCAAAAGTGCGAAAGTGTTCTATCCCCTACCATATGTTGAATGGCTCTTGGAGGAGGAGCAGGGACACAAATGAGCAAAAAAAGCGGTCTATTATATTATATTGTACACATATATACCAAACTACTACTTATATATGAAAGGGGACCTATTGTGGTGTAGTGGTAAAGCTGCAGTGAGGTGGGAAGGGTGTGGGAATAATTGATATTGTGGAGAGTCCCAAAATGGGCAATGTTTTGGGTGTTGTGGGGTAATTCCCACGCTGTGTGGCCAAAAATGCGGTGTGGCAATATTTGATCAGATCTGGATCATGAAGAAGTGGTGAGGTGGGAGAAAACTGCTCCAGAATAGGTAGAACCATGCCATATTGAGGTGTCTGATGTGTTATCTATTGTGGGAGCTGTAATGGATAACCTATCAAACCATCTAAAGTCCCAGACAAGGAAGCATAACCTGTTGTAGGTAATCAGAGTTGGTTATGGATAATATTGACAGTATAGCCTGGTAGATGGGAGAATAGATTATAGGTAGCTGCCGAGAATTTAATGTCTTCCTTGACTCCGGTTATCCACTCATTGATGCAATATTCGATCTGTCAGATCTCACAAGTCAGTTGCGACATCAATACTGAATTGTTTGAACACACTCACAGCCATGAGTATAAGCGCAATAATTTCAACTGGTAAAGGCTCAAAATATTTACCGTGAATAACACCCTTGTCACTGCGGTTCATAAACCACATGTCATTCACTGCTGACTGTATCAATTCCGTTTTGTAAATGCCACATTTCATCTCCCAGTCCTGTTACTCTGCCAGTCAGACATTCGCCAATGGTGGACCAAGTTGAAATGAGTAACACACCTTAAAAACAAAGCATGATCCATCCTTCAGTGATTCTGCCAGGTCACGATTTTGTTTAATGGCCACTGTCGATCGACTTGTGCGGAAGCCAAAGAATGATGCCGTGAGTGCCCACATTTTAGTTTTGAGTTCCCCACGCACATGTGAAGTGCGCCTCGTCATCTGCACAACATACAACATCAATCAGGGTAGGATATTACAAAGGGACTGCTTACCATCTTGACCAGTGAAGGAGTGAGTTGAACCATCAGGTCTGCTAAGTTAGATGCCTTGCGCCACGCCTCCTTGGCCAGCTTCATCTCAACAATAAGTGTTTCAGGAAAGGGATCTCATGTTACAATTAGACAGCGATAGATAGATGTTGCAGTAGCAAGCAAATCCTTAGTGAGCTCGTCAAAATCACTAGCCTTCAATTGTTGGCGTGATCCATTTAATGCTTTCATGATTTTTGGCCTGGTTTCTTCAACAGCAGTGTCTTGCAGTTGGTGCTTGGTCCCAACAACCAGTGGTGAGGAGTCGCTGTCACTGTGATCCTCGCTCTCAGTGTCATCGTGGCTGCTGTCATCACTGCTGCTGTGACCACTGAGCATTGTGGGTCTCACGACAGTCACAGAAGCTGACAAATGTGTGTTAGTGTCGGAGATGTACATAACTTAAGCTACAGTACCTTTGTGCGGCTTACTGATAGGTGAGAAAGACTTTGGAGCCAAGACAACTGGAGGAGTTTTGCTTGCACTGAATGTGAGTGCACACGGCATAGATACCTTAGTGCGTACAGAGTGACCTAAGAACTACCATGTTGTGAGCAATGCAGCACCCAGGAGAATGAGACATGACACTGACCATGTTTTCTTCATCCCTGTCAATGTCGCTGTGCAGCTCAGTGGGCTCAGTGTTGAACTCTTCAGGATTTTTTTGGTATGCAGCACACAAAGCCTTCAATTTATGTTTCTCCATCTTTGCCTGTAAGTCTTTGTGGTGGTCTTCACCTTGATGAGATTTTGAGACTGTTGAGCAAGTGTGTCAGACACATTGAGCAGGAACATCAAGCTAAGTCCTACTTACATCTGTAAGTCTCTTGTTCGGTTGGTCGGCATTTCTGACCGCTTGCAGTGCGTCCTGCAGTTGACTCCATCTCGGCGCATAGGTCCTCCTGTGCCTTCAAAATTGACTTTTTGGCTGGATTCTTTGAGTTTGCTTTCGCTGCCATGATTATAGGTAAGTAACAATGACAAAAAAATAATGGACAGACGTGCCTTTAAAACCCTGCTGTGGTATGCAATCAACAAACAATTTTTGAGTTTGGTTGATGTTATGACTTGGATAGTATCTGTTGGCGACGCTCAAACAGAGTGTGTGTCGTCAACGGTTGAGGACGTCCTTGAGCTAGCTCAAGGTTAGGGGTCTTACTTGGCGAGGCTTCAGCAAGTAAGATTTAACACCTATGTCCAAATCAGGTTGCTTATGTCAAGTGGGGCTTGACGATAAGCGTATCTGCCAAGGCTTACGACACCTGAAGGTTAATCATAAGATCTGTGTTAATTAGAAGGACAGAAGTCCAGCTAGTTAACAGGGGCTTTGCTCGTCGATGAAGTTGATGAGTAAAGATTGAGACTAAGGACTTATCTGCGATGAGCAGATAAGAAGATAGAATATAGACTGCTGGCTAGGCAGAAAGGATCACTCTTGTTAGGAGTAGGAGGTCAAGAACCAAGTAGATTCAAGTTAAGGAATAAGATACATGGTAGCGAGTTTATATAGAGGAGAGGGTGTGTATTAGTGGATGATAACTTGTACTACCAGAAAGGGAACTGGTCAAAGGGTGATACTAGAAAAGGAAGGCACATTTGAGGTGAGTCATAGGTGAACCAGAACGTGCAGATAGGAAACGAGTCAAAGAGAGAAACAAGAAGTGAAACATGCAGGGGCACGATTGTGCAACTGCGGAGCTAAATATAAGTACACATGTGCGACTGCGCACCGAGTCATAGATCAGAAAAGGGAACAGGGTAAAAGGGATGCGGTGTGCATCATATCATAGGTTACTGTCCAGACGGTAAGGGCAAAGGGGACTATCCACAGGATTAGTCAGGTGGTGGAACAGAGCATGGGTATGCTTTGTCAGAGAAAGGGTCTGGCCAGATGTACTGGCTCTGCTGGAGCGACAGGTAGAGAGCGAAAGGGAAGGCTAGGATAACGAGGATAATGAGAGCAAGGTTGGGATAAGGGTGTGATGCAAGGGCGGAGACGAGGAGGATAAGGAGAAAAATAGTAGGGGCCCAAGTGTCTAGATGTTCTTGTAACAGTTGACTTGAATGTTAAAGTTTCATCTAACTGAGCAGCATCAATATAACAGCATAAGAGGGACAGATCGACTTTCCTTTCAACCCAGAGATGGATACCAAAGTCATACAAAGGTAGGATACTCAACTATAGGCGATAACAGATGCTGATGCCTTAGCAGGGCTGTTGCTCCTCCGAGTCGTTCCTTTCATGTGGTTTGTGCTCCAGGGCAGGCTAATGGGGGTCCTGAGGTCCTGTATCCATTGCCACCATTTCGTCAAACACCTGGACCCATCCAAGCATCTCAGACTTACCTTCAAACACTTATATTAGAACACTGGGATGCTGAGATCAGGCGCTGTGAAGAGGCATGCAAAGCGCAACTCTTAGAGCGCATCCAGGGTCCTAATACTCACCAAACCTTTGTGAGGGAGATGATAGTTGTGCATTGGAACGCAGAGAAGAAGCATTGTGAGGAGGCATGCAAAGTCTAATTGTTGGAGCTGCTACTTGCAGCTCATGGCATCACTACTCTAGTTTAGTCAGTTTTGTCAGTTGTAATTCAGGCAAGAATGATGGCGCACATGTAGGCGCCAGGCAATCTTGTGGGTTCTTAGAATAAAATTTTACCATCGATGGTGGAGGGTGGTTTGACCATTGAGGGCAGGAGGCAATCTTGTGAGTTCTTAGAAGAAAATTTTACCATTGATGGTGGTTTGACCATTGAAGGCGGTAGGCAATCATGTGGGTTTCTAGAAGAAAATTTTACCATTGACAGCAGTGTTGCCAGGGCTGATGATAAGCACCCTGCCCTAGTGGGCGGTGTTGCCAGGGCTGATGATAAGCACTCTGCCCTAGTTTAGTCAGTCTAGTCAGTTGTAATTCAGACAAGAATGATGGCGCACATGTAGGTGGCAGGCAATCTTGTGGGTTCTTAGAAGAGAATTTTACCATTGACAGTGGAGGGCGGTTTGACCATCAAAGGCGGCAGGCAATCTTGTGGAATCTTAGAAGAAAATTTTACCATCGATGGCGAGAGCTCAGGGCGAGGGCAGTGAAAAATGAAATGTTGCCTCAGTGAGTTGTGTTGGTGTGTGGGGTCATGTAGTGTTGTGTGTTGTGGCATCAACAGTACTAGTAAGTAGTTGCGGTAATGACAGAGCACTGGACAGACAAACCATGCCTCTACAAACCATATCTCACTGTGTATTCTGCAGCAAGGTAACAACAACACATGAAGGTCTCAAGAGACATGTCACAGGATGTCCTCAATGTCAAAGGCAATGGGCATTAATGATTGAAGATGTTGAAGCAGATAATTTGGATGCACCTGATGATGGCCCAGACAGCCCACCACCTGTTGACTTTTCCCATGTTTACCCCCACCCAGATAGCAAAACTCATTGTGTCACCATTGAAGAAGTTGAGGATGATGGTGGGACACAATTTTGACATTATTTCAAACCTATACCAGATGCTGGATGGGCACTGCGTGAGGGGGAGACTAAATTTGAAGGATATAGGAGATATCAAGAGGAAGATGGCGAGGATCCATGTTCTCCCTTTGAAGACGTGTAAGTGCTCAAATGTGCAGCAAGGGGATCTCAAGATATATGACTCACTAGGGAAGAGTGGGATTTGGCCTAATGGCTCATTAAAAACATTGGTCAGACACGGACTGAGGAGTTTTTGAAGTTACCAATAGTACGTTGAAAGCATTGACTGAACTCACAATGTTGATATGATGACTAGACACAAAACCGTACAAAACTCTCATTTCATAACAACTGCTCATTCTTGCAGAAGATTGACGAACTTCCACATGGACTGGGATGGAGTTGCAGGAAGATTACTGTGCGTGGTAACCTTGAAGATGAGAATGGAGCACCGTTGCAAGAAGAGCTCGAACTTTGGAGCCGTGATCCTGTAGAGTGTGTCAAAGAGCTTATTGGCAACCCTTTCTTCAAGGAAGATATGGCCTACTCACCTGCCAGAGCATACACAGACCACATAGGGCAACATAGAGTGATTGATGAGATGTGGATGGCTGACTGGTGGGGAGAGACTCAAGGAAGACTGTTTGAGAGAGAACAACAAAGAAATGTACTGCCCTTGTGAGTAGAAAGCCCTGTCCAAAGGTGCCACAATAGCACCAATTATTCTATTGTCGGACAAAACCAGCTTATCGCAGTTCAAAGGAGACAAGTCAGCATGGCCTATGTATATGTCTATTGGCAATATTGCCAAAGCAAAAAGGCATCAGGCATCAGCATGAGCCACAGTGCTTATTGGTTACTTACCCGCAGGAAAGCTAGACTGCTTCACTTCTGATGCACACTCTCTGGCTGGATAGACTCTTTCATCATTGCATGGCCCTACTCCTCCATACTCTTATTGCTGCTGGACAAAACGGAGTCAAAATGGTGTGTGCGGACTCGCTGGTTCATCATGTCTACCTGATACTGGCTGCATATGTTGCCAATTTTCCCGAGCAGTGTTTGGTTTCCTGTTGTAAAGAGAATCGGTGTCCCAAGTGTCTGGTGGCAGCGAATGAGCAAGGCGATGGATTCGAGTCTGCGATGCGCGATCCAGAGTCAACAAAAGATATTCTAGAAAGGTGCAATATTGGTCAGCATCCTCCAGAATTCAAGGAGAATGGTCTATGTGCGGTTTATAAACTGTTCTGGGCCAAAATGCCTCATGCCAACATTTTCCTGGCTTTCACCCCCGATCTTTTGCATCAAATCCATAAAGGTGTGTTTAAAGACCACCTCGTGAAGTGGTGCATCAATATTATTGAGGAAGATGAGATGGATGTGTGATTCAAGGCCATCCTGGATTATCCAGGACTCCATCACTTCAAGAAAGGTATTTCGACTGTAAAACAATGGACAGGAAGTGAGCATAAAGAGATGCAGCAAGTGTTTATTGGCTTACTTACCAGAGCGGTGCCTAGGTGTGTGTGTGATGAGTCATTGAAGATGGTTGTTTGTTGATGTCATGCTGCACAGTCATGTCTTGGTAGTTGCACGATCAATTCTTGACTTTTCCTATCATTCCTGGCTCCAAATTCACACAACTGACACGCTTAAAGCCCTACAAACTGCCTTGGGAGTCTTTCATGTGAGTAAAGATGTCCTGAAGGAACTTGCCATTCGAGAACATTTCAGTATACCAAAACTACATCAACTCACTCATTACGTCCAGTTGATCATGTTGTTTGGTGCAGCTGATGGCTTTAACACCGAGCTTCCTGAGCGCTTGCACATTGATTTTGCAAAGGACGCTTACTGCGCTAGCAACAAATGGGACTATGAAGAACAGATGGTTTTGTGGCTTCAATGTCAGGAAGCAGTGTTTTTGTTTTGCTTGGTGCATACCTGAATTGGATATCACAACAGCCTCCCCTGCCGGTCGCACAGAGCATCATTCCTTCGACTCGGACTCGGACTTGGAAGAAAAAGAGGCTGCATCTCCCAACTTGAACACAACGACAACAGGGCACACCCTCGCAAAGGTTCCAGCACATCCTCACCAGACAGTCGAAAAGATTGTGACAGTGCATGGTGCTATCGATTTTCTCTCCACTCTGCAAACTTTCCTGCACAAGAACTTTCCACATATCGCCATTGTACCTGGCATTCATGACCATTTCAATATTTATTGTCAAGTGGTCATCGAGGCACCACCAGATTGACGAGTGAGTGACACTCCCAACCGGTGGCACATTAGAGAAGGCCAGAAGTGGTAGCATCTGGCCATAAGCCTGGTTGCCCTGCTTGTTTTGACATGGCATTGATCTCAGATGGGCCTTGGTCTTTGCCCTTGTGCACTCTTGAAGGTATTTTTTTTTGGACTTGTTGATACTTAATTTGACTGTGATTGTTACAAGAACATCTAGACGCTTGGGCCCCTACCATTTTTCTCCTCATCCTTCTCGTATCAGCCCTCACATCGTACCCTCACCCCGACCTTACCCTCGTCATCCTTGTCATCCTCGCATTTCCCTTTGCTCTCTACCTGTCGCTTCAGCAGAGCCAGTACATCTGGCCGGATCCTTTTGCTGACGAAGCATACCCATGCTCCGTCCCACCACCTGACTGATCCTGTGGACAGTCCCTTTGCCCTTACCATCCGGACGGTAACCTATGATATGATGCATGACGCATCCCCTTTGCCCTTTTCCCTTTCTTGATCTCTGACTCAGTGCGCAGTCACACATGCGACTTATACTTAGCTCCGCAGCTGCACGATCGTGCCCCTGCGCGTTTCACTTCTTATTTCGACCTTTGACTCACTTTCTTATCCAGCACGTTCTGCCTCGCCCGTGTCTCAACGCGAACGTGCTTTCCTTTTATGGTTATGCCCTTTACCGTTTGCCTCTCTTGGTAGTACGAGTTATCACCCACTAATACGTCTCCTGTCCTCTATATAAACTCACTACCATGTACTATATTCCCTAACTTGAATCTACTTGGTTCTTGACCTCCTACTCTCACCAGAGTGATCCTTTCTGCCTATCCAGCAGTCTATATTCTATTTTCTTATCTGCTCTTCGCAGATAAGTCCTTAGTCTCGATCTTTACTCATTGACTTCGTCGACGAGCAAAGCCCCTGTTAACTAGTCGGACTTCTGTCCTTCTAATTAATGACGATCTTACGATTAACCTTCGGGTGTTGTAAGCCTTGGCAGATACAGCTCATCGTCTAGCACCCGCTTGACGTAAGCTACCTGATTTGGACATAGGCGTCAAATCTTACTTGCCGAAGCCTCGCCAAGTAAGACCCCTAACCTTGGGCTAGCCCAAGGACGTCCTCGACCATTGACGACACACGCTCTGTTTGAGCGTCGCCAACAGATACCATCCAAGTCGTAACAGTGATGTGTTGCAGGTGTGCGAGTAGCTCAGGTTCGCGCTATATTCACCCTCCCTCATTAGTTCAGCATATACCCCAGAGCCCTCGCTTACATCGAGTGGTTTATGCCTTTCAGACATCCAGACCCTTCCTCTCGATTGCAACAAGTCTCTCGCTCGACACACCAACTCCGCCGCAATGCTGCTGTCATCCATGTTGATGAAATTGTACAACCGTGTCACCTAATACCAAAGATGGGACAATCAGTGGATACAACATTGAGAAGTGAAAATGCATATGAGGCAGTAAATCATTTTTATTTTAATCAATTCATTGATGGCGAGATGTTTGGTGTGTCCGTCATAAATAGTTTGTAGTAAGTATATACTGTAGAGATACGACACTAGGTTCGTCATGTGCAGCCCATGACTATGACATGCTTAGTGTTACAGGTTCGAATGTCCAGGTGACCTGTGACCTTACCCAAATAGATTTGCCTGCAGATCATAACACTTCACCACTCGCAATGCTGTTTGCAACCATCTGACATGCTGCTTCATGATTCAAGCAACTTGCTTCAGTCTGTCATGGATTCACCTCGCATAGCACTGACTGGTAATGAGTGGAATTGGAGACTCCATGGTCTTAAAGCCTGCCAGGTGAGTCTACTAGTATGATCCATTTTCAAGCACCCATCATGCCATCGCAAACTGATATGTTTGTTGCTTCAGAGTGGCTCTCATGTTTTTGACCAGAGCAAACTGCTGCCTTCTGTTCAACATGAGATCACACGATTACTCAGGATCCCAACTCCAATGCAACCAACTATCCCATCTCAGACTCTGCCTGTCGCGCAGCTACTCGACATCAGTCTTTGCACATTGCTGGACTGTGATCTCAGCCCAGACACCATCATTTTCTCAACAAACCCCCCTCTCCTCAGCCTTCCCAACGATTTCACAACATGATCAATTCCCCCGCTCTGTTGCGTCACTCAGCTCCTCAATCAGTTCAGTCAGGCTTGGTTTAATGGTCACACTTCAATCATCCATCCACTTTCCCCAACATTTCACCTTCCATTCTGGGTTCTTTCATACTGGAGGGACATGTCATGTGCCCTGGAGGCTCATCTCGCCTGGATATCGGCCCATGATTGGGTTCTTCAGAGGCTTGAGGATGAAGAGGACATGGGTCATGGTGCTTCCAAGTCAGTAGTTGTAGACGAGGTTCTAGATTTGCTCGAGCATTTGCCACGGGATGTTGACTTGAAGGGGTTTGGTGCTCAGACCAGTCTTCGCACACCAGAGCTTCTCCCTCTACTTGCTGACATGATGGTCAATGGTCGTGTACTTGATGCTCTTATTGCCGCTATCAATGATCATGCAGATGAACACAATGATACTGCTGTTGAGACACTTGATTTTTCAAATATATTATTCCTTGGTGACACATGGTGGTCAAAGTATCATTTCGACAAAGCCTTTACTCAGCTGCATCACCTTGGAGACTCGCTTCACAATGGCACCATACAGCGCATCATTTTCTCTGTCAATATTGTCAATGTCCATGCCTAGTTCATATGTTGATGCTATCTGCCGCTGGTCGAAAAACCACAGATTCACACCATTTGACAAAGGATCCTTGTCTCATAGGGAGCAGACAGACTCCTTTTCATGTGCAATCACGGCTCTCAATACCATCAAGCACACTGTCTTCAACCACCACCCGCTGTTTACCGATGACTCGAAATATTGTCTTCGCATGGAGGAGTTTTTGATGTTGACAAAGAGCCACTTCGAGGTTCGTTTTTACTGTGTTTTTACCACTCAAAAAACTCATTTCCTCATAACAGTCTGAGGAGTTACTTTCTGAGTCTTTGGAGAGCTCTTTTGCAGATGACACAAGTGATTTCAGCATCAAATTTTTATCATGTCCTCCATCATATCCCAGTCTGGTACCAGCAACAAGCCCCTCCCCTCCACCGACAACATCTAGCTCAGAACGTGTTTCCTTGAATCTTAGGGTTCGCGAAGAGGACAAATATGTTGGTTTGTTCAAGTACTTTCCAACTACGATGTGCGAGGAGCATCTCAAATTGGCATGGACTCCTTTCTCTTGGGAGCTAGAGAGTCATGAGCGGGATGCCCATAGGGTTCATGTTGAAGGAGTAGAAAGAGATATATGCCGACGTGAGGGAAATAGGGAATGGAAACAAATCCAACATGCCCGTGAAAAGGCTGTGAAGAAAGCCACTACAAATCACACATCCAACATTGCTCCTGCCCTCCCAATGACAGATCTTGCTGAGGTGTCTCACCCATATCGCAAGATTTGAAGAGATGCGAGGGCGCATAAACCTAGTGTTCAACCTGGATGCAAAAGGAAGCATGAGGACACTGTTGCAGTTCATATCAACTGGCAACACCCCTTGTTATGGGCTACTATTGCTGAAGCTGCTGTTCGAGTGGGGATTGGCATGTCCCCCATAGAGATTGTGTGCGATCTTCAGCAGAGGGACTTAGCATGATTCCGGACATTGACTCCGCAGGTAGTTGGAACATGGATTGACCGCTCTGGTGACAAAGCTGTTTGGAGTGTGGCAACTCTTGCTCGTGTTCACGACGCAGCCTGCCCATGTACCAAAACACATGGAAACACATTCTATCCTCCTATCCCAATGTGGTCAAATTGATCATCAATGACCTTCAGTCTCTCTGTCAAGTTGGTGTTGCGTTGGACACTCTCTGCTGCCGTGGTATCATCCTTGCACGCCTGCAACACTCTGTTCCTGATATTTTCAAGCATGTCGCCAAGGACAGTTCTCGCTTCCGCTGCACAGAGAGTTGGGTGAAGGAGTTTCTTGCTGAGCATCTCAATTGGAGCTTCTGCAGGGCAATACGTGCAGCTCAAAAAACACCACCAAATGTTGAGCAGCTTCTCCTTGATCAATTCCTCCATTTAAGGCTCACAATTCGTGACTGCGCAATCTTCGATGCTGCATTCGTCATCAATATTGACCAGATGAATATTGTCTATCAGCCAGCAAACACCTTGACATTTGAAACAATTGGCTCGAACCAAGTCTCTGTGATTGGGCAGGAAGAAAAATGAGCGTTCACCATCGTCAACAGAATATCTGCTGGAGGTCATGCCATCCCCTTGCAACTGAGCTATGAGGGGAAAACTTTACACTCTATTCCTTCAAAGTCTACTCCGCAATACAAGGAAGTGATGGAACTCAAGTTCAAAATCTCATACTCAAGTACACACACTTACTGGTCAACATTTCCCCTCATGTGCGAGTATGTTAATGACATTCTGGTGCCTTACTGGGAGGAGCAGAAAGTGTTACTCAATGCACTGGCTGACCAGGAGTGTATTTTGCACCTCGACGTGTGGAGTGTGCACAGATCAATTCAATTTCGCACATGGATGGATATGACCTACCCTTGGATCAAATACTGTTTTGTCCCTGGGGGCTGCACTGGTGTTGATCAGCCATGTGATGTCGGTATTCAACGACCATTCAAACTTGCAGTCAAACAGACACAGCATGCTGATATAGTCAACGAGTCTCTTGTTCGACTTGCCCAAGACAAGTCTGCATCACTCATCAGACTTGACACAACAATTGGCACCCTTCATGATCGGTCATTGCAGTGGGTTATAAATGGATATCACGCTATAAACAAGCCTTAGCTTGTAAAGCAGGTTTGTTTCTCATTTTCTCACACTGTCAAATCTTGATGCACAGAGCTAAATCATGTTTTCAAGGCATTTTTCATGTGTAAGGCTGGGGAGAATTTAATCTCTCATTCACAAGCCTCGCAAGCCGAGAGGCATTGCAATATTTACATGATGTTCAGAAGAATGATCCAGCTGGATGGATGAGGATTGCTACCGCTCAGTACAAGACTGTCAGCGTCGACCAGGCAACAAACTCCGAGTCAGAGAACAAGGCCACTGATACTATCAGAGCCGAATCCCCCTTCGACAATGCTAGCGAGCATGACCTCAATGCCAGTGACGTGCCAATGGATGCACTCCTTGACCATATGGCTTCCGGGGGTGAACACGTCTGTTCTGACTGCCATATCAATGCAGATGGTGGACTTCTATGTTCAAACCACTCCAAAGTCTATGATGTGGGTGACATTACTGCTGAAGATGTGGAGAGTGGCTCGAACAGTGTTCTGAAGGTTGATTACGGGCGTGGAAAGCATAGACGCATCACAAATTCAATGTATGATGATTTCTGGTCCCATTAGCACATAACCTATGTTTTTTTTTCCATATGTCACAAATTAGCTTTGTCCCACCAAAAATTCATGTGACAGTCACAGAAAATAGATTCAATTCGTTAAGGGCTGTGACCTGGGACAAACCTAGTGTTGTATCTCTACAGTAGTGTCATGTGTCAGGTGCAACCTGTAGCCATCTGCAGTCACTTGTTTACCTGACTGAGTTCCATAGCTGTGTGTAGTGAAGCCGGGTGCAACCTGTAGCCATCTGCAGTCACTTTTTTGCCTGACTGAGTTCCATAGCTGCCTGTAGTGAAGCTTTGTGCTACATAGTGTTACGACTTGGATGGTATCTGTTGGCGACGCTCAAACAGAGCTTGTGTCGTCAACGGTCTGTGGACGTCCTTGGGCTAGCCCAAGGTTAGGGGTCGTACTTGGCGTGTCTTCGGCAAGTACGATTTGACGCCTATGTCCAAATCGGGTAGCTTATGTCACGCGGGTGCGAGACGATAAGCTATATCGGCCTAGGCTTACGACACCCGAAGGTTAATCGTAAGGATCGTCGTTAATTAGAAGGACGGAAGTCCGACTAGTTAACAGGGGCTTTGCTCGTCGACGAAGTCGATGAGTAAAGATCGAGACTATAGGCTTATCCGCGAAGAGCAGATAAGAAGATAGAATATAGACTGCTGGCGAGGCAGAAGGATCACTCTGGTGAGAGTAGGAGGTCAAGAACCAAGTAGATTCAAGTTAGGGAATATGGTACATGGTAGCGAGTTTATATAGAGGACAGGAAGCGTATTAGTGGGTGATAACTCGTACTACCGGGAGAGGCAATCGGTAAAGGGTGAGACCATAATAGGAAGGCACGTTCGGTCTGGGTAGAACGTGCTAGATAAGAAAGTGAGTCAAAGATCGAAATAAGAAGTGAAACGCGCAGGGGCACGATCGTGCAACTGCGGATCTAAGTATAAGTTGCATGTGCGACTGCGCACCGAGTCAGAGATCATAAAAGGGAAAAGGGCAAAGGGGATGCGTCGTGCATCATATCATAGGTTTACCGTCCGGACGGTAAGGGCAAGGGGACTGTCCGCAGGATCAGTCAGGTGGTGAAACGGAGCATGGGTATGCTTCGTCAGCGAAAGGATCCGGCCAAATGTACTGGCTTTGCTGAAGCGACAGGTAGAGGGCGAAAGGGAATGCGAGGATGACGAGGATGACAAGGGTGAGGTCGGGGTAAGGGTATGATGCGAGGGCTGATACGAGGAGGATCAGGAGAAAAATAGTAGGGGCCCAAGCGTCTAGATGTTCTTGTAACACATAGTACTACATAGCTCGAAATAGTATCGCATGTGCCTATATATTGCTACAGCACCTATGAGTGCCTACATAGTGCTATATAGCTGCCACCAGGACTACAGCAATATAGTGTTTTTCCTGCAGGCTATAGTGTCATTATTATGGATAACCAAGTCTCATTAGAGACCACTGGTTATCCTTCCTTGTCATGGATTGCTGATGCTTGACAGATTATCCATTACCGCTTCCACAATGGATAATTTGCCAAACAGCTCAATTTGGTATATTTCTGCTCATTCTGGCTCAATTCCTCATGTCAGGACTTCCCACAATAATACTACACCGCATTTTTGGCCACACAGCGTGGGAATTACCCCACAACACCCAAAACATTGCCCATTTTGGTATTTTCCACAATATCAATTATTCCCACACCCTTCCCACCTCACTGCAGCTTTACCACTGCACCACAATAGGTCCCCTCATGTATCTAAGTAGTAGTTCAGTATATATATGTATCACATAATATAATAGACCACTTTTTTGCTCATTTGTATGCCTGCTCCTCCTCCAGGGGCAATTCAACATATGGTAGGATATAAAACACTTTCGCACTTTTGCCCCTTTGGCAGGAAAGTATCCTGGAGCATTCAGAACATGTTTAGTAGTATATATGAATATATTACCATCTTTATTTGACCCCCTGAAGCGCCCTATATCAACACATACAATATATGTACAGAAAACACAAAATAGGTTCGCATTTTTTGGTTTCTGGCTATATGAGCTTGCAAAAATTGTCCCCAACATCTGTTCAACAGTAGGAATAATGTGTCAGGAGCTCAAGACCACAGAGAAAGATCTTTTTGTGTAGTGCATTCACTCTCTCCTGGTGGTATACCTCCTGTGAAATTTTTTCCTGTAGGACTGGACCTTAATTTAAGCAGGGAGTTTATTTCTATGTATATTTGGGGTATATTCATCATATAGCTAGCCCAGGACACACATAGGATCTCTTTACAGGAACAAAAACATCAAACATCGCATTTTTGACATTTTTGATCTTTTTCAGTATCTTACCCTTCCACATCTGGTCAGCCATGTTCATATATAATCAGTAGTACATCCAAATACGTGTTTCATGTTAAGGATCAGCTAGATATATGGTAGAAAGGTGACATATAATGTAAAGGGGGCTTTCTATTGATTAGATGCCTGTTACGACTTGGATGGTATCTGTTGGCGACGCTCAAACAGAGCGTGTGTCGTCAATGGTCGAGGACGTCCTTGAGCTAGCTCAAGGTTAGGGGTCTTACTTGGCGAGGCTTCAGCAAGTAAGATTTAACACCTATGTCCAAATCAGGTTGCTTATGTCAAGTGGGGCTTGATGATAAGCGTATCTGCCAAGGCTTACGACACCTGAAGGTTAATCATAAGATCTGTGTTAATTAGAAGGACAGAAGTCCAGCTAGTTAACAGGGGCTTTGCTCGTCGATGAAGTTGATGAGTAAAGGATCGAGACTATAGGCTTATCTGCGAAGAGCAGATAAGAAGATAGAATATAGACTGCTGGCGAGGCAGAAAGGATCACTCTGGTGAGAGTAGGAGGTCAAGAACCAAGTAGATTCAAGTTAGGGAATATAGTACATGGTAGCGAGTTTATATAGAGGACAGGAGATGTATTAGTGGGTGATAACTCGTACTACCAAGAGAGGCAATCGGTAAAAGGGTGTAACCATAAAAGGAAGGCACATTCGCATTGAGAAATGGGCGAGGCAGAATGTGCTAGATAAGAAAGTGAGTCAAAGGTCGAAATAAGAAGTGAAACTGCACAGGGGCACGATCGTGCAACTGCGGATCTAAGTATAAGTCGCATGTGCAACTGCGCACTGAGTCAGAGATCAAGAAAGGGAAAAAGGGCAAAGGGGATGCGTCATGCATCATATCATAGGTTACCGTCCAGACGGTAAGGGCAGAGGGACTGTCCACAGGATCAGTCAGGTGCTGGAACAGAGCATGGGTATGCTTCGTCAGCGAAAGGATCCGGCCAGATGTACTGGCTCTGCTGAAGCGACAGATAGAGAGCGAAGGGAAATGCGAGGATGACGAGGATGACGAGGGTAAGGTCGGGGTAAGGGTATGATGCGAGGGCTGATACGAGGAGGATCAGGAGAAAAATGGTAGGGGCCCAAGCGTCTAGATGTTCTTGTAACAAGTTGTAGTCTCCTTATCAGTAACAATGGCCAGCATACAGCTTAGCTCAAATCACTGGCCTATTTTGAGCTGATCTTGGTAATTCAAGTCAATATATATCCTATGGTAATAATATATGGACTTGTTGGATCATGGATACAAGGGTAAGGTACTGAAAAAGATCAAAAATGTCAAAAATGCGATGTTTGATGTTTTTGTTCCTGTAAAGAGATCCTATGTGTGTCCTGGGCTAGCTATATGATGAATATACCCCAAATATACATAGAAATAAACTCCCTGCTTAAATTAAGGTCCAGTCCTACAGGAAAAAATTTCACAGGAGGTATACCACCAGGAGAGAGTGAATGCACTACACAAAAAGATCTTTCTCTGTGGTCTTGAGCTCCTGACACATTATTCCTACTGTTGAACAGATGTTGGGGACAATTTTTGCAAGCTCATATAGCCAGAAACCAAAAAATGCGAACCTATTTTGTGTTTTCTGTACATATATTGTATGTGTTGATATAGGGCGCTTCAGGGGGTCAAATAAAGATGGTAATATATTCATATATACTACTAAACATGTTCTGAATGCTCCAGGATACTTTCCTGCCAAAGGGGCAAAAGTGCGAAAGTGTTTTATATCCTACCATATGTTGAATTGCCCCTGGAGGAGGAGCAGGCATACAAATGAGCAAAAAAGTGGTCTATTATATTATGTGATACATATATATACTGAACTACTACTTAGATACATGAGGGGACCTATTGTGGTGCAGTGGTAAAGCTGCAGTGAGGTGGGAAGGGTGTGGGAATAATTGATATTGTGGAAAATACCAAAATGGGCAATGTTTTGGGTGTTGTGGGGTAATTCCCACGCTGTGTGGCCAAAAATGCGGTGTAGTATTATTGTGGGAAGTCCTGACATGAGGAATTGAGCCAGAATGAGCAGAAACATACCAAATTGAGCTGTTTGGCAAATTATTCATTGTGGAAGCGGTAATGGATAATCTGTCAAGCATCAGCAATCCATGACAAGGAAGGATAACCAGTGGTCTCTAATGAGACTTGGTTATCCATAATACTGCCAGGAGCAGGTGTTTCCTGATGCCTAGTGTTGGAGATTAGAGAAACTGAGGGGGTGTGTTGGAGATCAAAGAGTTGAAGGGCATTTGTTCTTGGTCATCGTTTCTCTACTTTTGGACTGATTAACATTATGATAGAGTCGAGGGTGCAACCTCGCCACTTCGTACCATATGGCTGTTACTTCGCACCGCATGGCTACTACTTCGTATCATATTCAAGCTCCGTCGTCATTTGCATAAGTATCTTGCATCCTCATTGTCCATGTACCTCAGTTGTTGTTCACCAACGCTGAGCGTACTTCCTACACCTAGAAAATCACCAAGTTACTTATGGGAAAGATCTTGTGTATTATGTAATGTCGAACTTTTATTCAAGTTCCTTTCTTTCCTCGCGAAGACAGCCAATACCTATGTGCATCCTAACGGTAGCAGGAAACTCACTGTACTCAGCATAAAAATTTACAATGTCTTGGGCGCTTGGGATAGTACTAGTATTTTCACACTAAGAAACTCAGGTTACTGTCATTTTTCTCCATCAATAGATCCTTCAAATTAGTGATGTGCAGGGCCTGGCCTCAAGCCGTGGGCCGAGCCTGACCAAACTTACTTAGGCCGAGCCCAGCCGAGCCTTGAGGGCGGCCTAGTAGGGCTCATGGCTCGGCCTGAGGTATGTGAAAGCCAGAGCCGGGCCGCCAAGCCATGGCTTTCAAGGTAGGTAGGTTTTGATCTTCGCACGGCAAACACCAAATAACTAAATAGTTTTTTGTGCACTTGGCACACCATAGCCTAAAACTTAATACTTCCAGTCATCTTATCTCCAAATGGCTCCGTGCGTCTATTCAGATGACGAGGACACACCTCCACAACGTCCTAAACAGGTTGTTGTGCCATCTGCCAAGGTAATCAGCGCTGATAATACTGCTGACCTTGAACTCCATTCTAACAGAAAGGCTCACAGTGCTGCCAATGCTGCGCCCTCGCACATCCAAACCCCCACC
The DNA here is from genome assembly GCF_016758785.1 of Suillus bovinus. Taxonomy (NCBI): domain Eukaryota; kingdom Fungi; phylum Basidiomycota; class Agaricomycetes; order Boletales; family Suillaceae; genus Suillus; species Suillus bovinus. The sequence continues at coordinate 867,903 of NW_024542060.1, read as the reverse complement.
ACTGTCACTGCCTCTAATGAGGATGATAGTGACATTCACCTGCTTCACAGCAAACCCAGACGGCTCACAAAAGGTATGTCATTCTTTTGTCTTTCTAGTACTGACATTTTGAATCCTCACAGGCAAAAAATGTGCTCGTGTTGCTGCTGACGGCAACAGTGAACTGTCCGCAGGGGCTGAACTTGAGCCAGATAGCCTCCTGAATGAGGCAGGCCCATCTGCAACTAGTAAGTCACGACCTGCTGCATTTGATGCTGACAATCTTACCTGTACATGTGGAGTCAATCCACCACAGGCTCCCACGTCACATGGAGGCTTTGCATTGGGTAAGCATTTCTGATGCTTATGAGTGACGTGTAGCACTAACTTTGTTCATTTGTAGAATGAATATATTCAATGGGCTGACCACAACAAATTTACTTTGATGTTACCGAGGGACACGAAATGTCGCAAGCTAGACACTGCTGCGGACTCTCAAGCTCGACTTGACGCCCACCTTTCTGACAAGAAACCAAAAGATCGCATCATCCCATATTCGGATGCACTCTTTCATGATGCCGCTATCGAGTGGTTAATTGAAACTGATCAGGTATGTTTCACTTGTCGCCATTAGGAACATGCTTATTTGTTCAATCTAGCCCATCAATGCAATAAATCACAAGTCTTTCAAGTATATGATTGACACAGCTGCACGTGCTACCAATGGTGTCAAACTACCAGGACGACGACAGACACGGCAAGCTATTATTGACCTTTTCAAATGCAATCTTACTGATCTTCACAACCGGCTACTTGTAAGTGTTCATACTCATGCATTCTCAGCTCACTAACATCGAGATACTTTAGAGCGAGGCAGTCAAAGGCCAAATCAACCTCATGTGTGATGCGTGGCAAGCCGAGAATGTCGACGGCTACTTTGCCGTCACAGGATCTTGGGTCGAGGAGGTGTCACTGCGTGACTGGAAAGTACAAATGGCACTGCTTGGTTTTACCCACCTCAACAATGCACACAATGGGACACGGCTTGGACAAGCTCTTTTTAAGGTTGTGAAACGAGTTGGTATTGCTCATAAGGTCCAGTAGACAATTTTCACATGTTCACGTCATGACATTGATGTGTTTGTAGATTGGTTATGTTATGTGCGATAATGCTGCAAATAATGACACCATGATGGCGCATTTTGGTATGCATATCGAAAAGTTCACGAAGAAGAAATTTGACCACAAGAAACGGCGACTGTGGTACGTGTTCAAAGAATATATTTTCAATGATTGTTTGACATTTCCCCAGCTGCCTTGCACATATTGTTAACCTTGCTACACAGGCATTGCTCATGGCCCACAGCAAATCCGAGCATTTTGACCCAACAAAGCCAGATGCGGTTCTTGTTGCCTCTCGTGGAATCCAGCGTGATGAGGTTGGATTAGTTCATGCTATGTGTCAAGGTCTGGGTTTATATTTATTTCTTAATACACAACTAACTTAAGGTTTGCTCAACAGGAACACTCATCAGCTCAGCATAAAGCGCTTTTCAAGATAATACAGCTGCGTAATGAAGACAGTCATGTACTGAGCAAGGAACACAAGCAACTGTTGATGGATATGAAAGTACGTTGGTCATCAATGTATGTCATGCTCGAACGAGCAGAGCAGCTTAAGAATGTATTTTTATGTTTTGATCTACATCTTCCACTATCTGATGTGCATTTGTTGTTTTGGACAGGATGTAGACTACTTCGTTGGCCGGATGGGACTTCTCGAGAAGGACCCCCACAAGCGCAAGAAGATAACCGACCTCGAACTCACAGCGTCTGAATGGAACCGCATCAAACTTTTACTCGACCTGCTAAGTGTGAGTGCTTCATGAGATGCATAGACCTATACTTACACATGAAAAGCATGCCGATAATGCCCAGCAAGCATTCTCGACTAACCAAGGCCCAACATTACATCTAGCATTACCTGCTCTGGAGGCCCTATGGAAAGCATGGTCGACTCATCATGGCTGTGAAAAGTATGCCGACTTTCAAGATGGACACTTGCTGCAGGAGTGGCAAAGATTTCAAGGTACTATGAAAAGTCTGCGGACTCTGATGCATACATCATTGCAATGTGTACATCAAACGTGAATCGATATTGCATGAAGCTGATTGTTGAACACGCAGTGCTCGATCCTCTTCAAAAGGCCAATCACATTCATCGGTATTGGGGTGAAGACTTGTATCATGAGGCTCTCACTCATGCTGAAGATATGGTAAGTCTTTTGTTGTCATTCACAAGAGTCACGTCTCATGTTGCATTAGTACAAACAGTATTATAAAGAGATGTATGGCAATGGTGTTCCAAAACCTGCAGTGGCAAACACGATCATTGGAGGGAGCCGAAAGCTCACGAACCTCATGTGGGAGCTATCCAATGATGAAGACATGATGTCCACTCCCACTGCTTTGAGTCTCACCTACGATCCTGCGAAGCCATGGCTGCAAGACTTCAACGCATACCTTAACTCAAAGGACCACCTTGGTGGTCAAACAATTGTTCAGTGGTGGGCATTTAATGCTCCTCGCTATCCTGTCTGGGCTGCGATAGCAAGAGACTTCCTCTCAATAATGGGATCTTCGGTGTCGAGTGAACGGGCCTTCTCATCTGCTGGCATTACAATTAGTAAGCGATGGAATCGGTTGAAATCTGACATTGTCGAAGCTCTCCAGTGTCTCAAGTGTATGATCAAAAGGGACCTCTTGTTCCGAGACTCGGGTGACCCATGTATTGCAGCTGAAGTTGATGGTATGGATGGAAGGCTTGACGAGAAAAGGGAAAGCTGGGATGTCATGGTTGAAGATGGAGACTCGGACAATAATGGTTTAGCTAGTGATATTGATGATTCTGAGGATGCAGAGGTACATATACTAACACTAGACGAAATTTGATTTTTTCTGGTGACAAGCCCTGGCCAAGCCTGAGCTGTCTATGCAGGCTCGGCTCACCATTTTTCAAAGCCTGAGCCTCGTCAGGCCGAGCCCTAGCCCCGGCTTTTGAGCCAAGCCGGGCCAGGAACATCACTACTTCAAATACCCGAAGGTTGAGAAAGAAAATCAATCTTTCCTGCATTCTCATTGTATATAGTTATTAATCAGAGCCAAAGCAAGGATAAGTACCATCCTTCAGAGCATTGTTCACTCGACAAGGCATGCTGTCGTTCATCGAGTCGATTCGACGATCTGGAACTGAGATCACGCCACGGCTTATGGCTCATGAACCATAAAGTCATAGAAGGAATACGATACCGATGGAAAGCAGGAATATATATCAAATCATCTATCTGGATCATCATAACACCTGCCCGGTATCCTCATCAGTCGCTCGCAGGTCCAAGCTTTACCTCACGAACCAAAAAAAAAACCAGTAACATCATGCGTGACCTCAAAGGAAAGTGCATCTGATCGAATCCTCTGCTTCCCACCACGGTGTTCCCTGTACGAGGGTCAGGATAAAATTATGTGCGTGAGATCGCATCTGTGCAACTTCTGAGCATCCGCCACTTGTCGGAAGAACCCAGGAGTTTCGCCAACCGGTCTGACAAAATCGGTTGTGCCTACAGAATCACGCAGAGTGGTAGAACCCGGAAGAACTCCAAGGTATGAGATATCCGAGACTGCGCGGACATGTGTTTTAGGTCCGATAGTAAGCTCGAACTAGTGTTGCGGAAGTCCTGGTTTGGTCCGGTTCAGCAACAAATTTTGCGAACACTGAACCGGACGCCATGAACGCAGTTCATGGTGTCCGGTTCACGTCCGGTTCAGCGTTCGAACATCGAAGCACATTGTAAATATACTCGATTGTACTATAGCTAGTAGTAAGGAGTACTGGTACACTACTGTGAAGCAGGCTCGGAGGGGGTGATGCCGTCGATATCTGTCTCATGATCCATGTCAGTAGCTGCATCCGTAGTTACCCCGTTATCCTGGTCTCCTTCACAGTCACTTTCCCCCTCAGAGCCCTCACTCGTGACCACTGACCTGCTAGCCTTGCTGTTTGCGCAAGACAGCATTGTTGGGGTCAACAAGCTTGGGTGCAGGGCAGTGGGATACGAGTTGAGCGATGTGCCTGAGCGGGAAGCACAGGCAGTGGAGTATCGTCGTCGGGATCGTTGTACCATCGGATTTGACTGGCGTCAAGGAGAGTTCCATCTGCACCCAGACCACACTGGTCAGCCATGTTGTGAGGGGGAAAGCTTGAAGAGAGTTGAGCTTACCTTGAATTTGATCCATTTTAACTTCCATCGAGTTCATGAGTGCCGAACAATTCATGTAGCTACCCTAGAAAAAAAACGACCCGTTAACAAATACATTAGCACTAAACCAAATTAACCAAAGTCTCCATACCTTATCAGGTTCTTCCTTTGTAATGTTTGGGTTAGTGGTAGGCAAACAAACCTTCACGGACCTTGCCAGTGTGGCATGGTCCTTGTGAATCGGATTCCAAGCGAAAAAGTTGCGAGTAATCATGTCATGTTCAGTGTATTGCGTGTGTGGGTGATGTCATCTCGTATGTGTGAGTAGCCTAAAATGGAAGCAGTTCAAAAAGGTTCGGACGCGTTCGGACGCGTTCAACGCGTTCAAGGAATGCTGAACGCTGGACTGGACCATCGGTCCAGTTCAGCCTATACTCTGAACGTTGAACTGGACCGTGGTCCAGTCCACGAAAGGTCCGGTTCGAACCGCGGTTCAGAACCGAACCTCCGCATCACTAGCTCGAACATGAAACCCGACAAAAAAACCAACATCCCTAAGATAAGACGGTGCATGCTGGAGGACGGAGGACATCCCCTCGTGTCACTGATCAAAAACAATTTTGAGCACCTGGAACGATCTGAAAATGCTCGAATTACTACTACCATGAATATGGAAGTTCACTCGCTTGCACTTTTCTCCACCGGATGTGTCGTATACTTGTTGTTACTGGTATGCAGATAACCAATCCGGTAGAACTGAATCCACAGTTCTGCCCAGCATTCGGCGATGCGAGCGCATGGGAAGGTTTGGCTGTACCTGACACTGATCGTGCATAAAAAGCCAACCTACGCTGCCCAGAATTCACCATCAACATTCAGCTATGAGATTCACTTCACTCACCACTATTGTCATATCTGCGGCAGCGATCGCTGGCATAGCTATCGCGTCTGATTCAGATGCGTCTATCGGCGCACGCTGCGACCCCGGTAATGAGCACTTTTGCGGTTTGCATGCAGACCGTGTACTTACGGTTATACACAGATACAGAGGGGTGCCGCATAGCAGAGGAGGAAGATTATAGCATCAGGAACGAAGCCCGTATAATCTGCAGTGGAGATCCAAATTGTTAATGCTGCATACTTAGCATGTTGTGCGCAAGAGGGGCCGAGGGCGTGGAGGAAGGAGCACTGTGCCAGAGCTCGTATCTGATCCAGTGTATTTTTGCTATGTAAAGAGTTGTGTGCGAAAACATGATGACTACATTGCGAGAGTATCAAGGTTAACGAGAATTGTACACCAGGATAGAGACCTCGTGATCAATGGCAAAGCAGACGACAGCAATGCAACATGGTAGAACTACATACCAATACAAATGGAACCAATTCTTTGCTCGAGCTGCACTTTCTTCTCGGAATATGGGGAATGCTTGAGTGTCTGGATCGTTTTGTAAAGTCCGTGACAACACCATCCTTCAAGTTCTTGAAGGTATTCTCATAGAAAGCACCCAGACAATGTGTTTTGCGATAGCGTCGCCGACCTCCCACAGCGTGCCAACGATGCCGGCGGATCCTGAAATTTACAGTCCAGCTTCACGGCGAATGGCGAGACCCTCATTGTCGACGGCGGTATTCTATGCTGACAAGAAATCAAAATTTGGTACATGAAATGTTGTTCTCCTTGATATCAGGCTGTGTTACAAGAAATACTTTGTGGTACGGTTGGCCGTCGCAGCAGTGAGCTTTAGGAGAAGTTCGAGCTCGCTGCTGACAGAAAAGAGCCCGTCCTGCTCCTTGAATCAATGAATATGTGGTCGAAAATTGTATGACTGTAGATTGAGGGTGAGAATCACAAGAGAGCAGAAGACATGTGCATGATAGGGATAGCAGAGTACATATTGAGTGTGATGAGAAGGTGTACTCGAATAGGATGAGAGCGCTTTACATTAACAGGAGATGAATATTGGCGTATTTTATCATACAGGCCCTGGCTAGCTACTAATATTTATGTACAATGACGATGACTCGAAACAAAATGATTGAATGAAATGTGCATCATGGGAGTTGGTCAAGTTATCAGACCACTCTATTAGCATCGACATCCCACAAAACACATCTCCCATCAACCATTCTGACTGAATACTGCGGCTGGTGCCACAGCGGCACCCACACCCTCGCAGTGCACTTCCTCCCGCCTGCACCCCACTCACCGTATTTCGTGCCACCTGAGTCAAAAAAACAACATCAGCACCATGATCGATATCAGATAAAAAAAAACCTGAAAATTCACCAGCACTCGCAGCAGCCATAAGTGGCACCGAAACCATGGGTATGCCAGCAAGCATGTCGCTGGCAAACATTGCACCTGCTGAAACTACCGAAGCAGTACCAGCAGCGCAAGCGCCTCCGATGGTTGCAAACATCTCCATTGATTCGTCATGGCTGAACTCGCGACTCCCCGTGACAGAGCGTGCCTCAAAGTGAAGCGGGAGGCTGGCTAGGTGCGTGGTCCAACGTTCTCCGGGTTTGAGGTGATTTTTCCAACTGGTAGGGACGCCTATGAAGAAAGCAACATGGATGTCTTCGCTGAGGTCGTTAATTACTGTTACGTCAGGCATCTTGGGGCATATATGCTCAGTACTGGGAACAACAGAAATGAAGGTAAGTACTATTTATATTACAATACAGACGGAGATTCAAACGATTTTTAATTTCATGTTTAAAGGAAAGCCCCTCAACGTTGTTCAAATCAGCAGAGAGTAAGTGCTTTGTGCATATGCTGGGACTCCGACTTGACTCCGACCTTGTTTATCTAACTTCAAGGCAAGGCCCACCCACTGCTAAAATGGACCTCAAGGATAGAGCCGGAGAGACATTGACGACATGACCAGTACCCAGCTGCGAGTATCTGAAGAGTAAAGGGTATACGGGGTATGTATGTGAGCTCACAACCTTGAATGAGCTACTGCACGGTACTGGTTGGTTGGTTGGTTATGAGCGACTGAGAGAATAGGAGAGCAAGTGTCAATATATATTGGCTGCCATAACTTCAGGTCATTAGGATTAGTATAGGAGAATCAACGTACTTCACACTCTGAGATCTAGCTGCTTTCCATGCGACGGTTAAAACTTGAGAATTAAGTGCATTCCTACCCAAGGCACGAGTAGGTGGGGTGCAGTTCCTTGTGTTCCTGATCGATTAACGCATTCTGGGTTGGCTTACGGGATAACGATTCTCGTAGATGTAGACAGAGCCACTGGCAGCGGCAACTTCAAGCTTACACCGCGTTCAAGAACGCCCGCCCGCACAACAAAAAGTGTCAGTACTGTTGTTCCATTGACGATATATTCTTTCAGCTATAGGATAGCAGGTAGGTCAAAGTTGTTCGCTGGAACCATGAATAAGTGAACATCATGTCATGTAAAACGACCCACTTGGTTCGTCGAGTAGGAGGATGTCTGTGCCAACAAGTAGCGCTTTTGCAATCTGCACCCGCCATCCTCTGCTCGATGTCTGTACCTGACATCTATTTGAGCCTCCCCAAACCCAAGCCTTTGCAGGATCTTCTTCGCCTTTGCTTTTCCGCGCACCGAAATTGATCAGCGGGAATTTATCAAAGACGTCTGCAATGAGTTCTGTCGCCATGTCAGATGAGATGTAGACCTGTGGATTCTGGCTCTTCAGTGCAGCAAACTTACTTTCTATTGCGAGCTGCGCCTGACGGGCGTCATGTCCGCGTGTGCCAAAGCGTTTCTGCGCGACTTGTTGTGCGGTGATCACACGGGTCTTCATTTGAGAAATGAGAATGCTATGAAGCGGAGTATTCAGCTGGGCCGCCAGTGCTTGGTGAAGTAGGCTGAGGTGCATCTCCAAGTATTGCGTGCAAGACTACGAAATTTTTTAGCTAGTGCAAATAGATGAGGAGACAATTTACCTTCATATTCGTACATGCCTTGTCTTCTTCAAATACTTCATTCGACACAATAGTGGTTTCGTCAAAGGTCTCAGGCTGCGCGATGTAAAGGATATTGATATATCATCCGCCACGCATCTCACCAACACTGCGTTGTCGACATAAGCACATTCATACACTACAAAAAATGAGTGCTGACTCGTCTTTGCAACAACATTCTGCCCCACGAGACCATATCGTACGCCATCAGATGCGCATCGACGATCAGATCGGGGTTATTGACGCTAATGTTGACAGTATGCATGGCAATGTCATAAGAGGATGTCTCAAGAATTTTGCCATGAAATCGGCTCTGCTTCTGTGGGCTGCAATGGGGAGACAGCGACAGCAGCCTTCTTTTAAGCGCGTTTCATGCAACGGGTCTTGATAGACGACATGAGTTTCGGTTGGTATGAAGGCGGAGCATTATCCACCAAAGGGCCAGACGCTGATACTGATGTCGAAGTCCTTCACTCATATGACAAACACGAAACAAGAAAGTAAAGTCTGAACGCAAACCCTGAAGGTGTCTTTACATTTCCCTTGCCAAGGGTCGTACAAAAGTGGTTGGTCCTTTCAGGGTTCACCTCAGCCTCACATCTCTGTGGCGTCTTGTATGTCCTTGGCCTTATCGGACATCACGGCCAGCATGGATGTGACGTGATTGAGCGCACTGGGCTCCACGGAGATCTGAAAGTTATCGTTGCCGGATGAATTTGAGGTCATGTTGTGGCTTGACTCGCAGTTATTTTCTTGATGGGTTATGTTGTTTGGTGACGACTCACATCTAGAGTGCTATTCCAGGGTACGTACTATTAATAGCGTGGCATGAATCAAACACTTCCGGCAAGTTCCAGTTACCGCAAAGGGCCTCTCAGACACTTGTCACCCATCAAACTCCACTTGGTACATAACGCCAGTGGCAGACACTGGACGTACGCTTCTGCAGCATGGAGTAGCTGGGGTACGCACTTGACCCAATGCAGTACTTTCCACGTAATAATCAATCAGAAGGAACACGCCGCTCCGCCAATGAGCCGGTCTGGCAGCGACCACCTCATTGGAACCTCGAGTTCACATATAATGGACACTTCATGATCTTCTGCCCGACTCATTTTCTCTCACAACCATGATACCATGTCAGGATAATGAGGAGACTTCCCTTCTCCCACAGCCAGAGCGGCCGATAGTAGCCAAGACACCTCTGCCTTGGGATCAGTTCTGGATCATATTGGCTTTGAATTTTTCGCAATCGCTTGTTTTCAAGACCCTTGCCCCGTTCACCCCCCAAGTGAGTACATGCTGTCTTCTGCGTGGCGTCGAAGATGGGCCAAACGGAATTTTGTAAAGTTAATCAGAGACATTGGCGTGACCAACGGAGACGAACAACGGGTTGGATACTACGTCAGCTTCCTGGTGAGCTGGTTATATCCTTCGATGGCCTCTGTCCCTTCCTGATGTCGTCTCGAGCACTTATCATACTATGTCCCTCAAACGCTGGCTGTACTCTATTGGAGTCGACTGTCTGATCGCATTGGGCGGAAGCCTGTGTTACTCACTAGTTCATTCATAATAGCGACTACGATGTTGTCGTTTGGACTGTCAAGAACCTTTCCCGGTCTGCTAGTCAGGTTTGCATCTCAGATCCATGGTCATCAACCACTTGATTACTGATATCCTGATTAGTCGTGTTATCGCTGGGGCATTCAATGGGGAAGCTGGCGTCCTGAAAAGTATGATGATGGACATTACTGACGCAACAAACTTGCCAAAGGCATACGGATACATGCCAATCTCAGCAATGTTAGCTTCCATCATTGGGTAGGTACATTCGGTATCTCTGCTTGCTCTTGATGTATTATGATTGACAATATCCTAGGCCACTTGTTGGCGGATCACTCTCCCGACCAGCAGACAGATTCCCTGAAATCTTCGGTCGATTCGAACTCCTGAAAACCTATCCATACCTTTTAGCATGCGCTGTTCCAGCTCTGTGTGCTTCTATTCTTTGGATAATCATGTATATCCGTCTCAAAGAGGTTGGCGTGATTTAGAAAGCTGTATTTGGATCGTACTGACTGCGGTAACAAGAGTGTTTCGATCAAGGCACCGCCGTTGGAGATGATGAAACAGTGGCTATCGCGACAGTCGTATACAAAGCGTTCTGCGCTATCAGGCGATGGTCTTATCAGTTCCTGGGAAGCAAACTCTGAAGAGGTCCCATCAAAGTCGCTTCGTTCTATGCTAACTCCAAAAGTCCTGATCGTAGCAGTAAGTTCTAGCACGTGGACCCTTTTTGTTGTCGCGATCAACAAGCTCCAACCACTTTTCTATGCGACGCCGATTGAACTCGGTGGTGTTTCCCTGGACCCTACCCGCATTGGCGTTATATTCGCGACAGCAGGTTTCGCCAGTGGCATATTCCAGTTCCTTTTCTATGCTCGCTTACACGATCGCTTGGGCGCACGAACCATGTATATGGGTGGTCTCAGCTCCAGCATACCTATTATCCTTCTATTCCCGGTGATCAATGCTCTGGCTCGAGCCTATGGAATGTGTTTTGTCGTGTGGTTGGCCATTGGCGTTCAACATGTGCTGATAATTATCTTGGAAATGTGTCCCTGTATGTCAACCCAGCATTTCCTGTGTTGTGCTTGATTGAGATGCATCCTTAGTTTGTATGGCAATGTTTATTAGAGCAGCCGCCCCCAATCGCTCCTCGATTGGAGCAACAAATGGCATTGTCCAGTTGGTTAGTGGAGCGGCGAGGATCATTGCACCACTGTCTGCAGCGGTCTTTTCTTATTCGATGCAGGAAGGTCGTGATGCGTGGTTGGCATACTATTTCTACATGGCACTTGCATTTCTCGCTATTGGTACTTCTTTAGCCCTGCCTCGTGACCCTAGTCTATGGGAAGAGCGGAATTAGCATGCCCGTCAGCGATATTCACTTGTTTAGACGATGTGTTCTCTGTCGCAGAGACAATCATATTCTTTCTTGGAGCATTCTGCACTTTCAAGCAAGGTGCTTAGCAATGCTGACGGTATGTACAATATCTTCATCTCCCACCATTATCATCAATCCTAATGTGCACGACGGCAGCTCTTTCAACTGACTCAGTCTGAGTCATAGCCGGACCGGGAATCTTATCACAGTTATTGCCATGTGACATACAAGTTGGCGATGATGGCAACGAGGGATTCCCCAAAGTCCGGTCAGTGGCGTCTAGGCGCTAAGATAGCGTGGGTGTGTGGAAATCTACTCGTTCCTGTGCAAACGTATAGGACTTTACGTCCAATCAAATGTGGCCCTCGGGCACCTCTCTAAATTTATGACATCATTTGTACCAATCCGTGCGCAGCTGGCTTTATGTCAGTTCGTCGCCATCGCAGCATGCGGACTGTGGGATCATTTAATCTTACTCCGCAGTCCTTCATATATCTCTGACGGCCTCGCTGTGGTGGTGAAATTGCTAGTGAGTTAAAGAAAACACTTGACTTTGGGAGAGCTCGTCAATTGAGTTTTCCCCTGACCTGGCCGTGGCTTTTATCGTCCACTAAAAGTATCCGTCAGATATATTTTTAACAATCTGTCAATGCGTCCAACAGATCTGAGCTGCCAGATCTGCGCCATTGAATGTACGTCATATCCATTTCACTTGACTTTACCGTAATACTCATTATAATATATCTGGTTGTTTTGGCTACTTTACTCCGCCGCAGTACTGATCACTTGGGCACCTTCAAAGAACTGTATATCTCACACTAATTTAAAGAAAACATTGTCACTGGCAATACTTGGTAACCCGACTCGGACTCCTGTTCTCCGAGCGTCTTGGAATATACATGACTATGTAGCGCTCTTCCGAAGTGCTGGTTCGTTGTGAAGGTTATCTGATCACTTCAGGTCATATCACCAGTGCATCGTTGGGTTCAAAAAGATGCGACGTAATGTGATGTGGTTTCCCCTCAACTCGAGGGCAAACCTCGGCATTCGTCATCAGGAAAACCATAACGTAGGAGATACTCTGTCCATATATTATACTTGTGTAGGCTTTACTCGAGTCGGAGACGAACCGGCCTTGAGAGCTCCATAACTTTGCTCTCGAAGGAACTCGAACGGCATGCACGCTGTTGGTCTTGCTTGGCTTTACCCGGCTGAGAAATTACGCTTAAGAGAGATGTCAACTGCACACCTAGACATCGCTCCATCGAGGCCTTGGAGTGACTGTCCTCAGCAGTCACTCAAAAGAAAATTGGTGACGCTGACGTTAGCTGAAAAATCCGTTGACTGCTGTCTGACAAAACTAACTCAACTTGTCAGCCATCGGGCAAGTCATGTAATTACAAGGAATATCCTCTTCATCTTCTTCTAGCAACCTGTGAGAGTCCATAATCGTAAATTGGTCTTTATTCGATTTTCTCAAGGGACAAAATTGTGATCGAGCCATCGTTATTCACCTGGTCTGGAAAAACTGATTATGACTGGTCCACGGAAAAATCTTGCAAAGGAAGAGTCGAAGAACTTGACAAAACTCCAGGGTAACCGATGCTTCGCACAGACGTGGCGGGAATAAATTCAATAGAACGTGAAAACCGATATTCCTGGAGTAAGATGGCGCACGGTGGACGCCCCCTCGTGTCACCAAACATCGACAATTTTGAGCACCTAGAAAGAGTTCAGAAGAGCTCGAATTGCTACGTGGAAGCTCACTCTTTCTCCACCGGATGTTTCGGAAACTTGCTGTCATGCAGGTGACAAATCCAGCAGAACCGACTCCAAATAGTTCTACACCGGATATTTCGAAAACTTCTATCGTGCAGGTGACCAATCAGGCAGAATTGACCGCCAAGTTCTGCACCCTACACTAGTGACCGTCGATGCAAGCACATAAAACCATTTGGGTGTACGTGACACTGATCATGTATAAAATGTCACCTACGCGGCCCAAAAAATACCATCAAGATGAAATTGACCTCACTCACCATATCTGCAGCAGCGATGGCTGGCATAGCTATTGCATCTGATTCAGATACACCCATAGGCAGATACTGTAACCCTATTAGTGAGCACTTTGGTGGCTTTTGTGCAGACCATGTGTTTACAGGGATCCAGATTCACTAGGGTGCTCGCAAGGCCTGGGCGATTATAACAACGGGAACGATTTTGGCTTTATGTGCGGACCAAATTTTACAATTATATCAACTACACCGTGTTCCTGCTCAGCCTGCTGTAGAGTGGACAATAACATGATCCGTTGTGGAAATTAAGTAAGCTTTATCTTGCCCTGCTGCTTTTCGAGCCTAAATGTTGATGTTGTTCACTTAGCATGTTGAGCGCGAGAGGGCGTGAAGGAGTGCTATGTAGACCATGGTCAAATTATGTAGTGTTGAATGATTTTTTTCAAATTCACAGGCATTGCATGACCCGGGTATGTACTCACTAATCGAAAAATTGGTGTACTCGGCTCGAATCCCGAAAGGTTGAGAAATCATTATAGTGCGAACATCGGACTGGCGGTTCGGTGCCCATCCGAGTCTCAGCAGACCAAAGAACTTCTCTAGATGGCGTCCATCTATGGATTATTCAAATTGACCCATAAATCATGTGCATGAAGGCGACAGTTGCGCACGAATGGCCGCATTACTGCAGTAGGTTCCACGGGCTAGAAGATTCAGGGTGAGCTGGCATCTATTCCATTCCCAAGCAATATGCTGTTGGCAGAACTCAGGAGTTTTGCCAAGAGTAAGACGGAGAACGCTCCACCGTGGGTCAATCTCACGGGATGTCGTAAACTTGCCATGCAGGTGACAAATGGCCTCGCAGCAAGTAGTTCTGCCCCCTATACTATCATCCGGCGATGCAAGCACATGTAAGCATTTGGTTTCACCTGTCGGTGGGGACAGGACCCACGCAAAAATGTCATATATATCGGTGTGGTTTTCTGTCGTATCGCTTTCATTCTCATTTTCATTTACAAATATAATATACTATGTGGCATGAGGCATACAGGAATGAGTTGTACATGTGAAAGTTACAAGTAAAGAATGAATGTTCGGGCCACTACGTATCAAAGTAATATCTTTGAAAAATACTTCTTCACGCCTCCTGCACCATGAACTATCGCCCCAATCACTCCATCCGGCCGTATCACAAACACCTTTGTCTGGCCAGCTTCCACGAGATAAGCCGAATAAGCATGGCCCTCTCGATCAACAAGAACGAGGTCAGGAGATACGACAGGCATCACTGATGCGGATGATGGCAGAACGACCGCCGATCGTACGATACTTTTGTCGTATGTCTCCAGTGCACCCAAGATCGGGGTTGCATCAGCAAGACTCGGCGCAAATACAAGCATTGTGTGGTACCAGGGTCTGTACAAACAAAAAAGTGTCGTCGCATCAGGCTCTGCCCGCCCCACCTGGACCATATTGGGCGCATCAGGCGCCCTATCCCCAGCCTCCAGATTTTTCTCGTCAAGCACTCCGTATGCATTGATAGGCTTCACTGAAGCCACAAATTCATCGAGTACGATGGTACTGAATCGGCAGTTGATGCCGAGCATATAAAGGATGGGACTTCGCCTAACCGATATGTCTCCGGACGTCAATGCGCTGTCGAGAATCGAGGTGGTCACCTCAAGCATCTCTGAGATCACAGGCAGACGCTCGGCGCTGTATGTCTCGAGAAGATATTTGTCGGCGAACCCTTTCTGGACGAGTGCAAGCTTCCATCCTAGATTAAACTGGTGTATGGCGCAGTCAGTTATAACACACATGCTACATCTACCTAACTCACTGCATCTTGTACACCTGAATTGAGTCCCTGTTCATAGACAAATGAGCGATTATTAGCAATATAATTGAACCAATCATACCTGACCACCCGTTGGGGAGTGGATACTTGAATACATGTTAGCAACAATTTGCGAAAAGGCGTTTAAAGATAGACATACTGAGCAGCATCTACAATGACATGCATCAGCATTGCCACACACATCTCGAACAGAACCACGTACCGCCCGCAACGAACACTCGACCCTCGCCAAACTTATTCACCATCCGAATATTGGCCCTAGAACAAACTGATGAACGTGCATTGATACGGACAAAAACACAAAGCGCACCGGTAGTCGCTCATCCAAACCATCTTGTTGAATGTGATCTTAGTTGGAATTAGCGACGCAATGGCCTCGAAGATAAGCTCTTCGCTCTGAGCGATCTTCGTTAGATCGAATTCACGGCCGAAAAGGGAAAATTGCCAGCCGTCCTCGGCAATCTCGTCTGTTGGACGCAGTGAGACACTGCATATCGTCAATATACATGTCTCCAAGCCTTCAGTAAACATACCCTCGCTCAAGAAAGTTTCCAAATCGGTGCCAGTGCTTCAAGACTGGATTAAGACAGCTTTTGACCGAATCTGTAGAAACCGGACGTACCACTCTATCGAGCCCAACGCCCGTCAAACGGATATCTCCAGTTACAATCCGGGTATCGTCTCTAGTCTCACCCAAAAATGTGAGCCCAAGTTGCTTGCGGACGATGCCTGCAAAGCCACTTTCAGTCTCGTTCATCCTGGTGCATTGAAACTGCGCCTTACCTTTAGCACCATCAGCGCCAATGATCCACTTGGTATTAAAGGTCTCTGATATGCCGTTCTTTGCTAGAATAGCAGTGACGCCCTCATCGGACTGTTCGAATGAGAGCAATTCGGTGCCCATCTCAACAGAACAAGAGAACTTCTCTAGGTGGCGTCGCAGAATCACATCTAAAAGTTGTTGACCCATCATTCTGGGAGCATGCTAAAATAGAATTAACATGAAGGTTTAATCATGCAATAGTGTTACGCACGAATGGTATTGCTGGGGTAATTTCCACATGCGGGACCATCGATGAGTCTTTCACAGGTTCCAACGTCCCGGGCTTGTATGAACGGAGGAGAGGGGCTGCTTTCCCCAGACTATTAACTTCTGAAACGTCCAAGAAGTTGTAGAGTTCGAGGGAGCGTGGCTATATAGAGCATGTAGTTAATGAGATCATGTACCTGACAAGTGGGTGTGCAACAAACCCATATTCCGGAACCACGCTGTCCGATGCGAGGGTGAGGATCTTTATCGATGATTCGAACTGAGATATCGTTTTGGAGAAGCGTCAACGCTGCTACCAGACCCACTGGCCCAGCACCAACCTGATGGCAAAGAATTCAGCCGAGGTGAAAAACCAACACGTGTGATGAGCAGGTCACTTACGACTAACACGGGAGGATGAACAGAATGCATATATAGCGCTCGAGACACTGACAAAAGTATTAGTTGATTTGAATTCCAAGGATTTGGATTAGCAGGTCCCTTATAACATGGGGACGGGACCGAGCGCTGCGGTAATGACGCTGCGGCTGAGCCGTGTATGCCAGCATATCCTTACAAAACAACTTACCGATTGACGACGATTCGAGTCAGTCAATATGACTCTTCAAGTTACTCTCGTAGACACGGTACTCATGCAATCACTCCTCTCCTCATGCACGTCTACTTTCGATTAATCACGATTCTCCGTCAGGCTCAATCATATCCGGGCCATCAGATGATTTGTCAAAACGCTCACGAGATAATTCATGATGCTGACTGCACGGCCCGCTTATGATCTGTTCGAGCCTATAGCGTTGTATAAAATTGACAGTAAAAGTTTACGCTCACCAAATACATACAATTGAACACGGAGGCTCGGGGCAAAACTCAGGGCAGAACAAAAGTGGTTGAAAATTGCCGGGTGGGCTATGACAATGTCTTACGAAACCCCTAGTAATGATGATGACTCATTCCATCGTCGCCATTGTCTTAGTTAATACCTCAACCTCGTCTCTGTTGACCCTACTCATCAAAATCAAAAGCGATTCCCTCCAGCACCGTTAATCATGCTGACCTCCTTTGAGCCGCGAGTGAACTTTTCATCCTCCACAGCTTTTATGGCACACGGTACGCCGTCGTGCAGATTTTCTTGTGCCAAGATCAGAGAATGTGCACTCTGCGGCAATGTCTGCATGCCATACAATGGAGATGATTGTCATGGCAAAGGCCTTGACTGGGCTGTTCTGCACCATCTTGCTTTAGGATATTTCTATGTTCCATCGAATCTGAACTATATGTTATTAGATCAGGGTACATCTCCGCGAGTCTGGAGAATAATTACGCTCCTTCCCTTATTTTCATTTTTCTTCTGACCCATGTGGTTGACAACTCCGAGCTACTTCTAGACCACTATTCCTGCGCTCCGCTCAGAAACGGCCAAGATCCAAGAAAGCTCAGCGGCAGTGGCCAGTATTAATAATTGAATCATGAAAAACTGTTCGTTCATTTGCCTCAACGATTATCCTTCCTGCGATCTCTGCGGCCCACTGGCTATCACCAACTTGGTGCGCCTTGCTGTAAAACTTTCTCCCGGTGTAGCTCCAGCCCCACTAACGAGCGTCAAGAACAGGTATAAAATCAATGCAGTTGTGTCGAAAAAGTCTCAGAAGAACGACTCCTCTTGCGGTAAGCAGTCCTCTTGTGTTACACTATGTGCATTTCATTGAACGAACATATGATAGCTTTTCTAATACTTTGTAATAGCAAATTTGCGCGCCTCACAGAATCAAACTTTCCGTCGGTATGTGGTTTTCCTAGCACGGTCACATCTTAGGCTGATAGATAGTTATATCAGATACTATGAAACTCGTTCAAATCGTTTGCCTCGTAGTCCTTGCTGCTTCCGGTGCTGCCGCTGCCACGGGGGTGGACACAACAGCACCTCCTAATGCAAATTGTAAGGCGAGCGAATGCGCTTTCTATTCACAATATTTGCATTGCAGTTTTGGGTGGTGGCCTTACCAGATTTCCGCTAATTGCTGGGTGTGCTGTCAATCAAAGTAGATAAGCATTTTTTTGCTCCCAATACAAACAAAATTTCAGGGACGCGTGTTTTCTCACTATAAAACTTTCTCCCGGTACAGTTAAGGACCGGTCCTTTACCCACCACATTTTGAAATGCATCCCACTTCATTCAACTCATTTTTTCGAAAATCGTAGTAAACAGTAATATTCTAATGTACATGTAAATACTATGATAAAATTTTGAGAGCTATTGATGACAGTGTTGGTATGCTGTAGCAAGATCATTGAAAACAGTATTATCTTTGACTTCACCAGTCCTTTACCCACCTCGTCACATCACTCAACGCTGTAAATTTGAATTGTAGTCTTGGTACCGACCGCCATTAATCTCACCTACTCTGCTGTCCACCATCTCCGAAGATAGGGTGCAGTTAGATATAGGGAGGGAAAGGTTAGTAAGGCCCACATCATTGGCAATAGTGGTCCGTGCATCCAGCAGATAGATTCCGTCTTCCGCAGATGCGGTATTTCCACCAAATGTGAACACATTGACTTGAACATCTCCCTGGCAGTTCTGGAGTTGCAATGAAAGTGTCATAATTAATGCCAATAATTCTTTTTATTGATTTGATATCTTCTTCCATTCTGAAGACCAACGACGAGATGTCGCCGCCATAGTGGTGAGCAAGAAACAAAAAGGAAACAACACAACGCACTGAAAAGGAGACACGCACAACAAGCGTGACGTGGTGGACAACATGCCGGAGGTTATGTGTGCTTATATGTCCCAGCCGCACTAGGTCTAAAATTGTAACCCTCGTCAAAAGCCATCGTCGATGGCGACCAATATTCTCGTTGTTAGCTTTCTATACCGACTCATAAATTTCATATTCCTAACTCTACAGTATTTAAACCGTCCCTTAACTACTGGTAGAGTAGTTGATCTTTCCCCCACCGAAATATATACTTAGTTCGGACAGTTCTATTGTGTGAAGTGAGTCTATTATAGACTCTCTCGTGTGTATCGTTTTCTAAACGCCACAAAAATCAACGCAGTTGAGTTCGGAAAAGTTCAAAGTTCACAGACGAACGGCTCCTCTCGCGGTGAGCAGTCCTCTTGTCGTACACTCTATGTGCATTTCATTGAACGGACATATAATAGCTCTTCTGATACTTTGTAATAGCAAATTTGCGCACATCATACAATCAAACTTTCCATCGGCATGTGGTTTTCCTAGCACGGTCACATCATAGACTGATGCATAGTTATACCAGATACCATGAAACTCGTTGAAATCCTCGTGATCCTTGCTGCTTCTAGTGCTGCTGCCGCTGCCACTGGGGTGGACACAGCAGTACTTCCTCAGATAAGTTGCTGCGATCCATGCGCCTCCTCTCCACAATCTTTGGCATGCGAAACAAAAATAGGTTGGGCGCCCATGTGGTCGTCCGATAATTGTTGGAAGTGCTGTCGCGATTTTAGTTGAACATCTTGGTTATTTTTGCTCCTAATACAAACAAAATGTGACATGTACCGTTTTCTCAAAAGATCGAATACTTAGCACGGATAAGATCACTCGGTGAAACACAAACAGAGATGCACAGTCGGCTCTCTTTTGACCGGTGTCCCTGACAAGCTCTGAGAACTCTGATGTGTGGAACGCCCCTGTGGATGATTGACAATGTGTCATAAGCAAGAGGTAGATGATCAACCTCAGGTTCTCCCTCTGCAGAAAGTTTGTCCGTCATCATCAACAGTACATCGACTGGCGGTAAGGGAAGCACATGATGCATATGCAAAGAACTGCCATCATTTGGATTTATAACTCTTGTCATGAACCGTTATTCGGCTGCGGCACTAACACCACAGTCGGCAGGTAGCAACCACTTTGAATAGCACACATGATGAATTCGACACTGGTACTGCAATCATTACTTGTCACTGGAACCTATGGCACTACTCACAAAAAGTATCGCCGAGGTAAATGTCCCAGCTAATCAATGATACTCACTTAGTGAACAAGTCCGCAAGATAAATCGTTGCATGCAGGACGCTTATTTTGTTAGACATCCAAAAATACACGTGTGATATTGCACCAAACTCCAGAAGTGAGTCGTGCGCACAATGAACAAACGGCAGTGTGTTCATCGTGAAAATGGCAAATTGATTGTTGCGCAACACCAGTACTGCCTAGCTCCTCTCCTCCCATCGCTCATAGTCATTCGTAGCAAGACTTGCGTGATACTTTTTTTCGACGGTCTCACATACGGCATCAAGATTTGTCAGTGCTTCAAGGAGCGCATTCAAGGACGAGAGTCCATCTGAAAATAATGGGATCAGGCACCTGGAGGGAAATCGTGGATAAATGAGAATATTGCATACCATACATCTGTATTCGTAGCTGAATGAGGTTTTCGGAAGGATGGGGCACGCTGCAAGCGTCAGCAGATCAGCGAATCGAAGCACGTTATCATAAATGAAGCAAGTGTCATGCTACCGCATCTCAGCGTCTCTTCGCGATGACCATGTCCGGATAACATCGACCAGCTGAACGAAGCAACACCAGGAGAATAAAGCAAAATCGTAGACCGCAAACAACAAGTCGACACCATTCACTAACCTATATCCACAAAACTCCACCTTCGGGCTTCCGTCACCATCATCAACTCAACGTTCATCAAACAAAAAAACACAACATACTTTTTCATGATCATCCACCGTAGAGCATTTCCAATCGTATGCGACTCGTCGAAAATTTGGAATGTAGCTGCAGATAGGTCTGGCGTGGCACCCGCCATCTGAAAAAGTTTCAGGGTTTTTGTGTCCGAGTTATAGCTCATGCACGCACAATCTTGATTTTTGGGGTCGTCTCTGCCATGGTTGGTGAAGAATGATGGGGTCGATGAAGGGTCAATATTAATGACAATATTAATTAAATGAGTCCCTGGCCTCCATGGGTATTTTCTGGGATTGACTGCCAGAATTATTCGTTGCCCGCTTAGCTCAGTGGTAGAGCGCGTCACTCGTAATGATGAGGTCGGTTGTTCAATCCAGCCAGCGGGCATGTCGGCTTTTTCCACTGTTAGCCTTTGCTACAAACGATTCAGCTAACCAGACGTAGTCGTCATCGTCATCGTAGAAAAAACCAAGGAGATATGGTATAGTTGTACAGAATGCAAAATACAAGAGTTGAAAGCATGCTAATGCTAAACACAATTCCACTTTTAAATTAACCTACGGCTCCTCGAACACGTACAACCCGTCCAGCTCGCCACCGTTCACTAGGCCCGTTCGCAGACAGCTAAAATCCCCATCCCCAGCGTCTACAAAGCCCTTCCTGCTATATCCGTCTGCGTGATCCACCTCAGGAGGTGAGACGCTCAGTGCGCGAGGTGCTGAGTGGGAGCCCGGGGAGGACTCCTCAACTCGCAGTCGCTTTTGTAGGGAATCACCCCGAGACAGAGAATCATTGCCAACATCCAGCTCTTCTGAGGAGCGTTTTCGTTGACGGGGCGTAGAGATCGGCGCCACAGACTCTCCGCGCCGCGCTCGGTCATCAACAGGACGATCCGAGTCTGTCCGAGGACGCTTCGGCGGAGTCGAGGTACGAGGGACCTCGATGGGATCACCAGCAGCAGCGTTCTCTGCCTCGAGGTCTCCAGAAGAGCGTTTCCGGGGTGTGACAGTGTGCGTCTGGGAACGTGGGTTCGCGAGCTCATACTGCTCCTCTTCACTCTCTTCTTCCTCGTCCTCATACAGCTCTTCTTCTTCTGGCTCCTCTTCCTCTTCCTCCTTCACCACCTTGCTTCTGGGAACACGTACCTCTTCTAGTACTATTTCGCTTAGGTTCTCATATTCTGGCGGTGGCTGCGGTTGAGGCTGTGGTACTCGGGTTTGGGATTCATTTTGAGGCGCAGACCGCACCTGAGGAGTGACAGGGTTACCAGCTGCCACATTTGCCTTGATCATAGCACGTTCGCAGACAGAACATCGGCAGTGATACAGTGGTGCACATGCTTCGCGCCATACCTAATTGTAGCTGGTTCGGACGAGGTAGCATCGCGGTACAGAATGAAACTCACCGATTTGAATGCTTCGAGACTGTACTGTGCCATGTGGGCCAGCGTAACAGGTACATAGGGGATAGGATGTAAAAGCTTGGGTGATTCTAACACCGGTGACACGGGGATGGGGATGACAACTTGTGGTGGTTTCGGCCTTGCTGTTGCCGTTGTCGTTACAGACTCATGCTCCTTCTCCTCAGGATGTGATGGTGGAGGGGATGGCGTGGTATGTAGTGTTGTCGTAGAAAGAACAGGGCTCGTCGTGTGCGATCCATCGCTTCTCGTCGACGCACTGGTGCTACTCAAAGAATCGTCCTCGCGCTTACCGCCAATGTCCAAGCCGCCAGCCGCCCAATCAACACCATCAAACCATATTCCAGGTGTGCGCAGCTCAGCAAGCACATCCTCAAGGTTCATCTTTGACGCGCGCACAGCAGGGTCTACCCAAGCACCTCCTATTCCATTCGCAGACTCGATAACGAGCCGCCGGACGATATTGTTCATCCCAGGCAAGAGGATCTGACGCAACTGTTTTGAAAAGGCACGGAAAGCCTGCTCACAAAGTCCGAACGACGGCGGTGCCTGAGAACGAACAGTAGAAAGACGTGGATGCGAGTCGTCCGTGGGTGAGGGAAGAGACGACGGAGACGATGGCCTTGAAAGTGTCCACGGGCAAGGATGTGTAGCGGGAACTCTGATGCGGCGGCGAGACTGTCCATTCTCAAGAGGCTCATCATCGTCAGTTTCCGACTCGTAGTCAGGTTCCTCGCCAGGATCTCTGACACCTCCACCAATTGGTCGAGCGTAACCATACCACTGGTCGGCAGGACTGCACCAGTGCCCATCAAGAATTCGTGTCCGTGCCCAGTCAGCAATAGCCAGATCGCGCACACCACCAGCATCTTCAGTCATCGAAAGTAAGTCGGGGTCATCTTCATCCTCCGAGCCTTCATAGTCTGAGGAGTACGCTGATCGCGGAGACGGTGAGCGCGACCGACGGGAAGGAGACAGACTGTTGACGGGACTATACGAGTCCCCTCCTTCTGTAGTCCGTGCACTATGATCTTGCTGTGGCGCTGGTACACTCTCTGGTTCGCGATGATGGTAAGAATTTTGCGAGAAGTCAGTCCCCATGCCTTCACTGGCCCAACGGGTAGCCGCGACAGCTTGCTCCATCAACTCCGGCATTTTCGTGTATGACCGTAGCCACAGCTTCTCGCGGGCAACGTTCAGAACCTCTGTGATTGAGCCTTCGCCCAGTTCGATGAAAGCATCAACTGTTTGACGCGTCTCCCAATCTGCTGATGCATATTTCCAGGGTGGAACACGTGCTAATGCAAGTTGTCGCGGGCTGGCGGGTGAGGAGCGTGATGAGGAGGATTGAACGAAACGTGGACCACCAATCGCCTCGCGGTCGCGAGCACTGGATTTGATTCGGTTCCAAAGCCCTTCTAAACGACATGACCGACACGTTGCATCAACCCCAGGCCAGGTTTCGTCATCTTCGTTTTCAGAACATAACACCATCAAGGCAGGATTGAGGGTGGTTGCATACGGGTTATAGCCGCCCAAGGCCAGATTAAAATTTCCATGGTTGTATAATTGGCTATAACCGCTGAGACGCATGTTACTCTGAACATCAAATTGGGGATCACATTCGGCGGCGGGAGCCTCACGGAGGCATACACCGCAAAATGCGGTTTTGCGATGCTCGCGACACACGGATATCACGCCCAGCCTTGAGGTAACATGTGTTCGTTTTGCGGCTCCGAGGCCAGCGGACGAACAAGGTGAATTGATGCGACAGATGATGCAGGAATGGTAGGTCATGGTGCGAAAATGGGTGTGAGGGGGTAGACGGTAAGGCTGTGGCGCGATAGTTGCAGCACCTGCAGCCCCATCTGCGGGGGCCTGAGGGCGTACGATTGCATATTGGTGGAGTATGTCATGAGGATCCAGGAGTGCGCATGCATGATTCCAAAATAGATGGGATTTGACTAGCACAATGAATTAGCGCGTTACGATGATAAGATAAAGCAGGTAAACACACGAGCAGTACACCAAGAAGGGGTGACGTTCATTAACTTCTCGAGTTCTATAGCCTGACATAAAGCCGCGTAGACCATTCTAGAGGGCCAAACCTCCCTGACTTCCCAAGTGACTGGACAGTATAGGTGCGTAGCGACATCCTTGAGATACAAAGATGCAATATGTCTGTCATGCAAGCGTGTTTAATTAGAAATAGCTGAAAATGCCATGCAGTGGCGTAGAAGTACCTGATGAGCTCTGGGGGGAGCTGTTGCCATGATCTGTTTGTATGTTTACCCTTGTAGATATGATCACCGGTTGAGTAGCTCGCAGTCGTAGCAGGCGACGTTGATAAGGCCATTGTGGATGTTGTGGACGACGTTGAAAGGGGTACCGACGCCGTAGACGGTGAAGGGGCCATTATCTGAGTATCCTGTGCGAAGTGGGACCTAGGCCTTGATTAGCGTATGGTAGACAGCCGGACTACAGATTCGATTTCGGGTCACCGTGACTCTCATGCTGAAAAGTCACACACTTCCTTTGGTTGGCACATTTCCCACGCACAGACCACCGCGTCGTACGTTTGTCTAATAATCCATTCAAACTACTTATCGAAATATTTCCTATACAAAGAGTTTGCGTAATTCTACACTAGCGGCGTGAAGTCTGTCCAATTTCTTCTGCAGCTCTATACGCCGCGAGGACACAGTGCTATGCTCCTGGATCATCAACTGACACCGCACGTGCGCATCGGGACCCGTCAAGCTCAACCCATCAAGAAGCGCCTGCTCTATGCCCTTATGCAGCCCGCGGACTATTTCATAGTCAATGGCCAACGGAACCATGTCAGCGAAGCGCTTGTAGGCAACTACAAAGGGGCTCCTTCAGTTTCAAATCCACATCTCCGTGCAAACACATACCCTGGAAGTACGCCCTTACCCCCGCCATGATTAGAAGGGCAGGCTCCATTGGATCCACGGGCAGCAACTTTGGAAGATCACTGGCCTGCACGGAAAGGCCAGCTTCGGTCAGTCCAGCAAGAGCCTTGTAGACGGCTTGTTGGAACGCTTGCCCATGGTTTGGGTGGGGCTGAATGTTGTTAGGCGCACGATAGTTCTGCAGCTTTGTGGTAAGCTCTCCGACATCTCGGCAACCCTTGTAATATCCGAGGAATTTGGTCTTGTAGTCAGCGTAATAGTGCACGTTTAAAGTCGTCGGTGCCTTCTCGAGTTCCAAGAGCCAACTGATCTTTTCCTTTGCTTGCTGTGCAGCGTTGTCAAGGTGCTCGTTCACTATCATCCTGCGAGAACAAGGGTGTCAGCATTAATGTATCAAATAGTGCGGGATGCACATACAACACGCTGTGAAGTGCGCCGCCCCTTCCCATTTTCCCAAAATGCTCGTTGACTAGAACGCTCAGGTCGTTCTTTAAAATGTCATACACTTTGTCGAAAAGTATTTGCGATGGTGTCTCCCATTTCTCAGTAAACTCCTTGATATATGTCTGTTGTACGATGAAAGGATAGTTGTCGGGAAGTTCGCGAGTACGAGCCCTAGGATCTAGTCAGTTTTTGTTACAGCACAAGAGTGAAACTCAAGAACCTCTGGGCATGATTGAGAACATCTTCAATGTAAATTTCCTCCGACTGCGGCGTGGGCGACCTCGGACTGGGCGCGGAAGGGACCATTCCTTGCGGCCCCTGTGGTTCATCCTCCTCGTTCGTCAGGAAATCTACCACAGGCAGTTGACGGGCGTCACCCTTTCCCCATGGAACAAATTGCGGGGCTGTTGATCTTACAGCACGTTTGAATGCCTGTTGGTGTGGTCGAATGGTTTGCAATATTCCGTCTTTATCAGGCGTCCCCTCGAGTCGTTGAAATAACTGCTTCGAAAATTGACCGATTATATTCCAAACCTCACCCACGGGATCGGTCGACGGTGCCTTCGGAAGCTGTCTCATTTCATCTTGAGTCTTGCGCAAAATATTGTATAATTCCTTGTGGATATCTGGAAGCCTATTACGTGCATATCAGCATCAGAAGGCGCCAAGATAAGAATTCCGACCTTTTCGCGATGAGTTCGGACAGAATCGTGCTCAGCCTCTCCGTCAGGTTGCTCGTTCTCATAAACTTCTGATACTGTGGCTCTACGGTTGACCAGGGCTGTGTCAAAGTAAAGAAGTCATTTTCTTGCTTCCTTGCTTCGGCCCAGGAGATCCCGTCTTTGAGCAACTGAGACCCAGGCTGCTTGACACAGTACCAGTGGTTCACGAGCGGCTCCTGCTCGTTTCGGATGAATTTTAGCCATGCGCTCTCTTCACCAGGAGGAATGCGGTCCGGCTTTGTGAGCACGCCTGCGACATAGCAGTTAATCATTGCTTTCGAGGGATTCATGAATACGCAGACATACCAACAGTGCGTTTGCCCTCTGGGTCAAATTGCTTCGTCAAGTGATGTGCGCCTTGATTCTCAAAGTCGGCTAGGAAAATACGAGATGTAAGGAAAGGTGACTGAGACGCTAAATCCACTTACTTTCACAAGTAACCGTCAGAAGAATGACACAACTGGGCTTCTCGATGTAAGATGTCACCAAACCCTTGACGAGATCAATATCCCCGGTCTTTCCTGTACTCCCGACGCTCGCGATGAGTCCAGGAAGGTCCACGAATGAAAGATCCGCCACATCCTTCCCACTTATCTCCAGAGAGACACAATTTTTAGAAAATGATAACTCAGCTTGCTCAGCGGTCTGATCTTCTAGCTCGTACAAAAACTTTTGTTCATTGATACTGGGATTGAGAATTGCCCTTTGAGCACGCCTGATTCGATCTTCTACGTCCGCCTTATCGGTGATGGGCGATCCAAAAGAAATGGTGGCCACATCACAGGGTTGACCCGACGGGCCGGTGGTAATGTGAAGTTTGACGAGACACTTCCAGGCGTCTTCCGAGCGTGAAAGTTTACATTCGGTTGGACATCTTCAATAGGGTTAGAGATGGCAATTCCAAAAACAAACCGGGCACGCGCTGACCTGGTGCACGTTCCAGCTGAGCGAGGGAGTGTGATACCAGAAATAGATTCGATAAGAGATGATTTGCCTGCACTCTGCGAGCCAATGACTGCGATCATGGGCAGGTCCATGTCCGTCTGTACACTAGAACGATATTGACTCAATCAGCCGAAGAATATGACAGAGTGAGGAAAAAACTAGCCCTGTCGTGTGGAGGCGATTGATGAGGTCAAGCATCTTTCGACGGTGCTGTGACAAAGTGGAGTCGGAGAGCCCAACACCATTGTTTTCAGGCGAGGTAAGGTCAACGCTGGGAGATGAGGTCAACATCTGAAAAAGTACGATGATCAGGGTCAAAAATTTGAATCCGTGGAGGAGGGTATGTATCAGTCTGTATCATGTGGACCTTTTATACAATTTTTCGGCGCCAGCAAGACAATCGGAATTAGGGACTAAATAACACGAAACAAAGAAGGCGAGTCGACGCCGGAAGGGATCCATGGAGTCACAAGCTGTGGACATACTTGCGATTGACTTCTAATGATAAGAAAGAGCAGCACTGGCTTGAATCGGCAAAATTGCCGTATAGATATGTCATGGGGTTAGAAACGAGGATCAACGACAACAAGCTCGAGGACAAGGGACTGCAAGAAGACAATAAACGACATCACTTTCGTGAAAGTGGTAACGAGGGTGAAATTATCGACATATCAACAATCAACCGCTTGCCCTTTACAATAGAATCACGATACACTCGCCTGCTGCCTGCACACATCGACAACGTAACCCCACACAGGTTCATGGTCAAAGAACACTGATGATGAGAGAAAGATCACAGGATTGTGTCCCACGCTCACTTACCGCATACAGTATGCACTAAATTTCTGTCCTCGATTAATATCATGATATCTCAAACGAACAGAAGCAGAAGTTGTCCCGCGCTGGGGCAGGAGGCCTGCTGCGGTCTAAACACCGCCGCTGGAAAGACGAAACGTCTGATCGACCTTTCTAATGCTGTTCAGCACTTTCCTGACTTCGCCTATTACTATATCTACAGGTAAGGAAATGGTTTGCGCACGACTGAGTGGCATCTGATCATGCCATCCTAGATGACCCTCTGATGGGGGTATTTACGAGAACGTTGTTGGGCATTTTTACCCTCAGAGCCATAAATAATCTCATATCGGTGCTTGTGTTCCACTGGAAATTCGCTTCGAAGGGCTGAAGGGCTGACCCATCGATCCCGTGCAGAGCATATAGCATAATTTTGACGATAAGGCATGAGGCGAGTACCCAATTCTTATTTCAATGACTGTCAGCCACATTTAGATCATACTCTTTCACAACTCGATCTGGAAAATTTATCAACTGCAAAACGGTACCAGCAAGGTACCAGGATACTATATTTGCGCGATGGACTCCATGAACGCTTCAAGTCGGACGATATGCAGCAGCGGCAACTAGTACCCTTTCATCCATCCCTGCCGTCAACATGATGGTATCATCTATTATTCACGTACGATATTCTCTGTTTACGGTCAGCTGCAAGCACAGAATTTCTAAAACGCGACCAATGGGGTCGAGCGCCTACTAATCAGATGTGACGCAGATGTGGTGCGAGATCGGTGTCAATGTGCCAGTTGTTTGTTACTGACCTCCTCGTAAAATTAGGCTCATGGCAGTTTAGCCCTCATATTGATAAGGGAAGCATCGAGCCCTAGTTCCGCCGAATCTTAGAAGGGGGGCGAGATAACATGACCCATGGTTTTGATGTGTCATGGTAGATATCCTGACGAAGTTCCGTGTATGACTCAATCTCACTGCGAAAAAAAAAACAGTACTGCTCAGCGAATACGTACGAGTATCCGATTCTTGAAAATAAATTCCCGACTACTGACTCGACGCTGACAGTTAAGGTCCAGTTTTGTCACAAGCAGTCGCGGAATTTGAGGATGCACTGTTCACTTCCAATTATTTCGAATATATGTCTCAACAATTCCAGCCGATGTCTTACAGGTGCTGTTGCGTATGCTACATGTACATCCATTTCGGATTATCATCTTGCGACTTTCTTACTGGGTGACTTCGAGTTGAGTTCGATCTTAACATGGTTTTCACACGCTTTGACTTGACTGTACTCTAGCGCTTTCCAAACATCAGTTGTAACGTGATACTCTCGACAATGTAGCCATTATCTTGTGGTTCTTCCTATTTTCCGTTTTTTTACGTCAGTGGTGATCACGTCAAATACTCGAGTTACGATCACTCTGTTTGGTGATAAATATAACTCGTACAGATGCCCGCAATGTGCCACGAGGTCAGTTTGGGAACTATGGCAAGTGCTCAATCGACGTGAAGATAGATTTTCTCTCATAAGTTTACCCGAGCATTCCTGGTCGCCTGATACTCAAGTGCAGTGAAATTCGCCCGGGAACGACTGAATCCAGTGGCTAACCATTCACTACAAGAGTTGTGCCCTTGAATGACTCTGTTTGCCAGTGCTTGTCATCGAGTCTGCTAAATTCTACGGTTCGTGTCACATTCGTATCATTGCTAGGATGGTCTTTGGTGATTACAAGTAGTACAGGACAAGGAGTACAATGAACAGGAAGTCTGTTATGGGCCACCGGGTCACAACTTGTGGTCCCAGCACAATGCGCTGTGTATATGACGCCACAACCGATGAGGAAAGTATTAAAGGCAGAGCTTCTCTTCTAAACCAGCTTAGCCCATCTTACTCTCCCATCATTGAACCCTGCTACTCCGCTTTCCATTGAGCGACCTTCCTCTTGAGATTGTTTCCATCATCTTCGAATATGCAGCCCAGCCGAACATTTTCCCCAAAAGGAGAAATATGACGACGAAAATTCCCTATTACAACTGGCCCTCTCCCTCTGCCTCGTCTCTCGATTGGCGAGGCACATCGTCCTCCCTGTTTTCCTCCACACCATCTTGCTCCGCCGACGTAACAGCGTAAAGAAGTTCGCAAATGCTCTGCTTATGCAGAGAGCGTACGCTAGCAAAGAAAGCGATCTTTTCTTTGACTATAACTCCGCTGTGAAGAGGATGTGGATATAGCGACGTATTGGACTACTCCCTCAACGCACATAGCTCGCCCTTCGAGTTGATATTTCCATGGGTGGTTCAAGCTCAATTGGATGCAACTGAGCTGAGCTCAAGCGGAACATGAACATACTGGTTCCGGTGATCCTTGCGCGCCGAGCGCTTGCGGTTGACCGCCGCTACTTGAAGCTTGTCGTTCATAGCGTGCCAAGATGCAGGGACATCCCGCCCAGATCACAATGCCGACGGACGCTTTCCTTTACTGGGAAGACCAAAAGTCTAACGTTGATGCGTCAGGGCACCAAATGGGCCCCGAACAGGTTTAAAGGCATTCCGAAGGAATCTATTTTCCTTGCATCAATCCCCCCCATTTCACCTACCTCAGCGATTTGAGCTGCGGAATCAAACAACTTTTTCGCAGCATCAGCAGGGGTTTAAAATCGCCAAAACACCCGTTGGTTTCTTGGATGCGCGACTTTCCGTGGCTTGTAATGAAGAGCCTTGAAACCTTTTCAGTAGCCCTACCCGCATCTGCCTGACTCCTACGATTTCAAGTCATATATGGATCACAAAAGGGGACTAGACTTAGCATGTGGAGCGACTCACGATACTCTGTTCCCATTTACAAGCAGGATCCTAAATCTTCCCGTGGGTGACATCGCCGTTTCCTGTATGGATCCTGGAACGAAGAGGATGGAATCGGACGGTCCTTTCCTTTGACGTTACGCGTGATCAGACGCACTTGACACAGATGCTTTGCTCGTGGGATAAAGCTTGGGCCTCCGGTTTAACTGATGGATGCCTCGATGAGGGGGTGTTATAAGATGCTGAGATGACTATCTTTGGATATGTGCCCCGCTCGTCATCGGTTTTACTTCTTACTATAGACTTCTCGTGTACTGCAGACCGGATACCCAATAAATAGGGACGAAGACTGTATAATCCATGAGCCATTATCCGCAGCATGATCTCATTTACACCAACAAAAGCAGGTGCACGATGGAATGGTCAGGTGAACGAGTGATAGACCGTCGGCGAACAAAGTAAACAATTGAAGAAGGCTCTGAATTTTACGCCAAACTCATCATGGACCATGCAACTCTAAGCCCCTGAGTAATCACCTTGATCCTTCGGGTCCCGTAGAATCAACGTTAATCAACAATGGAGCTTGAACGCACCTAGATCTAAGAATCTACAAGTATGCGTCCTAACAATGTAAGGATAGTATATCCTCTACACGACTTCAAATAGAACGCACGACTCATTGATGCGAAGAGAAGCATCCGAGTCACGCGGACACATTCCCTTACCTTCATTATCTCACCGTCGTCAACGACGAGCCACAGTCTTTGAGTCATAGTTGCGGCCTGACCTGTTACCTGTTTCCGGAATTGATCGGTTCCCAAACTCAAGAAGAACAAGGTACGTGCAAGGTGTCGTTACTTAGTCATGCCTGACCCCAGGACCTCGAATAGCTGGGTTTCTAACCCCGAATACCTGGTTTTGAATGTAAGTCTCTTGTCAACGTGCACCTGGTACTTCGGCGACATTTAGTCTTCTCTAGTCATCATCGCTCACAACACAGGCCGCCCCGTATCGCTTACACTTGACAGTGTGCTCGTCCTTCTCCAACACTCGATGACGCTCTCGTCCTTATTTCAACTTTCATAATTATATTTATTATCAGCTTGCTACTGTATGGTGAGTTATCATGATTGTTCTCATATTTTCCGTGACTAAATGCTAGACTCTAAGTGCGCTTGCTAGTGCGCTATAGGTGCCAAGTGGCAGCATGATGGACTCGAGGTGCATTGGGATGTTGTGATGCTTGTGGAGAGTGCAGGGCAGGTACGCGTTGCATCTCCCGTTATTATTGACTTGTAGAGTCGTAGTACTCAATTATTATGACAATGTTATTTTCTTGCTCTTAATTTGTGTTCGATGGTTCGGACGTGTTCAAAACATGAACGTGACACCCGAACATGTTCGTAGTGGTTCAGTTTGACATCCACCACCCCCAAACATAACCCGACCATTGGTCCTGCCCTTGGTCCCATTCCCCGTTCGAAAAAAAACTTGCGAAAACCAACAGAACCGGACTTGGGCATCACTACTCTCAGGCTCCGCAGTGTTGCTGATGCACACAAGTCCAACATCTTCGATGGAGCAGGACATATTGCATTCACTTGCGGGGGGCAGAGGGATAACACCCTATGAGCATATTGGGCTGTCTACGGATGTTTGCAGCGAGTGCGCATTCATGCGCTCAAAAGATTGAATGCTATATAGAGTGCCTCGGTCTGGCTTATTAGATGTTTCATGTTACGTGTGGGCGTGGAGGTCCTGGGGGTCAGGCATGACTAAGTAATGACACTTGCACGTACCTTGAGTTTGGGAACCGATCAATTCCGGAACAGTAACAGGTCACTCATTACTCCTTGCTTGGACTACCCACCCTTCAGGATCAACGCCACTCCCTTCTGCTTTCGTTTTTCACCTAATAGTACGGACTATTCGTACCCGAGGACCCTTACCGTTTCGTGCTTAATACTGTCCATGTACACTCTCATCTAATAGCGAATCATATACTCAGACCTCCGCTCCAAGATACTTCAGAAGCCCTCTAGTCCGCACCTGTCTCGAACGTCCGAACGTCTTCTGCATTTTCCGTTATCTCTATCTAACTCTTAACTCGCTCACAATTCCCTTCGAACTCATACAGCCGCCTTACAACAATCAAGCGCGGTGCCAGTCCTTGCATCTAGCATTTCTGCCATCAACATGACAGTTTCCACCATCATTCACGCACGATATGCCCTCAGCACTCGGTCACTTTCTCAGGTCTATTCCCCCACAATGACGACAAGCAGCTGCACAGACTAGGCGCGCAGCCAAAGAAGAAGGCACAATTGCGGATGTGTTCACGACACTAGACCTGGTACCAAAGTTGCTGCACTCCAGCTCGGTTCGCTCAGCTGAAGAAGGGACGTGCTCACCGATATGGGAGCCACACCTGTGAGTATCGTGCAGGCATGGAAGCAGGTTCTGGCTGCTTTGGAAACACGAACGAAGGAGATCGTGTAGTATGGGGGAGAAGTATAGGCACCGCTTCAAGTAATTCTTTGCATGACTGACAGGAAAATAGGTCATTCCTCGTGTGTCGTTTACCGACATTGAACGTGGCTTGTCCAACGCTCAGAAAGATCATATTAAGAAATCCGGTGTTGTTGTAGTCACGGGAGCAGTTCCAAAGGAGGTTTGTTCACTGTGATATCAGCCAGTGCTTTGTGACTAGCATGGTAACAAATAGGAAGCACTACGATGGAAAGTGTCCTTGAAGGAATATATCACCGCGAACCCCGTCAAAGGTCCGTATATGTCCCCCACTTCTTAACGTGACCTGACATCGTGTGATTCGTGTCGCAGGCTTTCCAGCGGGTGATATTCAGGTATACGAACTCTATAACACTAAACCTCAAATTGCAGCGCGCACTCATCCAGCCATTCTTCGTACTCAACAAGAGCTCCCCAATTTTGGCATGACCCATCCAACAAACGCGTCAGCTTTAGTACTCCCATCAGTTACCTCGACCGCTTGCGCATTCGTACACCTGGCGACAGCTCATTCACACTTGACCCTCATATCGATGGGGGAAGCATCGAGCGCTGGGAGGATCCTACATTCCGTAGGGTCTTCCGCCGAATCTTAGCAGGGGGACGGGTTGGAGATCACACGACCCATTTGACGTGTCCTGGCGCGTGGATGCAAACCAGGATCTATACAATGCACCGTATGGGTTCCATTATCTCCTTTATAAAAGTATATGCTCACTGAATTTGAAGGGGTCAATGTTCTGTCCTCCGTTGTTGGCAAGGCTGGACCTCACTTTCCACGACTGGCGTCGGCGAGGGTACACTTCGCGTACTTCCAATGCTCTCCCTAGCGACAGCGTACATCATGCTTCGTCCTTTCTTCCGTCCCAGTGGCCCCTCCGGTGGTGAGTGGGAGCTGGACTTGGAAAGCAGCTTGTTCCCAGGGAGTATACCAGGCAAGGGGCAGGAGCTTAATGAAGAGACGCACCCGCATCTGAAACTCGGCGAGACCATGACAAGCATTCCAGAGATTCAACCTGGTGATCAGGTTTATTGTATGTGGTTTCTCATATTCTCTCTACATTTTTTGACCGTGTTCGTCGGGACAGGGCATTGCGATACAGTACATTCGGTAGAGAAACTGCATGGTGGTCAAAAGGATTCGTCGGTTTTCTATATTCCTGCAGTCCCACTTACCGTGAAAAAGTAATTCTTGTGACTGGTAGTCTGCGCTCAACTTGAAGTTTGCCTTGCTCAGTGCATCATATATTCGGGATCAGCGAATTAATTTCGTGCATGGTCTTCCCGCTCCGTATGTATTTCATCTTGAGGATTTTTAATGCTGACTGCTCAATGGTGTCAGGGACTTCCCTGGAGGCTCTGGCGAATCTACTTTCGCAGGACGAGCTACGGCGCAAGATGTCACCACTAGCCAAGGGCGTCGGGCGTTGGGTTTCGAGCCATTCTTATCAGAGGGGATCGAGAATAACGAGCTTGTCAATGCAGCGAATCGTGTCTTGTTCGGTTGAGGATCAATGTGTCCATGGAACTCGCCACAATAAGAACGTTCTTGGTTGCTGAATGTAGAGTAGTTACTCTTTGAAAGGTCCAAATACATCCGAGTCAATGTGGAACGTTCAAGATGAGAAGAGATTTACGTGAAAATGTGGCAGACCGCCAAGCCATGACACCGAATAATCAAGCTCAGTATTAGTGGCACCAGATAGGGGTCAATGAATTTCGTACCTCGAGGGTCGCACGGCTATATGAACTCCCACCCTACCCTCGGCCTGAACTCAACCTCAACCTCTCCGTTCCCAATCAATTAGCAACCACCACAACTCCCGTTCCAGTACCAAGTGTATCAGCTGTGTTTACCAGCCCGTTAGGGTGCAAAATTCAGTCATAAAGACCTCGCACGAGTCAAAGCAAAGATGTATCTCCCATCATTCTCCACAGCACTCGCAGACTCGGCCTTTCCATTCAACTGGATTTACGACGCTATGCATTTATTCGTCATGTATCTAGCTGCGTTCTTTGCTGCTAGTCCCCAGACTATCAAAGCACAAGGTGGTAACAGCAGTGGGGAATATCTGATTGGGCTTGGTGAGCATGGTATTGGAGAGCTAGCGCAATACTGAGTGTTTTGCTACAGGCATCGGAGACGTTACTGGGTATGTTTCCGCCTTCTGCTGTTCTTCGGATACCTCTCATGATACCTCCAACAGCCCAGTCGTCGAGACAAATATGATGGTTCGTCCCACTTCATCCCTAATTGTATTTACCACCTAAGTCGCGCGTCAGGGCTATGCATACTTACCACAAACTGACACTGGCCTCCACATGCGTCAGCGCAGCCGCGCATTTATTGTCGCCGATGCCTCAAACCCATCTGAACGTGTTCTTTTCATCAATTCTGGTACGTCATTGATATTCAATCCATACGATCCGCACCCTGACAAAAATAGACATTTGCATGGGCGACACGGGAATCCGACGAACCATTCTCTCCTCTCTTCAATCGCTCTACGGAAACCTGTACACGCCTGCCAACACTGCCCTCGTCGGAACTCATGCCCACAGCGGCGTTGGCGGTTATCTCGAGAACCTTCTCCCACAAGTCACCTCCCTCGGATACGTGAACGCAACCGCAGCCGCCATCGTCTCCGGTACCCTCAAAGCCATTGCAGACGCGCACAACTCACTCGTTCCGGGTAATCTGAAACTCGGAAACACGACGCTGCTCAATGCGAATAGAAATCGGAGCCCGAGTGCGTATTTGGCGAATCCGCAGTGGGAAAAGCGATGTATGAGGGGAATCAGGATACGACGGTTACGGTCTTAGGCTTCGACAATGCGAATGGAGACGCGACGGGGTTGCTGAGCTTTTTCCCGGTGCATGGCACGAGTTTGTATGAGGTACGTGAATGTTTCGACATTTTTGGTTTTAAAAATCTCAAATTACTAGAACAATACCCTAGTGAGCGGTGATAACAAAGGCATGGCAGCGTGGATGTATGAATGTGAGTCTCCCCCAACCGACATTTGGCAAATCTAATACTTCAGGTAGCATATATCGAGCCTTCATCAATGCCTGGCAATAACTCCTTTGTTGCAGGATTCGTACAATGTGAGTCAACATCCCCTCTTCCTTCCTTCCTGTTGAAACAAGGCACTTGAAGCCAACGTGGGCGATACCACCCGAATACGTGAGCCTTCTGTCGCAGTAATAATGTTGATGTGTTGACTTCATTTGCATCATATTTCCCGTTTCAACAATGCGCATATATACAACTTTCTTTTACGACACGCATAACTCACCTCCCGGTCTTCATCCATGCATATCCTCTACAAAACGCACATACAATCCCGTCGCCCGTACTTGCCTCTAATAGCCTGGGAGCCTATTGCGAATCACCCGGAAAACCATGGGATGGCCAACCCTGCGAGTTCGAGCATTCGACATGTGGTAATCGAACCGAAGACTGTCACGGACGGTGAGTTTTCCTTTTATTTTTCTCTTTCTCTTCACTTGTTTTTTTGTTCTTCTCATCCCTCACGTTTGATTTCGATGACCATCTCAACTGTCGCGGTCGAAGCAGCGAGTACGGTGTTTCTTCCTTCCGACTGGCCCCCGGTTACAGCAAGAGACACCGTACTATCTGCTCTTCCATCATTACTCTGATCTTTTCGCATTTCTGTTATTGTCGCGATGTACTGCGCTGTTCAATAACTTTCCATCACCTCATTTCTTGTCGTTCGTGACCCATGTCATATGCTGCCTTGCGTTTTTGTGCCTTGTGAAATGAGCCGAAACCATGGAGCAGCCTTGGGATCACCTTTCATTTCTTGTACCAAGACATATACTGATAACTTATTTCTTCTCCGCATATTAAGGGGTCCTGGCTTCCATATATCGGATTTCGAGTCCAATAGGATAATCGGGCAGGCACAGTTTGAAGCAACACGGACTGTGATGGAGGGCAGCAAAATGACCGCTGTGAGCGGGAGTGTGAAGAGCGTGCACATGTATCTTGATATGTGAGCTGTATTCCATGCATCTTTCGTTAAACCGGCGGTGAGATTAATACGCGTGAAGGACGACTTATTCGTTTACGTTGCCAAATGGGACGCTTGCGAGAACATGCCCCGCCGCTCTTGGTGAGTGTTTTTCCTTCCCCCATTAGCACTTACTCCTGAGCTCACTCTCATTAGGTTACTCTTTCGCGGGCGGAACCACGTAAGCCCATGTCGCTTGATCACTTCCCATCCCATAACGCGTCCTCCAGTGATGGCCCCGGCGCCTTCGACTTCGTCCAAGGAGACAACTCCTCCCAATCCCAAAACCCATTCTGGGAAGTCGTCAAAAGATTCCTAACCCCAGCCCCATCAGAAGATCAAATCGCATGTCACTACCCCAAGCCCATATTACTGAATTCGGGATATAGCCATCAGCCGTACGACTGGTCGCCTGGGACAGTGGACGTGCAGATGCTGAGGGTGGGGCAATTCGTGATTCTTGTGATGCCAGGAGAGTTGACTACTATTGGCGGGAAGGAGGATGATGGTGGGTACATTCTTGGCCTGGGTTTGAGTTTTGGTCATTGATAGATGTGTTCTTTGTAGAAACGCGCTGAGGGGAGAGGCTGATTGCGGAGAGTGTCTTGGACGATAGTGCGTATGTAGTGATCGCAGGTCCTGCAAATACGTACGGACACTACGTCACAACGCGCGAAGAGTATGGTATGCAAAGATACGAAGGTGCTAGTACGATATTTGGACCTGGTGAGTTTGTTCCTCGAGCTTCTTGCAAGACGTTGTGTTTTACAGATTGGTTGTGTTGCCAGCTACGCTCGACGCGTATATCCACAAGTACGGCGAGCTCGTTTCATATCTCGGAGATAATGCCACTGGTGTGCCATCGTCCAATGCAGCTCCTCCGAGCAGACGAGTAAGGCGATCTCGTTACAGGTGAGTCTACACTCGCACACGGCGACGTATCGTTCATGAGTAACTCGTGACTCACAGACTTCGGTGGTCGTTGACAATCCTCCCATTTTCAAGCACTTTGGAGACGTCCTCGTCGATGTCGAGAGCAGCACATATCACGCGGGAGACACTGTAGCTGTGCAATTCGTCGGGGCTAACCCAAGGGTATGTCTTTCGTCCCTATCGCGAGTGGACTCCTTCCTTCTATTTTTGTTCTGACCCGACTATGAATACCACCAGAATAATCTGAGACTAGAGGGGACATTCCTCACTTTGGACAGACAAATGAACAGTAAATGGGTGGTGGTGAGGACAGATTCGCATCCTTCGACGACGTACGAGTGGAATCGGACGAGCACGGTACGTTGTCAAATGTAAGATATGCATCTTTATCGACTGACGTCATTTTAGGTACTTGGCACGAGCACGGTTGATATCAGATGGTGATCCTTCTCCAAAATACTGAGCGCCACTGCAGATCTGCTGATCACTTGCACAGGACCATCGAGGATGGAACACCAGCGGGACATACCGAATAACATACTACGGCGATTCAAAGTCGCTCTTGGGAAGTATATCGGCGTTTACGGGTGAATCTTCGAGTTTATTGTGGGATAATTCTGCATATCAGATTGAGGTGATGACTTTGACTTATTTTTGTTATGGGACGCTGTTTGTTTCACTGCTATGTAGCCGTATTGGATTTATACTATCGTCATCAATATGTCTTGACGGCGGGGTACCTCGTATGTCGATTCACTAAAACTTGAGACGCACGACTCATTGCATCGAACTGCATGATGCATGAAGAATCATTATCAGAAACAAACAAACAGCTGCGAATAAACCGCTAAGCAGCGCACTCGTGACGAAGAACAAAATACAACAGCTACGACGGATAGAGGGGAAGGTGTGATTGTAAACTAATAATACAGACGGTGGATAAAATCGATGAAATGCAGTCACAAGGCTAGGTACAAAGCAAAGCATATGACTGACACAACACCGATGCCGAGATGAAATGAAATACACGCCTGTTTACAAAAAAAGAGGGCCGTTCTCATCGCAGAAGAAGAGAGAACCTGTGTTTCTGTGGGCGCATTCGCGGTAAGACCCACTCAGGGAGTGGGTTGCAAGCACGACCGCGGCACAAGCCGCCATACACCCACCAGGGCCACATTGC
The DNA here is from genome assembly GCF_016758785.1 of Suillus bovinus. NCBI lineage: Eukaryota > Fungi > Basidiomycota > Agaricomycetes > Boletales > Suillaceae > Suillus > Suillus bovinus. Next base: position 828,412 of record NW_024542060.1, on the reverse strand, counting down.
ATGCCATCAATGCAGGGGGCACCGCAGGGAGTGCGACCCCGAATGTGAACCCGGCGGCCGGTCGTAACAAGCAACAGCCAATCCATTGCATCCTGTTCAAGAAGTCGAGTCGGCGGTGCGCAATGATTTGACTGGAATAGTTTTACCTGTCTGACAGATGCCGTAGGCTAGCGGGCCTGCGACTACAGCCTGGGGACTGCAGCGGCAGTGAAGAATAGGGGCAAGTGACTTAAAGTTCATTTTTGCCCAGAGAGTACTTAGTCAATGGTAGTGGCTTGACTGAATGAGATGGTGGGTGGTTCTAGAGATTAGAGGTAGAGCGGGATAGAAAGGATCTAACAGGTAAGAGCAAGTCTCAGTCTCTAGAAAGAACTCATATTGACGAAGCGTGTACCTAACAGGTAAGAGCAACTACGCTAAGTCAGTTATGTGTAACAATAACGGTAAAGGTGTAGACTCACGTCTCAGTCTCTAGAAAGAACTGAGACGCTCGCAACGGTTGGGCGCTAGTATTTATACGGTAAGCGCTCTCGATTATTTTGAAGGTAAAAATTTACTTTGGACCATTTCGGCCCCGACATCAACAGGTACTCCCTGTTCCTTCCGTCCCCGGCACACTTCTTGCACTCGTACCCTCTACTCCTCCTCCCGTTCCTCTCCGGCTTCGGTATCTTTGGACTCAGCGGAATCGGATGTCAATAGTGGTGACAGGAGAGCCTGGTGGACGTGTCGAATGTGTTTACCCAACGATTATATGGGTGGGTGACATGAGATCATAGCTCCGTTCTAAAATATAAAAGTTATGTCGCCTGACATGCAGCGTGAAATTAAGCAAGATGACCCCGCTTTGCATTAGCGGGGGTCACAGGCGAGGTGATACACGTGGTGATGAACTCACGAGATGTAGGTCCCATCCATACCGTAACTGACAGTACATACTACTAGTATTAGTAGTAGTACACAACGTTGCTTCATTTCTGACTTTGAATGAGAGTGCTCAGCAGCTAATCACGACATACTGATCGTAACAGCGCTCTGCATAAGCAGTCATCGAGCTGTCCAGCTTCCCACCAGAATCCCTTCTGAAAGGCAATTTGTTCAAGCGTGGTTATTAGTAGATAGGGGACCGGTGACTTGTTCAAGTTGGAACCACCGCTTGAAGTGGGACTCATCATTGATACCATTAATGGAAGCCGCTGATCAGCGTTTTGCCCAACAACAGCATGTTCATAAATTTGTAATTTTCTGCCGAAGTTTGAGACTTTGAGTACGAATCATGGAGTCTAGACACCGTAGCTAGTGTGAAATAGAAACAGTGGCGAGACATAGACTCTCAGCTGCGTGCAACTCGAACCAACTAAAGACAAACGACTCGGAGAGCAAGATACATAAGAGTCCATGGTTGTATTTCTGGTGCTGTAGACCGAATCAGATGTAGTTCTTTCTCATCACGGAAATGAGGGCATGTGGGTTCTCATCGCCACATTCACGATTGCGCCCACTCAGGGAATGGGCATAAACGCGACTACGGCACAAGCCGCCATACACCCCCCAAGGGCAGTATTGCATGCAAGCACTGCAGGGGGTGCTAAAGGGAGTGCGACCCCGAATACGAAGCCTGCGCCGGCGTAGCAAGCTACAGCCACGCCATTGCATCCTATTCAAGAAGTCGAGTCAGCAATACACGTTGATGATGTGATTAGACCTTACCAGTCTGACAAATAGCATAGGAGAGCGGACCCGCGACTACGACCTGAGGGACTGCAGCAGCAGTGAGGAGGGCGGCAAGTGATTTAAAGTTCATCTCGACAGGTAGCGGTTAATTCGACTGAATGAGAGTGTGGTTGGTACCAGATGGGTCTCCAGCTATATAGGTGGGTGACATTAACTCCGTTTCAAATATCAACTGTGAACTGGTAGGAGGTGTACGTACTATAGAGGTATCATGGTTTCTGACCTTGAATTACACGAGCCCGAGATGATAATAATGTAGGCGCTCCGCGCTCGCGCCGAGTCCACGACCGCAAGGGTACTAATTAAACTCTAGCTCCTTCCAATGATGGAACGTGCCATCAATCTTGTTGAGATATTCCCCACCAATGCGGGCAGAAATCCGTCTGATCGTGACCACTTTATCCTAAAATACCCCGACACTTAAATACCATGAGAGATAGAATCAAACATGAAGGGCAGATTGGACTGTGTTTGCGATATTAAGGTGTCCTATGGTGTATGTACAGAGATTAACAGCTGTCCCACACAAGATAAGAGAGCGGACCCGCAACTACGACCTGAAGGACTGCAGCAACAGCGAGGAGTGCAGCAAGGGATTTAAAGTTCATCTCGATTTTCGACAGGTAGCGATGAACTTGAATTCGACTGAATGAGCAGTGACTCTGGAGGTGGAGTAAACTCGGTATCAAGTATCAGTGTAAAGGATTGATGAGTCTCCAACTGAGTGACATTAGCTCCGTTTCAACTTTCAAACTATGAATTGATAGGAATTGTAAGTAACTAAGCATCAAATATTTATTTTTGACTTTGAATCAAGCCCGCGGCGATGACAATAACGTTGGCGCTCCGCGCTCGCGCCGAGTCCATGACCCCACTAGAAGTTCGAATTACGACCGCAAGCTAGTGCTAGGCTCCTTCCTCACTGGGAGTTCTCCATGCCATCAACCTTGTTGAGATATCGCCCACAATGCCAGGAATCCGTCTTATCATGATCACCTTATCCTAAAATACCCCGAAATGCCATGAGCATCAGCAAAATCACTGATTCCCTTTTTGTACTTAAATGACTTAATAAGCACAAATAAGCAAAAATCAGCGGGCAACTTATTCAGACAAGTCAATCTCTGATTTTCGTCTTAATCTCACTTATCCCTCTGGTAGTAAGACAAAAAGGTGTGCATTGCGATCAAACAGCAAAATCAGTAAGAAAATATAAGGCAGAAAAATAACTTGAATCTATTAGTGATAGTACTGAGGATTGAGAAAACGGATAGGAAAAATGTGGGAGTCTGTTATTGGTGTCAGTGGGAAAGAAAAAAAACACTACAGCTGAGGTTGTGTCAAAGCGCATAGGGTAGTATTCTATTTAAAAAAATGAAGTCAGCAGTGATAATGCTAAGTGGGGAGTGAAAAACTTCACAAATGAGGGCGCGCTCATCAACACTCTGAGTCTCCTCAATATCTTCATCCAAGGCATCTCCCCTCACAGACTTCTTCATGAACCTTCGTGCACATGAAATGATGATTAGTTTCAAGTCCTCGTTCCTGTTGCTGATTGACTTCATGTATGCTTCCATCTTGTTGTGCCAGTTAGCGAAGGAAAATTTGTAACATCCGCTTGACATCTTGCCCATTGCCTTGTTGCATTTCGCCGGAAGCTTGACAGAAAACTTGCCAGTGGCCTAGTGCTGCCGTGGTCCGGTTCAGTCCAGTTCAGAGGGTCTTCAACAAGAACTGAGAACTGGACCAATGGTCCGGTTCTGTGAAATTGTTGAACCCAGAACCGGACCATTGAGAACAGTTCTCAATGGTCCAGTTCAGTTTTTTTGTGGTCTGAACTCGAACCGAACTGAAAATTTTTCTGTAGGGACAGCAAAAATAATTGACGAAATACTAGTCTACACATTGAGTAACTACTCTAATAACATTTGTGCGTACTCCTCTGCCTCTGTAGCTGCTGAAAGATGTCCATTATGGTAAGCGGCCTTCATGAAAATGATTGGCCGTGTGAACTTGCTCCCAGGAGACTGGATTGGGGAGCAGCCGCCGAAAACACGAATAAAGGGCAAGTCTATTTTGCGGCATTGGCAACAGTTGTGGTAGGGGAAGGTGCAGCAGTAGGCTTTGGGATCATGCTCGCAGGCTTCTTGCCAAAGTCAAACTTCAGCGGTGCAGGTGTGGATGGGGCAGAAGTTGGGGCAGTGTTGCTTGAAGTGGTACTAAATATTGATGGTGGGTTAGCTTGTGTTGATGTAGATGTTGGCGTCGAGGAAGGTAGTACACTGGGTTGGTTTTGCAAAGGGGAATGGTGCTGGTTTGCCGGTTTCTGTGCTTGATGCTGCTGGTGCAGAGAAGGGATTGGTGGATGTGGAAGTAGGTGCAGCGAACAGCAGCTGTGCGGGCATGGGACCAAAAGAAAACAAAGGAGCTGCAGGTGCAGGCATCGATGGTGCAATTGGCTTAGTGAAAAAGTCCGGTATGAAGGGTGTAGATGACGTGGTAGGTGCGGTGGTGGTGGTTATTTGTGGAGTAGATGAGGTAGGGAATAGGCTGGGTTTATTGGCAACAGGAGCTGAGGGTACCTGAAGTGTAAGGTTAGTATCAAGTCAAAAACTTCAAAACAATTTGAATGAGACAGTCGATAGGAAGACGGCTTTCACCAGTGACAAAAAGGATGCACGCACATAATTATAGAGCCTGACTCAAATGAGATTTTTAAAAAATTAAATTAAATTCAGATGCACATACCTGTAATTTGTGGGTGGATGATGGCAAGATGGAGCTGAGTGATGGTTCAGTCCAGATGATTGGTGGGATGCAAATCAAAGGTGCCTTGAAAAAGAGAGATAGAAAGTCACATGAGAAATTGATTGATTAGTACTTACCTTGAAAAGGCTGAAGGTAGCCTGATTAACCAATAGTGCAAATCCTGAAGACAGCAGTTTGATGTGGAGACCGACTTTGTTGCAGTTGCAGTCGAAGTCGAAGTCAATAATGGTTTGGAATGGTTCGGCAAGGCCAAACCAGAACAGAACCATTCGGGAAGACCTATAACCGAGAACCATTTTCCGGTCTGGTTCTGGCTGATGTGAGAACTGTGGACCAAACTGTGGAGAACCAGACCAAAAGTCCAGTTCAAACCATGGTTCTGGACCGGACCGCGGCAGCACTACAGTGGCCATAAACGCAAGAACTTCATCGACATTGATGATGCTGTCTTCGACAAACTTGAGGGCACATTCAAGCTGGAAACAATCAGAAGAGAAACATGGTTTTAAAAAAAACTCACAGCAATGACACAGAGCACAATAATACCATCCATACCTTTGCCCAAAGCGAGCTTGTCGGTATTCAATGCAGGTATGCTGGCATGGTCAACAATGGCACTGAGGTGAGTGGATGTGATCATTTGCAGTACAAATGTGGACAGGTAGGCTGTCTCCTGCGATATGTTATCTGGGTCTTCATAAACAAATGCGCAATCCTTCAAGAGTTGCTTGGCGACAAGGTCATTTGGTGCATCTTTGATGCGAGAGCAGAAATCAATGATGATCGCAAGTGCTGTTGAGCTGATGTTGCTCCTCCACTCTGAGAGCCACTGTTGCCTCTAAAAATGTGTATGAAAGACACGACAAAAAATAACAATAACTATGAACTTACCACTGTGAATACAGCACCATTTGGATTCACCTTGTACTTGACATCAGGGTAGACCACATTAAAGATCTCCTGCAGCGCGTCTGCCATCAGAGACTCAGAAATTTCCCATGGATTAGCTTGACTTCCAGCCCAGAGAAGTGCCATAGACAAGAAGGCCTTCACCCACTTTGAGTCAGCAGGTACTGGGAGATCATTGTTGCAATATTGACTGGGCGGTGTTACAAGAACATCTAGATGCTTGGGCCCCTACCATTTTCCTCCTGATCCTCCTCGTATCAGCCCTTGCATCACACCCTTACCCTGACATCACCCTGGTCATCCTTGTCATTTTCGCATTCCCTTTTGCTCTCTACCTGTCGCTTCAGCAGAGCCAGTACATCTGGCCGGATCCTTTCGCTGATGAAGCATATCCCATGCTCCGTTCCACCACCTGACTGATCCTGCGGACAGTCCCCTTGCCCTTACCGTCCGGACGGTAACCTATGATACGATGCACGACGCATCCCCTTTACCCTGTTTCCTTTCCTGATCTCTGACTCGATGCGCAGTCGCACATGCGACTTATACTTAGCTCCGCAGCTGCACGATCGTGCCTCTGCATGTTTCACTTCTTATTCTGATCTTTGACTCACTTTCTTATCCGCACGTTCAGAGCTCACCCGTGTCTCACCTCGAACGTGCCTTCCTTTTATGGTCATACCCTTTACCGTTACTTCTCTTGGTAGTACGAGTTATCATCCACTAATACGCTTCCTGTCCTCTATATAAACTCGCTACCATGTAACATATTCCTTAACTTGAATCTACTTGGTTCTTGACCTCCTACTCTCACCAGAGTGATCCTTTCTGCCTCGCCAGCAGTCTATATTCTATCCTCTTATCTGCTCCTCGCGGATAAGCCTATAGTCTCGATCTTTACTCATTGACTTCGTCGACGAGCAAAGCCCCTGTTAACTAGTCGGACTTCTGTCCTTCTAATTAACGACGATCCTTACGATTAACCTTCGGGTGTCGTAAGCCTAGGCCGATATAGCTTATCGTCTCGCAACTGCCTGACATAAGCTACCCGATTTGGACATAGGCGTCAAATCTTACTTGCTGAAGCCTCGCCAAGTAAGACCCCTAACCTTGGGCTAGCCCAAGGACGTCCTCAACCGTTGACAACATACACTCTGTTTGAGCGTCGCCAACAGATACCATCCAAGTCGTAACACGCGGCTTAACAACCTCCTTTGCAGTAGCCTTCTGTGAGACCTGCAGGACTTGGGTGCTGGGAGGAGGTACAACATCATCATAATAACCCGCTGGGACTTGGGTTGAGGGTGGAGGCACAAGATCACTGCAGCTGGTAACCTCAGAGCTTTCTTTCTTCAACTTTTTGGATGGTGGAGGGGTAGCGCTCTGAGATACAATAGTAGATGTCTGAAATACACATGCTGAATCAGATCATCACACAAGACAAAAAAATCCACATACTGATGTAGTTTTGCGAGAAACATGGCCCTTCTCAATGGTGGGAATTGATCTAACCTTGGGCAAGAGACTTTCCTGTAAATCATCAGCTGAAAAGTCAGTATCATCAGTGGCCTCAGACGCAGTCTCATCAACAAAATCCCCGTCATCATCAGCCTTACACTTGATACTACCAGGCTGAGCAGAAAACATTATCTGCTCAGGCTCAGAGTCACTCTCGCTGGTGGGAACAATTAAAGTAGACTTCTGCAATTGAACTGAGTCCTTGAACTGAATTGCCGATGGGAAGGATGACTTACTTTAATCGCCTGTTTCCCTTTCTTCCTAGGCAGTACAGCTGGATGCTGTTCAAGAGCCTCAGGGTCATCAAGACTATTGTTGCTGACCATGAGGACATCGTTGGACTCAGGTGCGCTAATTGATTGCTTCTGATTGATGTGCGCAGGTTTGGCCTTGGAACTGGTCTTGGTACTGGTGGTCAATACCGATGAGGGCGGAGTGGTTGCAGCGTGAGAAGCAGAAAAGATGTTTGATATGGAGCTTGGTGTAGCAGACTTTGGTTCAGCTGGTACATTGTTAGCCCAGTTGTTGATAAGACTGCCGAGTGAGAGTTTTTTAGTTGTACTTGAAACCACACAATTTATAAAAAAAAAGAGTTGATTCACTGAGTGAAAACATTGTTTTGATGAAGAGTGTGTTGGACTCACGACAAAGGCGCCTTGTTGCCTTTCTTATCATTCAAGGCACTGCATCAGAATCAATGTTATTGGTCTTGCGGGCATTCTTGATGGCTTCCTTCAGCAACATTTTTACTGCCTTCTCTTTCTTTTCCTTCCCACCAACAACTTCAGCTTCTCCATCACTCAATAGAGTGTCCTCTGCATCAACACAAGTGGTTTGACCATCTGGTGAGTGTTAATATCAGTTTCTATTCTCAATGTGATGTTTATCATACCATCAGTAATATCTGTGCTAGAGGTTTTTTTGCCTTTGGCGACAGGACGAGGACGAGGACAAACAGGCTTTGCCTTAATACCTCCCTGCACTTTAGCTTCAAGAGCCTCCATATCATCCTCGATACCAGCAATCTGTTCAGCAGCCTTCTGAATATGTGCGCTCTTCTGTTCCGGGCTTTTGTTTGTGTGTGGGTCGTCAGTGACCTTCGAGCTCTTGGTACATGATTTTCTCTTTGCATTCTGGAGTCATTCCTCAGCTTCGGCCTCTAAAACAGGCCTGCCAGGATGAGCATTGGCATTCGTGGGACGAGTTTGACAGGTGGACACTTCTTGCGAGGCTTTGGGTGCCATGGCTGACTATTGAGTTGATGAGAGGAGTAGATGAGGTGGAGCAAATAACTGGGGTGCAAAAAATGCAAGGTACTGGTCCCGGGGATTAACACACATATTTGCTGACATTTCTCTTATGTTCTCAAGCTTCTGTAGGCAATGGCTCAATTTTTGATGGTACTACCCTGCCTCTAATCCTAGTTAAGTTACTGTCTGTCATATCCCATATTCTGGACATACATCCGATAATATTCCCATGCCTCATCCAGACCTTCAGATGTCCTATCCATGTCTGCAGTCCTCTATGCATCCAGATCCCTTTACCTTCGCAGCTAGCCTGCATCATTCATCCTTTGTCCTATCCCACATATCCACGCATCTCGTCTGGACCATATCCAGTCCAATCCAGTCCGATGCATAGATCCGCTTCCGATCTGATATCAATAAGCTTCTTAATCCATTTCCTGTGCATATAATGTTAACATAGCTTATCCAGTATTCCTTGTTTTCGGTACCTTGGTTATACTTACTACCGGTATGCTTACTGATCCATTAACCTATGCTTCATTTCTGACTCGCATTTGTTAACTTTGCTTATGCTTCGTACATAGCCTCGGACCTTTGCTTATTGATCTTTCTGATAGTCACTTAGTATATAAACTCTTGTATATGTCTTGTAGTCCCTCAGTCTGAATATCATATCAGTCCTCGCACTAGTCTTCACAACTAAGTCCTTATACTAGTTCCTTCCTTGTGAAATCTTCCTTAGGCCTAGGGAGGAATTCCCTAGGCCGGAGCTCCACTCCTCTGATCCTCTGATCCTATATTCCTCCAAGTTTCTGGAAGTTCGTCCGGATCTTTCCCACAGTCCTCCAGACCTATTCTGCTTCAGACATTGTCCTTGCAGCCTTACCTCTGTTTGCTTCTACTCAGGACAAGTCCTGAGTAGCCACTACACATATTCATATCAGGATGAAACCTCATTGTAATTTCCAGAACTTTCCTCCAGAACTTTCCCACACTCATCCGGAAGTTACTTGCACTCATCTGGAAAGCCCTTCCAAAGTTTCCTGTACCTTCGGATATCCATTAGACTTCCTAGGATCTTCTCCGGACATCAATCTGAAATTAAGGGCACATACTCGGGTAAGGGGCACAGCGCACGAGCTGAAGCCAAGCCCCTCAGAATCAGTCCTACCCCTTTGTGCATGGTCTTAACACTGTTATGACTGGGATAGTTCTTCTGTCAATGGTCAAAGATAGACCAGTCTTGTTGACAGCTTGTTCTGAACTCCTAGTACAAGGAGGGTTCAGGTTCAAGGGTTCTGCTAGACGAGCGCGGCGGCTTCTATCTAGGTTCAGCGGCGAGTGGTTTTAGCACTTCTGCCTATCAAGGGTTCAGGCTAAGACAGTGAGTGACTGTCTTAGAATCGGATATCAGACTATAAGGGTGGAGACCTTATAGAACAGGATTCAAGGGGAAAACCCAGTAGATTAAGTTAAGAAATACTACTGTTGTACATGGAGTTTATATAGGTAACAAGGAGCGGCATAGCCATATCAAGAAAGGTAAAAAAGATAGGAAAATAGTACAACCTATCAAGATAGCAAAGATAGGTGAAACAATCATGCTGCGCATGATGGTAGTCAAGATATAATAAAGAAGAAAAGAAGTGCGGACAGCCCGCTTAAGAAAGAATAGCTGAGTCTAGATGAGTCTAGAGTCGGTGCTATGGTTACAGAAAGGGAAAAATAAGTAGGACTAAATGTTGTTGTAACAAACACTGTCAGAGAAAGGTTTGCATTCAGTCATTTACTCGCTTTCTTTCTTCATTCTGCACCCTAGTGCCATGCCGCCTACTCGAAAGAAACGTATTTCATATCAATTTCGTTGTCGCCATCCTGGATGTAAGAAGTACTTCAAATCTCTCAGCGGATGCACAAGGCACCGCATTGCCATGCACCCATTTATGAGCAGGGAAACTACAAAGGGAGCTGGGTCGCAGGACATGGACATTGATGGTGAGTCCCACATCTGTCCCACTCAGTAATTAATGTCTTTATTCTGACCTTGATTTTTTAAGATCATGGTTCAAATTGCTCATCTCTGGTGCCCCCAGCACAGGAAGGAGATTATGACATGAACTTTGCTGGTGAGTCCCATCAGTGATACCCAACCCACAACAGTTATAACACTACATATTAAAGATGGACCACACCTTTCATCTCCACCACCACCACCAGGGCAAGTTGACGGTGATATTGGTGGTAAGTCTCAGTCTCAATGTCAGCGTGTTTTATCTGACAGCGCCTTCTGAAGATGCCCGCTATTCATCTGTACCACCAGCTCATGAAGTAGACACCGAATTCCATGGCACAGGCAAGAACTTGTACCACAATTATCACACTGGTTTGGATGGTGAGCACATCTTATTCTTATAGCTATCTAACGCTAATGGAGTCCCAGCTCAACCATGTGATGCAAATGGCCTTTTTTTAGTGCCTGGTACTCCACCACTGCCTTTCACAGAACAGTTACCTGATGACTGGTCACCATTCCGCAACCATACTGAATTTGAGATGGCCGAATTCTTGTACAGCCACGCACAAATGTCCGTGTCAAATATCAACACTCTCCTTGATCTCTGGGCTGCGTCACTCCTCAAACATGGCAATATGCCGCCTTTTTCAGATCATAAGGACCTCTACAAGACAATTGACAACATCCCCATTGGTGGCATCAACTGGCAGTCCTTCAAAATTCAGTATTCCGGAGAGAAACCTGATATACCGGCAGATGTGCCTTCATGGATGAGTCAATAATTCGAATGTTTGGTATCGCGACCCTCGTGAAGTTGCACGCAACATCCTCACTAACCCTGACTATGTAAATGACTTTGATTATTGTCCTTTCCATGAATATTCAGTCAGTAAAGACGAACACCGTTACCAAGACTTCATGTCGGGTGACTGGGCCTGGAAGCAAGCGGTACATGTCTTTCTATTAGACATTACTTCCTTGTATTGAATATTCTTTCCAGGATATCCTTGCTACTGACCCTGACACACTCGGTGCGATATTTGTACCCATAATACTCGGAAGCGACAAAACAACGGTATCTGTCGGCACCGGAAACAATGAGTATTATCCATTGTACCTGTCTATTGGCAATCTACGCAACAATGTCTGTTGAGCGCATCAAGATGCGCTCTGTCTTGTTGGCTTTCTTGCCATTCCAAAGAGTAGGTCTTTGACACCTTTTTATACTGTAACTATTCTCAATCTTGCAGCTACCAATGAGCATAAGGAAACCAAAGAATTCCATGACTTCCAATGCCAAATCTTTCATTCTCACTTGCGAAGATACTTGAGACTTTCAAGAAACCTATGTTAAAGCCCGAGGTCACACATTTTGGCGATGGACATTATTGACGTGTCCTTTATGGGCTAGGACCATATATTGCAGACTATGAAGAGCAGGTTCTACTCACATCCATTGTGAGGAATTGGTGTCCAAGGTTCATCATGCTAGCTCTTCGCGCTGTTCTCTTAATGTTTAATACTCTCAAAGATGTCTCGCTCCCCATGGAAAACTGGACGACGATGAAGCGCTATGCCGATGCGAGGCACACAGAGAGGCTCTCTTCGAGGAAGACACATCTGATGTCCTGCGGCATGATTTTGGTATTGTGGGGTCTATTGTGGTATGATTCATTCACTCGCTGCAGTGTTTGCCTGACTTATGAAAATTTAGCCTTTTACTAATGACTTTCCTTGTGCTGACATTCATCAACTGATTGCACCGGATATCCTTCACCAAATCATCAAAGGCTGCTTCAAGGACCATCTTGTGACATGGGTGGAGAAGTACCTCCATCATGTTCACAGCAAAAGGGAGGCCGAACATCGAATGGATGACATTGACCAATGACTTGCTGCCGCTACTCCCTTCACTGGTTTGTGACATTTTCCACAGGGTCGTGGATTCAAACAATGGACCGGGGATGACTCTAAGGCACTCATGAAGGTACATTTTTTTTCCTGATTGACATAAGATTTGTTGACTGATACATTACTGTTCAATGGCATCTAGATATATCTACCTGCGATAGAAGGCCACGTACTGACAGACGTCATCCGCACATTTCATGCATTTTTGGAGTTCTGCTATCTTGTTCGAAGGAATGTCATCATGGAGAACACGATCTCACAAATAGAAGATGCACTACGTCGCTTTCACCACTATCACTCAATATTTCTTCAGTTAGGTGTTGTCCCTACATTCTCACTCCCTTGTCAGCACTCAATGAAGCACTATCCCGACCTTATCCATCTATTCGGAGCGCCAAATGGTCTATATTTGTCAATGATGGAAAATAAGCATATTAAAGCTGTGAAGCAACCATGGTGTTGGTCAAACAGATACAATGCACTTGGACAGATGCTTGTGACAAATCAGTGACTCGACAAAATCGCTGCTTTGCATGTAGACTTCACGATATGTGGTATGCTCAATGGTACATGTCTTAGTAATGCTTCAGGTAAGTAAATCGAGACTATGATATCATGCTTCACTGATTTCAATTAGGTTGTCTTGATACTTCATGCAATGACCCTCCTGCTGAACCTCCTGACACCAGTCTCGATACTGCTGAGGCCAATGATGTTGATGAGGGTAAAATTGATGATGGGCCGACTGAAATTGAGGCCCATGTGCAGCTTGCACGAACATGCCGTGCGTATTTCGATCCTTTCACTATATATCACTCACTCACATTGATATCAGAATGAAAATGTGCCAGAACCGTAGCAGTGCTCACTATCGAGCTTTCTATTCCGAACATACAAAATCTTATTGGTTGCTTTCTCTTTGAGCAACTTCACCCTCATGACCCTCGTGACCATGCCACCATCCCACTCGACAGTTTCCCCGTCTATGATGGGAAAATCTCTGTGGTTAATTCCACATCATCAAGATTCTATGCGCCGAGTGACTTAAGTGGGATCAGAGGGATGCAAAGGGAACATATACAATCCTGCCCTAACTGGAGGAATGTGCAAGCTCGCTATGACTGCATGTTCATAAATGCACAACCAGACTTTGAAGGAATGTGAGGGCTTCAGATAGCACGCGTGCTATGCTTCTTCTCCTTCAAGTACAAGTTCATCTTGTATGAGTGTGCCATCATTCATTGGTTTGATGTCATAGGTGATGCCCCTGATGAAGACACAGGCATGTGGGTAGTTCAGCCGTCCTTTGATGGTCACTTTCCAAATATTTCAGTGATACACATTGACACAATCTATCGTGCAGCTCATCTCCTTCCCCTTTACGGTGTTAATTTCATCCCTTGTGCTATTAACTTTTCAAACTCTTTAGATAAATTCCGTGCTTTCTATGTCAACAAATTCACCAACCATCATGCATTTGAAATCGCATTTTAATATTGTATCACTCAGCTCCCCTCTCCCATATCTCCAATGACACATCTGCCAAATTCATACTCCCTTCACTCATCTCTCTCAGCTCCCCTCTCCCATATCTCAAACGACATCTGCCAAATTCATACTCCCTTCATTCAACCCACTCAGCTTCCCTCTCCCATATCTCAAACAACACAACCATCTCCTACCAAATTTGTACTCCCTTCATCAATGCTGGCAGCATCTCCAAAACACAAAATCCATCCACCTCCTCCAAAAGACCTACCATATGCCATCGTGTCGGATGTGTTGGAATGTTTCGGAGGAAAAGAGTAGATAGATATTTCGCAATACAATAAAGTACTACTAATATCCAATGACTTCCATCCTACTACTGAGTGAGGAAAAGTAAGTAATGCAATAGGTAGGAAGTACTAGATATTAAATAGTGACTATGTAGAAATTCGGAGTGCTATAGGCGAGAGTAGTAGCAATATTTCAGGTCCGAAATCCTATGTAATAGGACATGTGGTACTGTGGACTATGAGAAACATGTAATAATGCTGTATACAATGCTTAGCAAGTCAAAAAAGAGTAAATGTGCACCTAGTGGGGATAGATGCGACTGGACAGGACATATGGAGGACTGGTCTGATGCGTGGGAATGTCGGGTTGGGATCGGACATGCGTCTGACTGTCAGAAAGTGTGTCAGGTTGGGATCAGACTGTCGGACTCGGGTCAGGGTAGTCGGAAGTGTGTCGGACAAATACTGCTTGACATCAGTATCAAAATAGCTGGTTCCGAGCCCAGTGCAAACACCTATGTACAGGTGCCAGGTTACATAGTCTGACAGAGTATTCCGGCACCAAACGTCCAGCTGAGCGATAGCGTAATTTTATTCTGTTTCATTTTTGACCATCCATCATTGTCGAGTTCGGCATAGCTCACACATCCTCACTTGCACTTACCGTCATTATTTTTGTTCTTCTTTTACTTACATCCTCAATATGCACGAACACCTCGGTCTGCAGCTCAATGGGCCATCAAACGCCCCTCCAACACCACCATCCACCCAGAACGCCATTCCCTCTGGGCCAAGTTCCTCTACTCAACCGCCCACCGCAGGATTGTCATCAATGGATGCCAACAATCAAGGGGCCCCGAGAGCTACTCCTTCTCAACCCCTCCAAGCTGCAATGCAGCGGCCAGTACCACAATCCCGCCAACATCTGGTTTAGCAACAAGCCGCGACTGTCGTGCTTCCAGCAGGGCCCAATGCTCCACATGCCCAAAACCCTCCCCCCGCCCAGCCTGCTGATGAAATCGCTGCGCTGAGGGCGAGGATTGCCGAGCTTGAATGCGGGAGTGCTCACGGCAACCAACTACTGGCCAGAGCCACCGTTCCTCATCAAGCTTTGGTAGCGGATCCCACTGCTGTCAATCGCATTCGCGCGAACTTAGCTAGTGCCAAAGACGAGCCTAAGAAGCTCACTTTGCCTGCTCTTCAACCTGGGCACAAAGTCAGCGCCCTAAGCTTACACGAGTCTTATTTTACTGTCGTACCTGCGCCCTTTCCGTTTTTCTCCAGGTGTATGCTGTGTTCATTTGTTTGGCACCTGCTTTGTTAGAGTGCCCTGTCACGCTGTTTGCGTCAGACCGTCCGTCAAACACAACCATTCGGCAGAGTTATTTCTGCAGTGTTTATCTTTTCACTCTACCACAATCATTTTAGTTGTCTGATATGTCGTACCGCAGCCATTCCTACGAAGGTAGAGGAAGCTTTCAAGCTTTACCACTATGTGCTATATACGGCACTCACACATGTGGGCACTCTAGAGCCCACCTTCATGGAAAAGACTTGTCCTTTATTTTTACTCAGGACGGGCTTACTGCCAAAGGCCTTGATCGCTCGAGCGAGCTATCAATTGTGACCGTCGACTGGGTTGGTGCAGCGAAAGCTGCTAAAGAAAGGACTTTGCACTACTGGGGTGCAGATAGAGCATCTGCCCTGATGTCACATCATCTTGTTGTCCTCGATATTGGCCAAATGCATGGCTGGTTAGTTGCAATGCACTATGATGTGCAACAGCGGGAATTGGCCCATGCAAACCACGAGCACAACCTCACAGGACTCGACGTAGCAGCCCTTACCATAGCCAACAATAAAATTGCAACTTCCATTTCCTTTGCTATGCATCCCAATACTCCCACTAAGTGTTCTGCTCCGAGTGATTTCGTATCATCTCCTCAAAAGAAGTCTCACACATTTGTGTCGAACCACTGCTTTCGGTGTGGGGCACACGGTCACTTGCCTGCCAACTGTTCTGCCAACACTACCATTGCAGGCAGGCCCGTCGCAGCCCTTGCAACTGGTGCAAGAAGCAAGCACGCCCTCGCTACAGCCAGTGGGAAACACTACTGCTTCAATTGGGCCAATAGCTCTAATTGCTCCTTTGGAATCAGGTGCAAGAATACCCACTCCTGCAGCCTGTGTGGGGAGTCGTCTCACGGAGCCGGGAGTTACAAAGCTCATGGATGATCCTCGCACTGTTGTTACCCCTCTCGATCACCTACAGGTGGAAGAGCTTCTCCGTAAATATGGTATCTTCGACGACTGGCGTCATATAATGGACAATATACATAATGGTTTTAATGTTGGTGTTGCAGAACCACCAACCAGTACATATACATTTCGAGAATCATGCATCCTCTTTACTCAATCCCTCCATAATCAACTCGTACATACTCTCCAAGCAGGCCGCTGGCAGATATTCCGTTGGATTCACCCCCTCAGATTTAGAGCATTTAATTGGCCCATTTCGTACTTCTTCGCTGGGTTTAGTCCTGAAACCTCACTCAAACAAATTTTGTATCATCCAAGACCTATCCTACCCATGAAACCTCTCAGACGTCCAGTCTGTCAACACTTCAATCAGTGCGGACAATTTTCCTACAGTATGGGGCACATTTGATGAAACTGCTGCACTAATACTTTCCTTACCCCTGGGTTGCATCACAGCTACCTTCAATGTCTCTTCAGCATACCACATAATTCCTGTCATGCCTTCGCAGCAAAATGCCCTTTGCATTTTTTGGAGGGGCATTGTGTATGTGGATCGAGCTCTCATGTTCGGTGTAGAAAGCTGATCTCTGCTGGGCTCAGCAGAAATCGTACTACCTAGACAACAATTATTTAGGTAGATCTTAGCACGACCTATGCTGCTATACTTGCAGAGCAAGTGCGTTCGATCCTATAGGGGTTGCTAATTGGTATTTAGTAGTAAAAATGCGTCAGTAATACAAATAACAAAATGTCCAATGGTGCGAAACGATGTCCGAAGGTAAATCGATGATGTCCGAAGGTACTTATCCAATGTCCGAAGCCAAAGTGCGATGTCCGAGATTTCGGACTTTCGGACTTCACGATAATAGGTCGGAAACTTTATAACGAGTGTCGGATTGTGAGCGGTATGTGCGAGTATAACGAGTGACAGAGTATGACAGTGAACGAATGGTAATATTTCGCAATGCAACTAAGAACTACGAGAATATTCTGGGTGATCTGCAGAGTCGGGAAACGGCTCCTAACTACTGGATGATGATTGCTACAGGTCACTACAGAGTATTTAAGTAAGTACATAGAAATTTGGAAAACTACAGGCGAAGATAGTAGTGATATATGTCGGGTCCGATATCCTATGTAATAAGACACGAGGTACTGCGGACATGTAATAACGCAGTCCGAATGTCAGAAAATGTGCACAGGAATAACTACACACCTAGTGAGGCTAGTTCAGATGGACAGGACACGGGATGGACAAGTGCGCGCGAAGTGCGATCGGCCGATGCAATGTCCGAAGGTCCGATGCGCCGGATCCGATACAGAGTGGCTCAGACATGTGTGAAAGTGCATTGGACATGTGCGCATATGGTTCGGGTGTTGACGTGAGTATGGAAATACGTGGTTTTGAGCCCAACACTGCGACCATCGCTACATCGGTCTAACCTCCAGTGCAGGTGTGTTTGGCTCCGTAGTGGATATGCTCATCGCTATATACAGCAAAGCGGGTTTCGAGTTGATTCGAAAGTGGGTTGACGACTTTCTCGTCATTTGGCTGCCACATCAGTTGTGGACTGAAGCGGATTTTATTGCTTTAACAAGCTACTGCGGGGTTCCCTGGAGTCTCGAGAAACTCAGGCTATTTGCATCAATCCAGCGGTACATCAGTTTCAACTGGGACTTGAACCAGAAGCTAGTGTCTCTGCCAGAGGAGAAGCTCCGCAAAATTCAGGAGATGATTACTGGCTGGCTGCTTGTCGGGGCATCATTTACAGCGAAAGAGGCTGCAAGTTTACATGGCAAGCTGGTACATGTTGCATGTATTTTTCCTTTAATTCGACCTCTCCTCCACTCGATTGCACGTTTTGCAGTTGGTTTCCATTCTTCTCATGCACATCTTTGCCCTCCAGCAGCCATTATCTCGGACCTCCCTTGGATTCAATCCTTATTGTTATATCTCCCAAATCGTGTTCCAATAACCAACCCATTCCCAATCGATAATGGGTGGTGTGGTGACACAAGCACATCCTTCGGAATTGGCATCGTCATCCAGAGCCACTGGGCTGTGTGGCATTGGTCACCAGGCTTCCAAGTTGGGCCCAATCGAGCTTTTGATATCAGTTGGGCAGAAGCTGTAGCCGTCGAGCTCGGTTTTCGAGTGGCCATCCATTTGGGTATTCTTTTTGTTTCCTTCCGTGTATCCTTGTTTTTCTGACAAGAATTCAAGGTATCATCCCCGAAAATTTACCTACGAATTTATGTTATCTCGTGCGTTCAGACAACGCAGGCGTAGTCACGGTAACCAACAAGGGTCGTTCATGCAGCGCCGAAACGAATGCTGTGTTGAAACATATTTATCGTCTGAAAGCAGAGTGTTGTGTATGCCTGCACGCAGTACACGTGCCCACCTGCACCAATATTGCAGATGCCCTCTCACAAGGCGACATTCGAGCTTTCCAAGCTGGTTTCCCTGGTGCGACAGACACAGTATCTATCCCATTGCCACCCCATTTGTTGTTATGGCCGACAAGCTCGTTCCATGGTCAAAATGACATTACACTCCCCCTTGCCAACCATACCTATTGTGCACTCATCTCCCACAACCTCTGCCTTAGCCGAGCTCAGCTCCTCGCATCTCTGGCCGCCTTGCAAAGCACCAGAACAGATGTTTCTCTGGCGAGGTGTGACTGATCCCCCTTTGTCCACTATCAGTCATCCTATAATCCGGCATATCGCTGACCTCGCTAATCGAGCATCACTTCGTGACACCGCAGGCTATGGTGCTGGTTTACAAAAATATCATTTATT
The DNA here is from genome assembly GCF_016758785.1 of Suillus bovinus. Classification (NCBI taxonomy): domain Eukaryota; kingdom Fungi; phylum Basidiomycota; class Agaricomycetes; order Boletales; family Suillaceae; genus Suillus; species Suillus bovinus. The sequence goes on along the minus strand of NW_024542060.1, from coordinate 809,465 downwards.
CTGTGACATCTTCTCTGTTCCCGAGCGTGACCGTCTCCCAGCTTCATTTGAGCTGCTACATTCCTTTGCACTATGGGCTGTGTTACGACTTGGATGGTATCTGTTGGCGACGCTCAAACAGAGCTTGTGTCGTCAACGGTCTGTGGACGTCCTTGGGCTAGCCCAAGGTTAGGGGTCGTACTTGGTGTATCTTCGGCAAGTACGATTTGACGCCTATGTCCAAATCGGGTAGCTTATGTCACGCGGGTGCGAGACGATAAGCTATATCGGCCTAGGCTTATGACACCCGAAGGTTAATCGTAAGGATCGTCGTTAATTAGAAGGACAGAAGTCCGACTAGTTAACAGGGGCTTTGCTCGTCGACGAAGTCGATGAGTAAAGGTCGAGACTATAGGCTTATCCGCGATGAGCAGATAAGAAGATAGAATATAGACTGCTGGCGAGGCAGAAGGATCACTCTGGTGAGAGTAGGAGGTCAAGAACCAAGTAGATTCAAGTTAGGGAATATAGTACATGGTAGCGAGTTTATATAGAGGACAGGGAACGTATTAGTGGATGATAACTCGTACTACCGGGAGAGGCAATCGGTAAAGGGTAAGACCATAATAGGAAGGCACGTTCGATCTAGGTAGAACGTGCTGGATAAGAAAGTGAGTCAGAGATCGGAATGAGAAGTGAAACGCGCAGGGGCACGATCATGCAACTGCGGATCTAAGTATAAGTCGCATGTGCGACTGCGCACCGAGTCAGAGAACAGGAAAGGGAATAGGGCAAAGGGGATGCATCGTGCATCGTGTCATAGGTTACCATCCAGATGGTAAGGGCAAGGGGACTGTCCGCGGGATCAGTCAGGTGGTGAAACGGAGCATGGGTATGCTTCGTCAGCGAAAGGGTCCGGCCAAATGTACTGGCTTTGCTGAAGCGACAAGTAGAGGGCGAAAGGGAATGCGAGGATGACGAGGATGACAAGGGTAAGGTCGGGGTAAGGGTATGATGCGAGGGCTGACACGAGGAGTATTAGGAGAAAAATGGTAGGGGCCCAAGCGTCTAGATGTTCTTGTAACAGGCTGTCTCTGACCCAGATCCTAAAGACCCCATCCTATCAGCTCCAAGTGACATTTGTTTCGAGCCCGTCTCTGTTGGTGTAGCTCGAAAATACTTATCCGCAGTGCAGGCCTGGCACATAGCTCAAGGCTGGCCTCCACCTCTGTCGGACTCACACCATAGCCGCATTAACTGGTCTCTGCGGGGCCTCAAGAATATGCACGGAGGCCGCTGGAAACCCCTCCATCCTCCAGTTACTCTTGCAATGCTGACAGCTCTCAAAGCCACCCTCACATTATCTGACTCCTTTGATGCCTGCATCTGGGCAATGGCATCTTGTGCCTTCTTTGGCATGATGCGTTTTGGCGAGGTTTCAGTTACTTCCTGCGCAGCATTTAGGCCCTCCAAGCACCTCACAAGGGCACATGTCTTCTTTGGTGTCGACATGCAAGGCAATCTGTATGCATGTTTGGACCTACCTTCAGCCAAAACTGCTCGCATTGGGGAAATACAATCCATTTTTCTCAACGAGCAAGGTAGCTTGTGCCCCTTGGCTGCTCTCCACAACCTCGCACAAATTGTTCCTGCGCTGAGTGATGATCCATTATTCTTGTGGCGAGACAGCAAGGGTGACATCTGTCCGATGGCAAAAATTTGTGCACTCGAACAAATCAATTCAATTCTGATGGCCTGGGGCTGGGGAACGACCTTTGGGCACTCCTTTCACATAGGTGGCACGTCTTTCTACTTGGCAAAAAAAGTCGAGCCCGAAATAGTTCAAATTGCAGGACGATGGAAATCACTAGCATACAAAACATATATCCATGCCTTCGAGCAAATTTCCTTGCAGCACCTCGCCAACGCAGCATCTCTATAACAGTCGCCTCCACATCTGGTTGGGCTGAGCTGCAGCTTTGAGCCACGGATAGTTTTGGCTCGTTGGGTGAGCGGCTCCAACCTGCCTGCATCCCACCCGAAGCTAATGCTCGGACCAGCCCAACACCTCAGATCATGTCACCGACTCTATAGCATCAGTTGAAGCTGGAATGTACAGGTGCCGGGTTACATAGCCTGATGGAGTATTCCGGCACCAAACATCCAGCTGAGCGATAGTGTAATTTTATTCTGTTTCATTTTCGACCATCCATCATTGTCGAGTTTGGCATAGCTCACACATCCTCACTCGCACTTACCGTCATTATTTTCACCCACCCACCACTCCCTTGTTAATTTTTAATTTTTTTTTGTACCATAAGCTCTCGCTTCGTTTCTTAGATATTATTATCAACGCGGATAATTGCAATATCAAGTTATATCATTTTTACATGGCCTCTTGCTCACGAGTCAACACACAATCAAACTCGTAAGTAGGTTTTCCCGCTCTCCCAGCGGCTCCAACCTGCCTGCATCCCACTCCGAGCTAACGCTTGGACCAGCCCAACACCTCAGATTGTGTCACCAACTCTATAGCGTCAGTTGAAGCTGGATCTCAGACCCTGCTCTCCCATCTCGCATTCTCCTCCCACTTGCATCCTCCGTGGACACTGCTCGCATGGCTGCCCATGGCTTCATTCCTGCCAACAATGCCCAAGTAGTGCTGCCATGGTCCAGTTCGGTCCAGTTCAGAGGGTCCTGGATGAGAACCGAGAACTGGACCATGGTCTGGTTCTGCAAAATCTTCGAACCCCGAACCGGACCACAGAGAACTGTTCTCTGTGGTCTGGTTCGGTTTTTTTCTGGTCCAAACTCGAACCGAACCCAAAAATTTTCAGTGGCAAGCGCGAAAAAAAAACATTGGAATACTAGTTTACACGTTGAGTAGCTACTCCAATGACATGACTACATACCCATCTCTGCCTCTGTAGCTGCTGAAGATGCTGATGTGCCTGGAGGAACGTGAAAGTAGGAAGTGAGGACGGTGCAGTTCTTGGCAATGAAGGCTGCATGCTGGATGCTTAGACAGAGGATGGCATCATTTCAGAACAGGGAGAAAACACATGCACATCCTGAGTGAGAGACAGCGGGGTGAGAGACAGCAGGCAAGAGATGGAGGGCAAGAGATAGTGGGCGAGACCTGACTTATGCAGGGTTTATCTGCAGGTAGTACATATAAATATTAAGTTAGAAATATGAAAAAAAGATTGTAAAACAGGACTCACTAAGACACTACAAACAGCAGGCAGCGACTTTGATCATCATGGCTCGAGCTCAATGGAGGATCAACACACTGCAAATGGCAGACTTCAATCAGCATGGCTCAAGTTGAAGGAGGATCAACACATTCATTCACTGCAAATGGTGGGCAACAACTTGGATCAGTGTGGCTCAAGCTCAAAGGAGGATCGACAGACTCACTCACTGCAACTCCTCATCCAGAGTCGAGTCTACATGTGCTGCATGTGAGCAAGAATGAGTGCCGCATCTCATCCTTTTCTCATCTTTGGTGTCCTGGTGCCGTCTGTAAGTGTTCGTGCCATGTCAGCACTTGCTGGCGTGTGTTGGGCATTTGCGCATGGTGCTGGTGGTATCGGATGCAGTGTGGTGGTCATAGATGTGCACGAGCACACAGAAATGAACGCTGAGCGCTAGCGAAGATGCTTGTCAGTAATATACATAGTACAAACATACATAAATCAACATAAGCGCAGGTGGCATGGTGTGTGATGGGTTGTGCGGTCATTTGTTCCAGTGCCGATGCTTCCATGAGTATGATGTGCGCCTTGACAACACATGATTCTGTTCTGCCAGTAGTAGTTGGTTGAAAATTGAGTTAGCAGCACATTGTGACAGCAAGTCATGTGAGAGTTTGATTGATTAGTACTTACCTTCAAAAAGGCTAAAGGTAGCCTGATTAACCAGTAGTGCGAATCCTGAAGACAACAGTTTGACATGGAGACTGAAGTTGTCACAGTCAAAGTCAAAGTCAATAACAGTTTGGAATGGTTCGGCAAGGCCGAACCAGAATGGGACCATTGGGGAAGACCTGGAACCGAGAACCATTTTCCGGTCCAGTTCTGGCTGGTGTGAGAACCGTGGACCGAACCACGGAGAACCGGACCAAAAGTCCGGTTCGAACCATGGTTCTGGACCAGACCGTGGCAGCACTATGCCCAAGTAGAGGGATGGAAAAAGGTGTGTTTCATCTCATTTGATGATCTCACTGGATGAGAGCTCACTCATGTCCCAACTGCAGGTAACAGAAGCCATCCACGAGAAGGGCTCTTTCATTTTCCTGTGACTCTGGGTGTTGGGGCGCGTGGCACACCACAGACACATCTGGCCTTTCCATCACAATTCCTCAGCTCCTGCTGCTTTCTCTGCCATTGCCACTCCCTCCATGGGTGGTAGTTTGCCTATTCTCGTTCTTGCCGGATAGGATTTGCATTGTGACAGGTCATTCGTCCAACTACCCGGTAGTTATTTTAACCTAGGTCCTGGATTCATACTCGTCAATTAGGTTACACACCAGAGCTTTCTTTTTTCTACTCAGCGAGACCAGTAATATAAATAAGTCATTTAAGTGCAAAAAGGGACTTGGAGATTTTGCTGATGGAGATAGACTCAAACATAAAGCTTAAAGCACAGGATGGACTGTGTTTGCGATGTTGAGGTGTCCTAAGGTGTCTTATGTAGTACATTGACAGTCGGCATCCCTAGCCACAGGTATTGAGAGAAAATTTCCCTACAAACTGCAGAAGGGAGATAGTACGATATCAGTGCCAGTTCGTGCTGGAATGGAAAGATGATTATGCATGCACCTTTGGGAAGATATATCATCCATGGAAGCCCAGTATCTGAAGAGGACCTGACTAAAATTTGTTGGTCTGTGTTGCTGTCGTGAGGCTACTGTAGAGATACGCACTTAGCTTCATCACAGCATCACACGTCCGACAAATCGAAGCTATTTCATGTGACCATCACACAAGATTGAAGTCATTGAAGGTAAATTGTGACACACAGTAAAACATGAAAAAAAATGCAAAAATGTTCTCAAAAATTCTTGTACTGATTATTTGCCATGCATCTCGCTTTACATGACCAAAATTTTCTTCATCACCATCAGCTGGTAGTAGTGCTGATTCGAAGCTATTTTTGACATGTCACAGGTCACACCCATCTTCGAATCTTCGAAGCTAAGGTTCAGTTGGTCACACCCAGATGATGTCGAAGCTAAGTGTGTATCTCTACAGTATTAGGGAAAAGGTTTTTTGAGCTGAAACGTTTCAAATTCATACGAAGAGTTCAGAACAGTGTTCTGCCGGTCAACGAACATTTGCCAAAGTTAATGTATGTTCAGCGATGAACTTTTACATGAATGCAAGTAAACTGAACTTGTGGAGTACCAGAAGTCCTGTCTGAATATTATATAATCGCGTTGTGATTGGACAATGAAGCAAAAATGAACCACAGAGCCGCTGCCACCGCAGAGTCGAAAAACTTGTATCATCTGCTAGTAGCAACATATTCAATGTTCTCTGAGTCAGTACAGTATGAAACAGCAATAAATCTATTCAGCAAGGACATCATCAACTTGAGGAAACTCCAGATCTTCAATTCCTTCTGCATCTGAGTCGAGAAGCTTGTACAACTTGAGCTCAGCATCTAAACCTCGGATGGCTGTTTTATAGAAGGATCCTAGCCATTCCTTGGCGTGAGAGTAGTCGAGTAAATCACTGATAGGGATACAAGTGAATGGATCAGTGGTAGGTGCTGAGTGCATCATTTCCTCAGCAACAACAGCTTCCTCTTCACCAACAGCTTGAATGAGGTTGTGTGCGAGCTGTCTTATCCCTTGCCTCTCGAAGGCAATGCTGCGCTGTTCTTGCCCACCACTTCCTGCATCTGAATCATTGGTTGCCTGTGTTTCGACAGACTCTTTCTCGTCACAGTACTGGCGCTTAAGCCGCTTCTTGAGGACATCATTGTGTACATGCTCTTCATGAACATACATCTTGAGTTCAGCGAGGAGCGTGAGGGTTTCTGTTGAGAGCCGATTTCGCCATTTCATGAGAATTGCGCCAAAGACACTGAAAAGGCGCTCGTAAGAGGCGGAATTTGGGCAGATAGAAAGAAGGCGCAGGGCAATAGAGTGAAGTGGTCTAAGTAGTGACCCAGGATGTGACAGTCCGTCCCAGATATTAATTGGATCAACTGCGATACCCTGAAGGCAATTTTAGTAATTTTTCTTGAAAAATCAACTTGACTGCAGACCTCCTTATCAGCGCGAGATAACAATGCAAACTTGTAGACATCTATGTGCGCGAAGTCATGGGAACCACTCATATAGTCCTCTAGGTCTGTGTAAAGATCAAGTGGTGCATCCGAGTTGAAAAAAACATGCTCCAAAGACAGTCCGAAAAGTGCCGCAAGCCCCACATGTATGTGAGAGGTATCTTTTTGAATGGCAAAATCTTGTAGAAAGGATTGACAATGACAGCAGCAATAAAAACTTCTTGGTCACATTGTCCCCAGCAGCGTTCAGCACTTGCAAGAACAGCTGTACTGAGCAGTGAAGATCAGTGTGATTTTCAATCTTGGAGTAACTGAAAGTGCAGGAAACCAAATGAAATCACAACATGTTCAGGTCTTGCTTGGGCTGCTTGGTGAATATTCGTCATGAGGGAGATTGGTTCGAGCAGAGTTTCCCATCTATGAAAGAGAGTTAGTTTCATTTCATAAAATTTATTATCTACTTTACCATGCCATTGCATGCCAGAATGTCGCATTTTTTATTGTGTTGATAGCAGTTTGAGTCTTCCTGCGTGATCGTGCATCTCCGCTTGACATTAGATTAGCCTTGTGCTTTGTAACAAGCAGTTCAAGGGCAGGTTCGAAGCTCAAGAAGACTGACTGATATGTGAGATAGTGTGATAACCAGCTGTGTCAGCACTGCTCTGAGAACCGCGAGTGTTTTTCCAATGGTTGCCATCTGTATCTCACATGAGAATGGCAAGTACTTGTGTCTTGCTGCGTAACCATGTAATTAACTCCTGTGCCATATCTCCATATACCCCGTAGTCATCTTTGACCTTGAAAAGGTCTCCTGACAATAAGATTCCACTTATAAATCACCCTGTAAGTACAATTTCATATCAGTTCCGATGTAAATTGCCATACCTGATGAGCTACACAATCAGGAACAACAAGGTGCGGAAATTTCTCTCGAAGTAGACGATGGGACCTTTCGAGATTCGCCAGATGCATCTGTAGTGCATGCAACCACAGTGGCCCCCCCATTCAGTCTCAATCTTGCTGATTGCCTCTAATATCTGCTGAAGAAGTTCTTCGGCTGTCTGAGGATCCCTTGATGCATCGTGAACTTTGACTGTATGTAACTACATTGACAATTAAGTAATATTCTTGACACTCGCAGCCTTCATGGACATACCTTTCTCTGTGCTGTCATCATGAAGCCCAGAAGGTGGTGATGATTTTCACCTGTCCAGCCATCGCACTGCAAGGTTGCATTGGCACCTCGGCATTCATCTTTAGCAATAGTCTTAAGTGTGTTGAGGGTTTGCGGCATGACACGTTGTGTAAGGACTTTCGCTGAAGGTATTTTTGCTCAAGGAAGGAAAGCATCACATAAAACTTTCCATTCATGATTCTCGACCCATCACAATGGTAAACCGGCACTTGCAGTGAGCCTTGCAAGGCTAATCTCCCAATCAGCTTGGTCCGAAGCTGACCAAGGTTGGTCACTAAAACCATAGAGACTTTGTCCCAGCACAACTGGGGAAAGAGGTGGAAGCGAGCCAGAAACAGAGCGGAACAAACCAGATTGATTTAGACATTGGTGTTTCCCTAGCTGGGATGGTAATGAAACTGCAGAGAGTGCCGGACTGACTGAAAGAGAGTTGCGGGTATAGAGACTAGAGGAACCTGATGATACAGTCTCAGGAATCAGCAGGGTAGGCAAAGGGCACACAGACTTGGACTCTGGAACAGATGAAGCATTAAGAGCTGGCATGGTGAGAATTATTGGTTGTATACCAGTCGTCACTGTCATATGAGCCCAAGTATTTTTTCGTGGTGAATGTTGTTCATGGTATTCGAGTCATGCTTGTGAACGAATGTCTTTTGAGTGCAATTCACATTCGTGCAAGTGATGTAACAGTGTCGATGGCCGACTAATCAACCAGACACGCTGGGAATCGTTCTGATCAATGGCCCATACTATATTTCAAAGTTAGCAGGAGACACTGGCAGTGGTTACACAAGAGATCATGTACAAGCACCTGCAATTGCAGCTTCGTCTCTTGGTATATCTCACTGGCCTGCTTGAATTTGCTGCTCGTCGAGTGCCTGCTCATGAGTTATGCGTTGCTCATAAAGCCTCGCACATATAACTTTTGCCTTTCCACTGACTACAGAGGCACTTTCTTTCGCGGCATAACCTGGGTGCACTACGAAGTGGTCCCACCACCATCCTCTGTTTGATTCTTTGTCATCGAGGAATTCAAGTCAGTAAAGGTGTGTTGAAAGATGAAATTGGCAGTCTATTGTCAGGCTGCGAGTTCTTGAAGTGTGCCTCCAGCCGAACAGGTGAAAGCCACATGTTTATAACGAGACTGCACAGTGTGCAAAGATATCAATTTGATAATCATTGATCAATATTGATATGGTATAGTCTGACATGGTAGGACCAGAGGGATAAATCTAATGAGAAACCCCCTTACCTGGGGGTACTTGCTTAGTCAGCAGAAACCCTTCTGACTTTACACGTTCTGGCAGGGTTTCTCACGGCCGGAGCCACCACCATGCTCAGCTACAGCACTGTCCTGCCGAAAACACATACTTCAGTTGAACTACAGTAAGGTCACCGCAAATGAGTTCTGAGGAATCCTATGAATCATACTCAACACCCAATCCATTTTCAGCATATTCTAACAATTATTTTCGGAGCATCGCCTTTGAGAATTCTGTAGCTCTTGATAACGAATTGTCATGCAGATGGTATCAGGATTATAATTTGAATATTCAAACGGTGTCAGCAGTGTCTCTAGATAACGGAATTCTGGCCTTTGATCAGCACCCATCACAATAAGTCCACCCCACCTATCCAATCCACTTGATTCCTCCAGCGCACAACGAAATGCCACACCACCCACTCAGACTATTGGTGCACGTGAAGTATACCACGAAACTCACGCTGCACTCAAGCCGCTCATAAATGGTGTCCACACAAAGGAAGACCTCGATGAACTGCTGCAGGATCTTGACGAGCTGCGGTAAGTTTTTGTTGGTACATTGATTAAAACATACCAATTTTCCATTCAGGAGAATGAAAGCTGAAGAGGCCCGCTCCGCTCTCATTCACGACCCTCCAGTCATTCAGCAGAAAGGATGCCCGCGGTCAGCTCGACTGACAGGCACCATTGAAGGTAGACCACAGGGAGGAGGGCCATCAGCGAGGAATCAAGTCTGTTCAGAGAATATGCGAGCGACTCCAACAGCGTCCCAGGCATGCCTCGAGCCACCCAGCGCAACTCAAAGAGCGCGTCGCAAATGTGGGCTTTGTCGATGGGAGGGATTCACACGGCTAAATTTTGGTTGGATTCGAGAAACGGATAATAGGTGAATCTACTACTGAGGACTTCAAGTTAGTTGTAATAGGTAGAGGGTGGTGTCTCAGCATCTCGTCAACGATGTGCAGTCAACTTGCAAGTTGAAGGAAGGTTTTGGAACTTTTGATAATAGAAAAATCTTCTTCGCCAGGTTCCCGCGCTTGTCTTTGAAGTTCTTCTAGCGTTCAAGGTCGAAAGCGTCATCATTGTTTGAATGTCGAAACCACGTGAAATTCTTCCTCCAGCGTTCGAAGTCAAAAGCGTCATGACTCATCATTGCTGGAGATGGTGGCAGCGTTGAAATCCATGCGGACACACGGCAGACCACGGTGTTCCCGATTAGGTCATCAGAGGTTTCTATATAGCGTCTGAGTTGATGATGGGGTTTATTTCACTCGGGGGGTTTCTCATTAGATTTATCCAGACCAGAGAACCGCTCGAAGTCATGTTCAAGTAAACGATGATGAACTTCACCAGTTTTCCCACGAAACGCGGTCAATAACCATGACCTTGAGTCACTGACTGGCAGAACACTGGTTCAGAACGCATCAATGATCGGTGCCAGTAAGGACAGGCCTCATTTCTGTCTTTATGGCATTTTCGATGATCCACAGCATGGCAATTGCAATGGCACTCCACGCAAGTAATTGAGCTGTCCAGTTTCCCACCGAAATCCCTTTTGAAGGTCGATCAATAGTGCGTGGTATTGACATCGTCCGAAGATACCAAGCATGGAGAGAGTCAGGATGCCAAATAGCAGGTACGAGCGCAAGGGATATGTCGGGAGCGGGAGGAACGGAGAAGGAGCTGTTGACGTCGGGACTGAAATGGTCCAAAGTAAATTTTTACCTTCAAAATAATCGAGAGCGCTTACCATATAAATACTAGCGCCCAACCGTTGCGAGTGTCTCAGTTCTTTCTAGAGACTGAGACATGAGTCTACACCTTTACCCTTATTGTTACACTTAACTGACTTAGCGTAGTTACTCTTACCTGTTAGGTACACGCTTCGTCAATATGAGTTCTTTCTAGAGACTGAGACTTACTCTTACCTGTTAGATCTTTTCTATCTCGCTCAACCTCTAATCTCTAGACATGGTTTGATGAGCCATTTGTTATAGGGTGACTTATTCAAAGTTGGAACCGCCGCTTGATGTGAGAATCATCAATGATTGATGCCATTGATAGAGGCCATCATCTGGATCGAAACCCTTTGCCAAACATGCCGCATCTGTTATTTCCTACCAAAATTTGAACACGAATCACATGCACAAAATACCAATGTTACGAAAAGAAAAGAAACATGAGTCTAGCCACAGTAGGTCCATAGCTAGCGCGAAATAAAATCGATGGGACATGACTTTCAATTGCATGCGACAGACTGTAAGAAGAAAAAAAGACAACCCGAAACGAGAACAAGATACACAAGTGCCCATGGTCATATATCTCTAGTGCTGTACACCGCTAAACCTGCGTCGCATTGGCATGCTACGACAAGGATGCTATTCTCATCATGCAAGAGGAGGGCATGTGGGTTCTCGTCGCCACATTCACGATTGCACTCACTCAAAGAGTGGGTGCAAGCGCAACCGCGGCACAAGCCGCCATACACCCCCCAAGGGCCGTATTACATGCTATCAACACAGGAGGTGCCGCAGGGAGTGCGACCCCAAATGTGAACCCAGCACCAGCGTAGCAAGCGACAGCCAAGCCATTGCATCCTGTTCAACATGTCGAGTTAGCGGTACACGTTAACGATGTGATTAGACCTGACCTGTCTGACATATAGCGTAGCCAAGTGGACCTGCAACTACAACCTGAGGGACTGCAGTGGCAGCGAGGAGTAGGGCGAGTGATTTCAAGTTCATTTCGAGCTCAGAGAGTGGTCACTTGACTGAATAAGATGGTGGTTGGTATTGAACAGAAGACTTACGTGTTTACTCAACTGTTATATGGGCGGGTGATGAGATATCGTAGCTCCGTTTGAAAATGTGATGAGTCGCCTCGCGTGTAATAAGTATGCGGCGTGAAAACTAATGGGAAAAATGAACTAGCTTGTTAGTGCGTCACAGGTGATACACATGGTGATATGACTCACGAAGTGTAGGTCCATCATACCGTAAGTGATAGTTCGCACCACTAGTAACAATCGAAAGGGATGTTCAATTCTAAAATGTCGTTGTCAATGTCGACTTAACCTTACGGCCGTCCTCTCGTAAACTACTTACGCAGACCCTGAACCTTTCCTGATTTAGCCGCTACCGTGTCGGTTAAACCTTCGCATGGGAGGCATTCTACACCTTTTCACAGAGTATCCTCGTCCCAATCCTCGCTGTATAGAGCCCAGGTTAGCTACCTGAACATTCCCATGTGGGAGTAGTAATTTTCCTAAACATTTATTCATGATACTTTTGAATCATTGATTTGGGGAAAGATTTAAACATTATCGAGCAATACTACATAGAATGGTTTACTGGGAATAGGATTAGGACGAGGATACTCTGTGAAAAGTAGATTTCGCAATAAACATGAGAAGCTTTGAGTAGTTAAATTGGGCTCTAACAGCAATTGCAAGGAAGGATAGTGACAAGATGTAGAGTGCAGTAGACGCAAGGTTTGACGACTAAATCAGGAAAGGTTCAGGGTCCACGTAAGTATTTACGAGAGGACAGCCGTAAGGTCAAGTCGACATTGACGACGACATTTTAGAATTGAGCATCCCTGAAGTACACAGCATTGCTTCATTTCTTGACAGTGTTCCACTGCACGCTGATTGTAACGGCGCTCCGGGCAAGGCTTCAGTCTGGCCATCGATGCGAGCCTCCCACCAAAATCCCTTTTGAAGCTTGTTGGAACCACCACATCAACTTTTGTCTAGATCCAAAGACAACTGCATGTTCATTCGTAATCTTCTGTCAAAATTTGAGTACAATCATAATTGTGATGCCATGAAAAGAAAAAGAATCATAGAGTGTAGACACTAGCTAGCGCGAAATAGAAACAGCGGAACATAGACTCTCAACTGTATGCAACCGGAAAGATGGACGATGCGAAGATGAAGTACATAAAAGTACATGGTTGTATTTCCGATGCTAAACATGCCTCGTGTTATCATGTTAGAACAGGGATGCCGTTCTCATGCCATTAATCCAGCTGCAGCAGAATATTGTACTGCATGACTTATGGCCACTGCCACGGTAATACCGGCCGCACTCAGGCTGGCGCAGACAGTCATTCCTGTTCAAGAAGTCGAATCAGCAGTGCACGTTAATGATGCAATTGGATCTTTCCTGGTGTGCAAGCCACCGCGACAACTGCAACCGAAAGGACTACAACGACAGCAAGGCATAAGAAAGCGGTTCTCATTTTTTACCAAGAGAGCGGTCAATAGTAGTGACCTGACTGAATGAGATGGTGGTTGGTGACAGAAAAACCTGGCGGACTTACCGCGCGTGTTTATCCACCTGTTATATGGGTGGCGAGAAGAGATCGTGACTCCGTTCCAAAGTATCGCCTTGCATGCGACACGTGGCAGCGGCGTGAAGCACCAGTAATCACAATTTCTACATGTCCATAAGTATACGCAGGGTATAAAATCTGATCGCCGTCCTACCGTGACAATGTTACCCCAACCTAAGAGATATTATTCAAGAACTCCCTCGCACAAAAAATGCGTTTTTCCCTCTTCACGTTGTTGTTGCTAATCAGCATATGTCATTCAAAGTGCAACGCTGTGTACTATTGGTCAATTCTGATATATGCATTGGTGGACCTGTCGCCTCGCTTGTGACCTTTCGCGCAAAGCGGCGCACAGCGACATAATCATATTTTCAAACGGAGTTACGATCTCCCCATGTAAACACACGAGTCGTAGGCTCTTCCCTTACCAACCACCACCTCACTGGCATTCAATCAAGTCGCTATTGACCACTCTCTGTGCAAACGATGAACTTGAAATCACTCGCCCTACTCGTCACTGCCGCTGTAGTCCCTCATGCTGTAGTTGCGGGTCCACTTGCCTCAGATTATGGTATTTGTCAGACAGGTAAGTTCCAGTCAAATCGTTGCGCACCGCTGACTCGACTTCTTGAACAGGGTGCAATGGCGTGGCCGTTGCTTGCTACACCAGAGCCGGCTTCACATTTGGGGTAGCACTCCCTACGGTGCCTCCTGCGTTGGCTGAGTGCAATTTGGCGCTGGGTAGATGTATGGCGGATTGTGCCGCGGTCACCGCTCCCTGAGTGGGTTCTACGGTGAATGCGCCTACAGAAGCACACAGCCCATCTTCTCTTGTGCGCCTCGTTTTTGTCGCAATTGTGTATTATCTTCCACCTCGGACATCGGTGTTTTATCAGTCATACGCTGTGGTTCGCGCCTAGTCCGTGACTGCGTTACATCGATAACTTTGGTATGTGGTATGGTCCTCTTGATTCAAGTGATTCCTATTTATGACGCGGTTGGATTTAGGGAAGATAATTCGACTTTGCAATAATTATGATGAAAATTGTCCCGGACCTCGCGGGTGAAATGACAGCTTCTTCTACGTTTAGTATTGCTGTATATTGCTGTCAATATCAGTATGTTTACTAATTATCTTTCTCGTGAGCTTCTTGAGCGCTTTCTTGTTTACTGTCGCCCCCATTTTCTTTGCATTACTCTCCTATGGTAATTTGGCCAGATTGATCATGAATGAGAACCTTGCGAACGGTAGCAGGGTCGACGGAGTGTTGCACTTGTTACTACCCTGATGGTCATGCATGGCACGGGGCAGATTGTTTAGCAGAAATGCCTGATCCTCAATTGTTCAGTGGTATGAGTCCAAACATGGCATGAACCCTCCACATTGATTCCAATTTGAGGTCGGTGCTTGGGAACACCGATGTGACTCGGATGATCGAAACACTGCTAGCTGAGTCATCAGAGAATTCATAAGAGGCTTTTCATGAAAAGGTTTTTCGAGAGTCCATGCCAGCCCGGTGACGTGCGCGAAGTGATCAATCTTGTGGATTGAGACAAGGACTCTGCCAAGTCCGAGTTGCGGTTGAGGATGACGAACGTTAGATGTGATGTGATGCAGAAATCCGGTTGACAGTTTCCGCTCGATATCATATAATGCACTTTTGTAATCACGTAGAATGTCTCACGCATATATTTCTCAGAGCTTAGACAAACAAGATTCAATTTAGTTCCCGCTCCAAGCATAACAGAAAACCTTATAAATATCTTCCCATACTCGTCTTTGTGTTACCTATATGCACGTCTCATATCTTCGTTGTCTCGTTCGCAATTCCTTGTCGAACTCAGACCCAGCCTCAAAGTCCGTCACTAGGTGTCGCAAAATGCCCAATCCTGGTACCGCAATTCTGCGGGTCGACGGTTTTTCAGTACTCGGTGAGAATCTGCTAATGAGCGACAATAATATAATGAATAACTCACTTTTGATGGGAGAGTTCCCATCATTTAACTTGATACTATGCCTGAGGATAGGCAAACGAGTCACATCAGCTAAAGATCCGTCGGAGAAACGATAATTGTAGCGGACAACAATTCACCGCTTCCCAGGAATTTGTCCACAGTAGTCTCCGAGTCGATCGGAGAACCTAGCCAAAATTGCAAAGTTACTGAGTACAAAGATCGATCTTTAGCGAAGCTGGTGATGCAACAACCCTGCAGTCACGTCTGCAGCAGGCGCGGCCGGCAGAAATGGGGCATGCAGACAGAATATCAGCAGCACGCAAATAGTATAAATGGAGCAATTTGGATGAATTGAAGCGCTGCGAAAAGACAGGTTCAGAGACGGTTCAAATTAAGAATTCATGCGGAAGAACTCGCATATCATGAACTATACCCCTGACACAACACGACACCGGCATGGGCAAGGGCAAGGGCAGGTTATGATACAAGGGTCGCAAGGAGTACACGGTCCTGCAGTTCTACCGAAATTGATGTCGTCTGACAGCAATAACGATTCTTCCATATCAATGAGAATAATCAGCATCTACAGGATATAAAATCTGGCTGTTCTTCTATAGTGTTCCCATTTTCAGAGATATCATTCGAAATCCCCTTCAGAGTATTCCATATCACCTCGAACACAAAATGCGTTTGTCGTTCCTCGCCGTTGCTTTTGCGTTGACAGTATCGATGTATGTCAGTGCACACGAACAGTGTGCCATAGAATGCATCAAAGATTCAGACTGCTGCCTGAACGACGTTTGTGGAATGGATGTGAGTATGAGCCTGTGCAACTAGGATTCAACCACTTAACTCACCTACATGCCTTCAAGCATGGAGTTATGACCTGTATGCAGGTTGGAAAATGAGGCAGCAGCTCCAGGGGCACATCGAAAAAGTGGGTCATTGTTTTTCTGCTTTCGCTTTGGTATCATGGTTTACGGTGCAATACCTATAGTTTGGAGTCAATCACTGGTACAGTGGGACAAATTTTCGTACTGTTCGAGCAATTATATGTATGTTTGAAAATTATCGACCATGTCTGCTAGTCTTGCTCGTGACCACTAAGCTTGAGTTCGAGAAGCTGTCGAGACGATCATCGCTGATTGATATTGGGAGGTTGTATGAACCACTGCTTACATACTAAAGCTACCGTTCCTTTTCAAGTTCCCCGTCAAACGTCAACCGTCCCTTGTACCCCATGCCCGCGTGTGACCTTGACTATATACCAGAAAATAACAGGTCTGTTATGAATCACGACCGGCAACGAAGTAGCGTCTTTGAAACAGTCTGCATAAACATAATTAGTGATTCATGTACTTAAACGGATTATGACGTACGGCAGTTTCGGAGTTGTGACACGAGCGAGATTTGTGCTAAGTTGTTAGAGGAATATATTTGAGCCATAACCTGCAGGAGTGAGAAAGGCAGGTCACATAGTGACACCGGTACAAACAGCCTGCAAATAGTTCTGCCCCAGCAATCACAAATTCTACGTGTCCCAGGGTATAAAATCTGACCGTCCTCTTACAGTGTTACCCCAACCTGAGAAATATCATTCGAAAACCCCCTCGCACAAAAAATGCGTTTTTCTCTCCTCACCGTTGTTGTTGCTTTGACAGCATCTATATTTGTCGGTGCAAAGTGTTCTGACCAGAATTGGCCTTGTGGATCAAGTGAACCTTGTTGCGACGGCTTGTATTGTAGGTATGGTTCCGTGAGTGTGAGTATGAACAGGTCGCTGCGCAACCAAGATGACTCACCTGCGCGCCTCAGGATGGAGCTTTCCTCTGCCAGCCGTAGTCGGTTGAAATTTGAGCTGGAAGGCTGAGCGGCACATCGCGAAAGTGAGTCATGTTTCTGCTTGCGCTTTGGTATGATGCTTGATGGTGCAATAACTGACTTGGAGTCAATCAGTACAGTAATTTTTAGACAGAGGTTCATACTGCTCTCGAGTACTTGATTGAAAATGATCGATCATGACTAGTCTTGCTCGTGGTCCACTAAGCTCGTATTATGAAGATTGCGCAGCTTCAATCTGTTGGTCTAAGTTTGGCCTCGAATGCTAGTAGCTCGTGGAATTGTTTGTGTCTGCACGCGAAGGAGCCACAATACTTTGTTGCCGATCATGATTCATAACAGACTTATATAGACGGGCTTACTAAGTCACAACCTCAAAACGTTTCTACTTTCTACACATTCATAATATACGATGTCCCAATATTAATCATGAACAGTAATCATTATTTGTTTCGACAGTCGAACTTAGTGGACCACGAGCAAGAGTAGTCATGATCGATCATTTTCAATCAAGTGAGTGCTTCAGCAGCAGTATGAACATTTGTTCAAAAATAACTGTGCTAATTGGCTCTGAATCAGGTATTGCACCATCAGGCATAATACCAAAGCGAAAGCAGAAACGTGACCAACTTTCGCAATGTGCTGCTCAAGCTGCCGACTCAAATTTCAACCGACTACGACTGGCAGACGTAAGCTCCTTCCTGAGGCCCGCAGGTGAGTCATCTTGGTTGCGCAGCGACCTGTTCATACTCACGGAATCATCATAGACACAAAAGTAGCCATCGCAGCAATCAAGGTCGGGATCACCTGATACACAAGGCCAATCCGGGGAAGAACATGCACCGACAAATATGGATGCTGTCAAAGCAACAACAACGGTGAGGAGGGAAAAACGCATTTTTTGTGCGAGGGGGTTCTCGAATGATATCTCTTAAGTTGGGGTAACACTGTAGGACGACGGCCAGATTTTATACCCTGCGTGTACTTATGGACACGTAAAAGTTGTTATCGCTAATGAACTATTTGCTGGCAGTTCTGCTGGCACAACCAAGCGAAACTCAGAAAATAATGTAACTATCCATCAACAACAAAAAACCATTGGTTGACATCAATGATGCGACATCTCAACTACCATGATCAACGACTGAGAGCTCGTCGTCAATAGACTTTGGCACCATATCAGCCTCACACGTCGGGGGTTTCAAGTTTTTACCTCTTGCAAGATTTCAATCAAAAGCAGTGGACCTGGCTAGAGCATTCCAGAGCACTCTAGAAGACATTTCGAATGTGATTTCGCTGGCGGCATCTCGAGTCCGTTGATATCAAGATTAAGTTTTTCAATCACGTTCTGCTTCTCAAGTGCATCAAACTTTCAGTGGCTCTCTCGCCCAGACGACTGGACTCGGAATCTCCACCAAAAGGATCAAAATATCTGCCCACTGGCTGGATTGAACAACCGACCTCACCATTACGAGTGGCGCGCTCTACCACTGAGCTAAACGGGCTTGTGGACATAGTTGAATTAAAATTATATAATAACATTAGCCCTGTTCTCCGCGATTTAGCCTTTTCTGAAACCCCAGCTTCAAGTTCAATTAAATTCAGTTCCTGCACCTGTCGTCTATCTAAATCACGTCGTAATGCACTGCTGGACCGAGCGGAAGACTAGTCTTCAAAATACAAAAATCGGATCCTTATACAGATCTCCCATCGCGAAACGACTCACTGCTGAAGAGGAACCTCGCAATTTCGTTGCAATCTGACTTGCAGTCACCGTTCGTCACATTCTGCGCTGCGAACAAGCATGGCTGCTGGCTCCTCTGGATGCCGAATCCCGATTGCATGGGATACAACTTTACTTGTGCTTCAAAGTTGTACTGATGTGGACAGAATAGCATATAAATGTCAGAGGTTCGACTCAACATATCTTGTGCGATAATTCTCCGAGGACCTTTGGACGTTGACCGATGTTCTCCAATGCCTGATACCTGCCACTTCTTTCGCCTTCCTCACAATCCCTTGAATATCTTCTTGACCTGGCACCTATGAGTGGTGTGGAGAGTGTCTCAGAGGTAGCTGCGTTCACGTCTCCCCGCATGTACGCATTGGGCTCACCCTCTCGCAGACGTGTAAACAGCTGAAAACTGTTTGTAGACTGGTTCGCGCCCATACATGTACAAGCTAAATCAAGAAATTTTGGAGTATGATGCTGCGTCCGCATCACCGACGGTGTCCTTTTCGCAAGCGCTGGCTTCCGTCAGGTGCAAGGAAAACAGGTGGAGGACGATACGTTCCAATCACATCGTACTACCGTTTAACTTTGAAGGAGAGCCGCCGCACTGGCTGTTCTCAAAGCATGGCTCTGTGTGTATCTAGACAGGTAGCATCGGCTGTTGTTCATGTGGACACAGTTGAATATTCAACATACCGTGGCCGAATTGACAAGATTACTCGATTTCATCCCGCTGATGTCCTGCGGGACTTTCTTGCTCTCCTACAGATGAGATACAACCTGGGTCAGTGGTTGTCCTCTAATACCTGCACTTAAATCATGTTGACGAACCGTTTTCAGAAGGGCATTATCACATCTCTGCTTCTTCTCATTGAAAGGGATGTCTTCGCATTCAGCAGCTGCTAGCTTCACGCATTTTTTCGTCGCCGGCATCACTCCCATCAGATATCTATCTGCTCTGCTTCATGTTCGTGGTCTAAGAATACTTGGTCCCTGGTTCGCCATTCACAACGGATCGACCTTCAAACCAGCTGGAAGCGCATGCAAACATACCCTACTTTGCAACTGGGAAAGGCATGGCATTATATGAATTGGTACGCACATGTCTTTCGACCTGAAAACTAAATCACACTAACCGAGAATTGGCGTACATGAGGTGGGGATTCAACCCGAAAAGTCGACGACTTTCATCTTTTAAATTCTCGTATGCTTGCTGTCATTCATAGAGCCCCGAACCTGTCTCAACTATCATAAGACCCCGCCTTTACGATGTCGCTTTCCAAGCCATCTTCTCTTCTTCTGGTTGCATGAGACTCTGCTTGTCTTTGCGTTTACGCTGTATCGAGGACAAGGTATCTATATCTCTCAGTCATATGATACTACCGCTCCCTACAGGGTACCAAGTTTTTATCACAGCCCCCCGTGCTATACACCATTGCTAGTTGACACATGTATCCGATCTTGGAAGACCATTGAAGTCATGCTGATTCCTGCATCGGAGTCAGCCGCGAGTTTAGACTGATGTTCTCGAACGCTAAGGACGAGGCGTGGTCCCAGCACAAACTGCTGGACGAGCACAAAAATTTGAAGTGCACCCTGATAAATTTGGGTTTCCACAGAATATTGGTCCTATAAAAATAATGAATCGACAGAAGCTCGGTGACAGATTGACATACCGCTGAGAATGTTGGAGACAAATAAACGAGTTCGAAGCAAGAAATAGCAAGAAAGCTAGAACGTGCAGAGCTTCAGCGGAAAACGAGATCCATATTCACATCATAAACTCACCTCGCAAAGTAAAGTACGTGAGTTTTCATGAGCACTGTGACAGAGTCACTGATAGTGATCCATGCCGTCGACGGTCGTCGCAAGTTCACGAAAGTGTTTGACAGCAATCCAAACTACGAGACACAGTGCGAGGACCTCCCATATAGCGGCGAGTATCCAATACATGGAAACCAGAAGTAGGATATTGCCCTCAGCGGTGCACAGATAGGTGCCGGAGAGAATGAGTTCCTCTAATATTCGTCAATGAGCACCACCACACACATAAGCCTTTCCATATTTACGGCTCACCCTCTGTAGTACGTTTCATCGCTATTGCGACGATCACTCCGTCTGCAATGTTGACAGTCAAGAAGATAATAACAAGAAATATCAGCAAGTTTCTGGATCGCTGATACATTGCACGTAACCGAGCAATCATGATGACTTGCGCGATGTTTCAGTATAATTGAGGTATCACAGCTGCCTAGCTCACCGCCCATTATTGCAAATACGACGACACTTTCCCAATTCATTGTGAGGTATATGATACGGCCTGATAAACCCAGAAGTTAGTGATCAACCTCGGAGGATCACACTTTGAACAAACCCACATCTACAGCAGTCATTATACTGGACCAGCATCAAGTCTCTCACTCACCCCTGTATGGGAGTGCAGTTGATCGGACTGGAATGGACAGGAATCGGTGCAGAACACTCACTATATCAGTCACAGAGATTGTAGGAATATATACTGTATGCACCAGTGAGAATAAAAAAACTTGGAATATTTGAAATGACATAGTACTTAGAATGTTAAGGCTAAATGCGAGACAAACTTATTAGCAGAGCGTCCGTTGCTTAGACATCCAAACCTACACAGCATATAATATTCCAAGGTAGCGCAACTAGATATTTTCAAGTTAGCACAACTTACCAATCACACTTATAATGCAAGCTACGCACGCTGAGATACAGAACTGTCATCAATGACCAGCGTTGCCTCTGCGACAAATGAATGGTATCATCATGCTGTTCTTTCGTGGTGGGATTCTGCTTACCCAGATCAATTCGACCTATAAAACCATTCTTAGCGCGCTGATTGCACTGGTAACGTCATCAACATACCTCTTGTCCAAGCGTCAGTACTGCAAATACCATAAGTTGAATGCCAGTTGTTTATGAATACTACCTTACTCACTCCAGTCATACGTCACTCCAACAGAGGCAACAACTACAAAAACGCAACCAGTGTTAGATCGAGATATCGTCTGAATAACCATCCACAAACCTGCGAAATAGCTGGCTATGCGATTCGAATTGATAAGCGGCCACCAGCTGGGATCATCTGAGACTAAAGTCATATTACTTGGGGATGGGTGCAAGGGAGCGGTGAACTGGGTGGCCATATGACGATAGCGTCCATGCTAAATACCCGCTATCCAGCGCTTGTAACGCCAAAATTAGCATTACAACGATGCATACCTGTTCCCATCTTGATTCTTTATTGACCGAAGGTAAGCATGGTCGCATGAGATCGATCCAGTGCCATCAATCGCAACGCACTGGATTTTTCGGTCGCGAACCTGCGAAACATCCCACGGGCGGAACATTTGATCACCGAAGAACTGTTCGTTATTGAATTCGTAAGTTGACATCATCCTCGAGATCTTCTTCTACATCTGCATCATTCATCGAACGAGTTCGCATCAGTCAAAGCGTGTGGCACACAGGATCAGTGCGATGCAGTAACCGTCGAAACAGCCTTTGATAAACTGCCCCCAATGGATTATTGGTACTCTCACCGCCTCGGGAACCCCTTCAAGGACATTCCTAGGTTCGCCTCTCCCTAGCCAAATGAAGATAGTTGTTCCAAGTTCCTGCTCGGGACTCGGATAGTTAGCGCAGGCGTAGAAGTCCTCGGGCACGTCACAAGAATGCCGAACACTGAAACGTGATAAAGGGCGGTGAAAATCGAACACGCAAGCTGATGCAACGTTGAAACACGATCGGATCAGTTAGTACAATTTGCACAGCCACATCATCAGTAACCTTGGTCCGTATTTATCCTGCATTGTCTGCATATTCCCGTGATAGCTGTCCGTATTACCACACACTACAATGCACAAGTAACCAAAAAATATAAAGTGATAAAAGTATTCACCACCGCGTTGAAGATTTACACATGATGCGTCGCCATACTCTCGCCACATTTGGCTCATAATCCTGCAGGAATAGCGACAAGTGAGGCTTTCCGAAACTGAGGAGAAATCGACAATTACCTCGTCCCATATAGGATCATCATAACCATCCTCATCAACGGGCTCCCAACCTGGGCATCCATCTATCCAGCTATGTTACAGATCAGCAAACGTGATCAAACTGTCAGATGCTACAGGGGCAACATACAATTTATCACCTGGTTCAGGGTCTGGTACAGGCATACCACGCATATAACGTCGAATCAATGGGAGCTTTTGTTTTGCGGCGAAGAGTGGTGAAACGAAGCTATCCTTGTCGGTGCCCTGGAGGAGGAAGTCCGAGCTCGAGTTGGACCACCATTCCAGATCGAAGCCAACCTTCGACGGAAGAAGTGCTACAGAGACATTCTCTTCGACTTGATGATAGACATGAGCACGAATCATGGATTGAAACAGAAATAACATACGTTTACTTGACAGATATATGGTCCATGCGCGGCACTTGTAGACTGATGGAACGATGTACAGACCATTGAGCTCCGGTATTCTGTATAGCACGTCGAGTACTTTATTGCGCGGAACGTGATACAGACGGGGCTTGTGCATGATGAGAACAGCACCTCGCTTGCCCTGGTGAAACTTGAAATTCAACTTGAATGAAGACTTTCTGAAGTTCTCTTTCTTGCTAGCAGACAGTCAGGACAATAACCCGACAAGAACTTTTCAATTACACTCACGCGTGTGCCCCTGGATCAAACGGTTGCTTCCTGACACCCGAAGAAGTGACAATCATATCCTGTTCTACTGGATCCAACTCTGGTGGATAGTCTGACATCGTGAAATTCCCATGAACAGCGTCGAGTAGGACTTGGAATTCTGGATCATAGATGTTGCCGAGGACAGTGAATCGTGTTGTATCAAGGTCGAAACGGCCATACGAACCAACCTGTGTCCTTTAGTCAGCGCGCCTCTAGTGCATCAACGCGATATCGCTTACCTTGATTGGGTCCTCTGGATTCCAGTTAGCGTAGAAGCCTGAGCTAGATTGCCGCATGAGGTCGATATATTTTCGCTCTGCTCTCACCATGGTTGTATGTTGTCAAGGGCGTGGATCATGTCCTTAGATGGCTGTAGTGACACCGATTGCCGCAGTGGTGCCAACGCCGTAAGTTTGGTTTACGACTGTTTCTGTGTACCACTCCCACGTACATCCATCATCAACAGACAGTCTAGGTATGAATATTTGGTAGCTTGTTACAGCATCAGGCACCAAGGACTAACTATGCACACAACCATATCTACTACCAGAGTGCGAGGGGATCATCATGATGCTCCACAGCGGCTGTGGAGTATCATGTTATATACTGTCACCTTGCTCCGGTGCTACAGTATATAATATATTAGTACTATAAGAACAGGTGTTATCTCTGCAGCTCTCTGCCCAACCTAGTCAGCTCATCAACTTATTTCTGAGTAGGGCGGTGAAAAATAATTGACCCGCAAGGGTGCGCTGACTTGCAAAGTTGCAATTGGTGAATAGTTCTTCAATCGTAATTTGTTTTTTTTTTATTGGTGAGCTGGCATCCGTTTGATTCGCGGGCATCCGAGTCCGCCGCAGTGTTGGAAGAACTCCAACTTGAACCGGTCTGGCAAAACGATTCAAGCACATGAAAGTGTTTGGCTGGAACACTGATCATGCGGCTAACCTGCGCGGCCCAGAAAATACCATAACGTTCCATTTTGCCAACCGCGGTCTGGGAAAATGTTTCAAGCATATGAAAGAGTTTGGCTGTACCTAACACGGTCATGTATTTAAAGCCAACCTGCACGGCCCAGAAAACACCATTAACATTCGACTATGAAATCGACTTCACTTGCCACTATTGTCCTATCTGCAGTAGTGATGACTATCGCATCTGATTCAGTTGCAACGCCCATAGGCCAACCCTGCTCCCCCGCTAATGAGTACTTTGCGGCATGCTACGCGCAGACTGCGTACTTACGGTTATCCACAGATAAACCGTTGTGCGAACCAAACTCGAATGCTTATAATAACGGATATGATTATGGTATTCACTGTGGATCAACAAATAAAGTTGTATCATTTGAGTATTGTCACTGCAAAGGTTGCTGTGCAATAGGTGACGGACAGATGATAGCCTGCATCCCTATGCAGTAGACTTGCTCATAATGCATACGGTCGGGACCGCCAATGTTGTATATCAAGCGCTCGTGGTAGTCCTTCGGTACCGTCTTTCATTTGCTAGTACCTACATATATCGTTTGTTCCCGCGCCTCGCAGCTTTCCTCAGTTGACTTCGCACGTCCGCTGAGGTTAGTACTATCTTCGTATATAGTTCCTACTTAACTGACACTACCTGTAGCTACTGCTGCAACAGGTACATATCCAGGCTATACTGTGAGAATGATACATTATAAAACTAGTAATGTCAGTGTGAGGGTAATACATGAATCATTGCACTACCGAGAATTACTAGGAGGTATAGCAGTGATGTATCAGTGGAGGATCCTACCAAGCAGCTGCCAGTCCAGTTTCTTGGCTTCCATCAAGCTTAGTCAAGCATGTACCTTGCTTCCTTTTATTTTTATCCTGTCTGTGGAGATTACGAGCGGAGGGCTAGAACAAAAGGTACGATCTCAGTGTTTGGACAAATGACTCTTAATATTAATTAGTACCTAGAACAAAAGGTACACTATTGTTTTGGTTAGCATCTCGCTAACGTATACGAAATGGTAAGTCCTTACATCTCAGTGTTTGGACAAAGGACTGAGATGTTTGCTTGAAGGCTCATTGGCTTTATAGATGGTAAGTAAGGAACGGAATAGAGGGGAAAATTTTGACATATATTGGATGGCGCAACCTGACATCAAGAGGGCGCAGCCTATTGGCTGCGCCTGGACTGCGCTCGGACCAGGTCATACTTTTGGCTTCTCTACCTCTGAGACTTCGGGCTTCCTTCCTTCCACGTCCTCTCTCTCATCGGTGACTTCGGACTTCAACACTGTCTCCTATGCATCTTTTAATTTGTCAGCACCTATTTTCAGTTATACTGGTGCCAGGTCATGCAGCCCACCAGATAATCTATTTTTATCCTATCTCCTATGCATCTTTTATTTGTCAGCACCTATTTTCAGTTATACTGGTGCTAGGTCATGCAGCCCGCCTCCTCATTCGTTCAAAATCTTCAAATCCCACCTAGTCACCACTCCCTTTATCTTAGACATCTGTTGGTTTAGTGTTTCACACACCATAATTACTTTAGATATTTCTCTACAAAAAATATTGTCATTTTAGTGCTTATCAATTCCTCAGGTGACTCGAACATGTTCGAATTTCATGAGTAGGTACTATCCCGCCCTCCCAATGGCTCCACCATGCTTGTGTACCACCCCTGAGCTAGTAACACTCGGCCCAGCCCAACCTTTTAGAATGTGTGACCTAAGATCTATGTATAGAGATCTGAGTCAGTGATGTATCAGTTGAACTCAAACACTGCAGAAATTTGACTAAGTCCACCAAGTCAAAAGTCAATACTTCTTGACTGTGAGCTTGGGCGGTTCAGTCCTTATTATGGGTTTTCCATTCATACAGAATTAGATGACGGACTCAGAATGAGGCATTGAGGCATTAACACAATGGACTCAAGCAATACATACAATGTAGTACACGAGGAAGCTGATTATGGTACACTAACGACTGAAAGAGATGAAGGGATGAGCTACTGTGAGAGGTGAATGAAGAAACAAATGTTGGAGTGTCACTAAGAGGGCTGTTGCTGGGCATATTGTAGTACTAGGAAAAGAGCAGCTATAAATGAACATGAAGGAATTTACCTAAGTTGTACCTATGGCATTGGCAGCAGCCGCCTGGGATGACTGGAAGCATTGTTGTTTACCTCGGCCTCCCTCGATGGGCTGCGAGTGTTACAAGAACATCTAGATGCCTGGGCTCCTACCATTTTTCTCCTAATCCTCCTCGTATCAGCCCTCGCATCATACCCTTACCCCGACCTTACCCTTGTCATCCTCGTCATCCTCGCATTCCCTTTCGCCCTCTACCTGTCGCTTCAGCAAAGCCAGTACATTTGGCCGGATCCTTTTGCTGACGAAGCATACCCATGCTCCGTTTCACCACCTGACTGATCCCGCGGACAGTCCCCTTGCCCTTACCATCTGGATGGTAACCTATGACACGATGCACGACGCATCCCCTTTGCCCTATTCCCTTTCCTGTTCTCTGACTCGGTGCGCAGTCGCACATGCGACTTATACTTAGATCCGCAGTTGCATGATCGTGCCCCTGCGCGTTTCACTTCTCATTCCGATCTCTGACTCACTTTCTTATCCAGCACGTTCTACCTAGATCGAACGTGCCTTCCTATTATGGTCTTACCCTTTACCGATTGCCTCTCCCGGTAGTACGAGTTATCATCCACTAATACGTTCCCTGTCCTCTATATAAACTCGCTACCATGTACTATATTCCCTAACTTGAATCTACTTGGTTCTTGACCTCCTACTCTCACCAGAGTGATCCTTCTGCCTCGCCAGCAGTCTATATTCTATCTTCTTATCTGCTCATCGCGGATAAGCCTATAGTCTCGACCTTTACTCATCGACTTCGTCGACGAGCAAAGCCCCTGTTAACTAGTCGGACTTCTGTCCTTCTAATTAACGACGATCCTTACGATTAACCTTCGGGTGTCGTAAGCCTAGGCCGATATAGCTTATCGTCTCGCACCCGCGTGACATAAGCTACCCGATTTGGACATAGGCGTCAAATCGTACTTGCCGAAGATACGCCAAGTACGACCCCTAACCTTGGGCTAGCCCAAGGACGTCCACAGACCGTTGACGACACAAGCTCTGTTTGAGCGTCGCCAACAGATACCATCCAAGTCGTAACAAAAGATTCAAGTTACCTTCTAGCCCTCGACACCTATCGAGGACAGAAACAGATACAAGACGACCACTCCCTGGACACGCAAGTTCTCTTGGGAGCGCGACCCGAATCAGGAAGATCCTGACGAAGAAGAGGTAGACGGACAGTTTAGCTCTCCCACCTCACCGACAGAGCAGTACCACTCAGACGAGGGACTGAACGACGAAGAAGATCTAGGAAACACTCCGACTTCTGAAGAGGACTTTCCAGACGAAGTACCTCCCCGAAACACTAGCGCCAATCCGAAGACAAGAATGTCTAACCCATCCCTCCTCCACCGCCGTCGTAGTTCGTGCCCCTGAACTCAAAGCAGGGTCACCAACAGACTACGATGGGAACACCGACGACGCACAACGATGGCTCTACAGCTTAAAGACGTACTTCCTCATCAACCCCACCGTCTATTGCAGCGAGCAGATCATGGTGTCCGTCGCCCTGTCATTAATGACAAAGAACAGCGCTAAAGCATGGGCTGATAACTTCTATCGCGAAGCTTTCAGCACCAACCCTCCGAAATTCGGAACGTTCGCAGAATTCGAGAAAGGATTCAACCTTGCATTTCAACCCGTTGATAAGCAGGTGAATGCCCTCACCGAAATCGCCGAACTCAGAATGGGAAACAACGTTACGGACTACATCTCGAAGTTCAAAACTGTTGGCTACCATCGCCAATATCAAGGAAGGCGTGACACTCTCACACTTCTTTGAGAAAGGCCTGAACCCAAGCCTTCGCGAAGCAATCTACAGGAAGGAGACACTTCCTGACACTATCGAAAAGTGGTACACTTCTGCGGTACAGCTCGACGCTAACTACCGCAGGAGCAAGGCCGTCTCTGCCAACTCCCGCAACCAACACACCCGATACGCCCCTCGCGGTTCCAAGTACTACCCCAAGCCTAATGTCTCATCGTCCAGAGACCCTAACGCTATGGACGTAGACCGCACCCTCTCTCAGGCAGAGAAAGACGAATGCTACAAGAAGGGCCTTTGCTTCTCATGCAAAGAGCATGGCCACAGAGCCAACGATCCCAGATTCCACCCGAAGATACGACGTGGAGAGAAGAAAGATACCAAAGGAAAGACTCCGGTAACGACTGGTAGAGACCAGCGTGATGACGAAACCTCCGAAGACGATATGGAAACCAACAGGCTCCAAGGAGAAGAGGATTTTTAGAGCGGAGGACCGCAAAAGCAACGTGCGTCCCCTCCTTAGATATCCTGTGTACTCATACTGTAGGAAAAGAAAATGAATTCCGTGTCCCGGTGACACTTTTCTCTTCCACGAGTACGAAAACCGTTGCAACAACAGCCATCATCGACTCAGGGGCTGGGGGAACATTTATTTGTGACACCTTCGTAAAGAAGCACAATATTCGAACCCACCTCCTGAAGAAACCCTTCCGCATCACCACAGTAGATGGAAGTCAATCCACTGCTGGGAAGGTCACCCGATACTGCATACTCTTCGTCCGACTCGACGGACGAACTATGTGGGGAAAGTTTAACGTCACTAGACTTTCCGAACGAGACGATATCTTGCTAGGGAAACCCTGGCTATCCGCCATGAAACCGGATATCGATTGGGGACGCAACGAAATCACAATGCTCCCCACAACCAGATCCAGATACGTTGAGAATCTACTCAACAAGATTCGAAAAAGGAACGGGGTAACCCCCTACCGATTCGAAGGTCTCCGACCAATGATCGAGGACGAGGAAGAGGCACCTTTCAAACCTCTCAAGTCACTCCCCTGGGTACGGAACACGTACTCGAAGAAATTCGACGCAAGAAGAAGAAAAAGAAGACGAAGAAGGCAAAACCTGCCAAGGAGGTACCCGCCGAAGAAAAGCATTTCGAAATGCCTCAAGAAACTGACGTCATGGAAGACGTCTGGGTAGGGAAGATCGAACCCCTACCCGAAGTCAAGGAAGTCGCGACTTACCCCTTGACTGATGACGAGATTCTTATAGAATACTCGGCCGATGGTTCTTCGGTCAGATTGATCGAGAACCTTACCTTCGACACTCCCCTAACTAGGGATGGAACCTCCAAGACGGAGACCACGAAGACAAAGAAGACTCCCCTTCGCAACATTTGGATCCTTGCTACGGCGAAGGAGGAGTACACGAAAACCAGTAACAAGGCGCAGGAATTCGCCAAGGACAAAGCTCAAGAAACGAAGAAGAAACCATTCGAAGAGCTCGTCCCCGAATACCTTCACGACTTCGCAGATATATTCGCGAAGGATGGGCTTAACAAGCTCCCCCCATCGAGACCAGGTGTAGACCACCGGATCGAAACGAAGGAAGGTTTTATCCAAAATCTTCCCGAGCTTACCCTCTCTCTCCAAAAGAGACTGAAGCGGTTAAAGCGTTTCTGGATGAACATATCCAGAAAGATTTTATCCAACCATCGAAGTCGCCTCAAGCCTCTGGCTTCTTCTTTGTAGGAAAGAAGGACGGCTCCCTTCGCCCCTGTCAGGACTACCGATACATCAACGAATGGACTATCAAGAACGCATATCCACTTCCGCTCATTCCGCCTCTCATCGCCAAACTCAAAGACGCGAAATACTTCACCAAAGTGGATGTCCGTTCAGGATACAACAATATTTTGATCCACCCCGACGACAGATGGAAGGCAGCCTTCTCGACAACTTTTGGACTCTTCGAGCCAAAAGTGATGTTCTTTGGGCTCTGTAACTCGCCAGCGACGTTCCAGGCCTACATGAACCAGACGTTCAGCAAGGAGATAGATGAAGGATGGCTCATCGTCTATATGGACGACATCCTAATATTCTCTTCTGACCTTGCAGAACACCAGATATGCGCACCCGTAGGGTTTTAGAGAAGCTCCGTCAGGAGCAACTCTTCCTCAAACCCGAAAAGTGCACTTTCGACTCCCAAGAGGTAGAGTACCTTGGGATGATCATCCGACCCGGACAGGTTGCTATGGACCCGGCAAAACTCAAGGGGATCAGCGAATGGCAGACTCCATCGACGGTAAAAGAAGTCAGATCCTTCCTAGGATTCTGCAACTTCTACCGTCATTTCATCTCCCATTATTCCGACCTCGCTCGCCCCCTCCTTGACCTCACAAAGAAAGACACCGTGTTTTCTTGGTCCACAGATTGCGAAGCTTCATTCCTGAAGCTAAAGCAATGTTTCACCACCGAACCTGTACTCCGGAACCCCGACCCCTCTCGCCAGTTTGCACTGGCCACAGACGCATCGCTATTTGCGACAGGAGCAGTCCTCCTACAAACCGACGACAATGGGTCCTACCACCCATGTGGATATCTTTCGCAGTCCCTTAACGCTGCGGAACGGAATTATCAGATCTACGACCGAGAGCTTCTTGCGGTTATCCGTGCCCTGAAGGCATGGAGACACTTCCTTGAAGGCAATCCCCATCCGGTGATCGTCTTCACTGACCACAAGAACCTCCTGTATTTCCGATCCTCGCAGACGCTGACACGCCGGCAAGCCCGCTGGCAGCTCACCCTCTGCGAGTATGATCTTCAATTCCACCATGTCCCGGGCAGCAAACTTGCTGCACCCGATGCTCTCTCCCGACGACCGGATCATGACAATTCGGATCGAGATAATGAGGACGTTGTCCTTCTACCAGATTCGCTCTTTGTTAAACTTATTGACACTGCTCTAGCGTCAAAGTTCAAAGCAGCAAATGATAACCCTGCTGATCTCACAATAAAGACAGCAGCTGACGCCTTAAATGGCCTCTGCGCCCCCCCTATGAAGTCTGCCTTGTCAGACTGGCGCATGGACGAAGGCATCCTTTATTTTAAGGACCGAGCCTACGTTCCCCCTGACCTCCGGAAACGTATTCTGGAGCTCCACCACAATCACCCGACTGCCGGGCACCCCGGACGTTCCAATACCGAATGGAACGTCAAGAAAAGCTATTGGTGGCCCGGCATGGGCACCTTTATCCGACAATACGTTGATGGCTGCACTATGTGCCAGCAGATGAAATCCGACACTCACCCCACCACACCTCCCCTGATGCCCATTCCCTCCACCTGTACTCGACCGTTCTCCCAAGTCTCAGTCGATCTTATCACTGATCTTCCGGAGAGCGCCGGCTATGATTCCATTATGGTCGTGGTCGACCATGGGCTTACGAAGGGGGTAATTTTCTCGCCTTGCAAGAAAACCATCACTGCAGAAGGTGTTGCTGAATTATTCTACAAAAAGGTGTTTATGCGATTCGGACTATACGACAAAATCATCTCCGATCGAGGCCCACAATTCGCCTCGAAGCTAGCAAAAGAACTCGGACGGCTCCTGGACTACCAGGTAGCCCTCTCCACTGCCTATCATCCTCAGACGGATGGGCAGACAGAACGAATGAACCAGGAGCTGGAGACTACCTTCGGATCTATTGTAGGACAACCCCTAACGATTGGGCCAAACACCTCCCCATGGCCGAATTCGTCCACAATTCCAGACGACACTCCGCTCGGAACGCATCCCCGTTCTACCTCATGATGGGTTATGAACCCAAAGGCATACCTTACGCCTTCCCCGACTCCGCTCTGCCAGCAGCAGAGGTCCGAGTCAAGAAACTCGCGAAGATCCGAGAAGAAGCCCTTGCATGCCACAGCCTTGCGCAACAACGCATGGCAGAACGCACGTTCGGGCGAAAGTACCAACCTTGGAAGGTTGGGGACAAGGTGTGGCTCTCTGCTGCGCATTTGATCACCCACTTCCCTTCAAAGAAACTCGCACCGAAACGATACGGACCCTTTACCGTTAAACAGGTCCTATCCCCTATCACATTCACCCTCGAACTCCCTGCCACCTGGCGTGTTCATCCCACGTTCCATGCATCAGAATTATCCTCCTATCAAGAAACGGACGTGCATGGCCCAAACTATACTGAACCGCCACCGGACCTGATCGACGGGGAAGAACATTACGAAATAGAAGCGATCCTCCAACACAGGGGTACCGGAACGAAACGCCGATACCTGGTCTCCTGGGTTGGCTACCCACCCTCCGAACGAACGTGGATCCCAGAGAAGGACTTGAAGTCCGCAGCGGAGATGCTCAAGGACTATAAGAAGAGACTCAAGCTGACAACAAAGCTCCTCAGTTGTTAACCAGCTACAATCATCTCCATGTCTACCACTTCGTCCAATGCCTCCTCCATCTCTCTTGGTTCCACACCCTCCATTGTCGAACTCATCCACGAGTTCACCGTTCCTTTCACGCAAACCCCGGACTCTCAGAAGGCATTCTGGGAGGCCATTATTCTCGACGCGCAGTACGCGCTTAGACTCAACAGCTATATTGACCGTACCAAAGACACGGTTCTCTTGGAGCTTGTCAACGCATTTTGGGCAGTTGACACTGTCGCTTTCACGACTGGACCATATGGCATCCTTCCCCATAGTCCGATCACTCGATACTCCGTCACGAAGGCCAAGAGGGCCCTCTTGAACCTTCTCGCATCCAGGAATTTCGGCGACGTAGTCGTCAAAATAGAAGAAGAGATTGCATACAACCAACCGCCTGTACAGGCAACCGTTGTCGAGCGTACTGCCGAGTGCAGTGCTCCAACTCCTCCCCCTGAACGAACCAACCTTATTCCCACCAACCTCACATCCGAAGAAATCGACAAACTGTTCGAAGAACACGAAGAAGAGCAGTACAGGATGATGACTAGCGACGAACTCGAGGAACTCCGAGCTGCCATCATCAATGACGAGGTCGTAGCCAATGACCCGTTACCTGCTCCCTATAAAGGGAAGAAGAAGCACGAAGAAGAAAAGTCGAGTAAGGAAACTCGCACACCACCTTGGAGAAAGACGAACGAAGAAAACAAACCGAGCTTGGAAGCTTGTCTTACCACTCCCCCTCCAGGGTTCACCTCTACCGATGACATACCGATATTATCTATCGGGTCACCCATCATCAGGGACGATACCCCTATCCCTGTTCCCCCACCTACACGTACCCCTCGACGAAGTCGCCGACTGAATACCGAGCGCATTCTTGCACTCGGATTACCTACCACCCGACATGTACCAGGGCCAGGATTACACCAGGCAACAGATGCTTAACGACACGCACACTAGGACGACCCCACAACCCTACCAGTGCAACTTTAAGTGCAGGGTCTGCCACCAGTACGGCCACAAACAGAAACAATGCGAGCGATACTTCTGCCGCATTTGTGGACTATTCGCCCCTGGACATCTTACCCCTTTCTGCCCTCGCCTTCATGGCAAGAAGATCCTTCGTCGAGGAATATCCTCGGAAACGTTCTACACTGACATGCGTCAGTTAGAAGCAGCGTATGATCACGATGCTGCGCGGCTCGAACAAGATAGAGAAGAGAATGCTTTGGAAGCCATGGACATACTCCGTGACCTCGACTGCGACCCCTCCTGGTATGACAACATGGATAACTGAACTCGTTGATTTCAGTCCTAGAAACCGGGGTAATGTTACAAGAACATCTAGACGCCTGGGCTCCTACCATTTTTCTCCTAATCCTCCTCGTATCAGCCCTCGCATCATACCCTTACCCCGACCTTACCCTTGTCATCCTCGTCATCCTCGCATTCCCTTTCGCCCTCTACCTGTCGCTTCAGCAAAGCCAGTACATTTGGCCGGATCCTTTTGCTGACGAAGCATACCCATGCCCCATTTCACCACCTGACTGATCCTGCGGACAGTCCCATTACCCTTACCGTCCGGACAGTAAACCTATGATATGATGCACGACGCATCCCCTTTGCCCTGTTTCCTTTCCTGATCTCTGACTCGGTGCGCAGTCGCACATGCGACTTATACTTAGATCCGCAGTTGCACGATCGTGCCCCTGCGCGTTTCACTTCTCAATTCGACCTTTGACTCACTTTCTTATCTAGCACGTTCTACTTAAACCGAACGTGCCTTCCTGTTATGGTCTTACCCTTTACCGATTGCCTCTCCCGGTAGTACGAGTTATCATCCACTAATACGTCTCCTGTCCTCTATATAAACTCGCTACCATGTACCATATTCCCTAACTTGAATCTACTTGGTTCTTGACCTCCTACTCTCACCAGAGTGATCCTTCTGCCTCGCCAGCAGTCTATATTCTATCTTCTTATCTGCTCTTCGCGGATAAGCCTATAGTCTCGACCTTTACTCATCGACTTCGTCGACGAGCAAAGCCCCTGTTAACTAGTCGGACTTCTGTCCTTCTAATTAACGACGATCCTTACGATTAACCTTCGGGTGTCGTAAGCCTAGGCCGATTTAGCTTATCGTCTCGCACCCGCGTGACATAAGCTACCCGATTTGGACATAGGCGTTAAATCGTACTTGCCGAAGATACGCCAAGTACGACCCCTAACCTTGGGCTAGCCCAAGGACGTCCACAGACCGTTGTCGACACAAGCTCTGTTTGAGCATCGCCAACAGATACCATCCAAGTCGTAACAGCGAGTTCTCAGTGGGTAGGACCACTGCACCCTCCCTCTTCTGACACTTTGCAGAGACTGTCTCATTGCTCTTTGTGGACTTGCGTTTAGCAGCCTTCATTGTCACTGGTAACACCCCACCAACCATGGCGGGCGGAGAAGGAGTGGCCATAATAGGTTCCATGGTGGGAGGTTCAGGCACAACTGAAGATGGTTGCACAGAAGGGATTTCTACCGAAGTTGGAGAATGCACGAGAGTAGGAGTTGCCATGGGATTGTTGTATGGGGCAGAAGCGTAAGGATTGGCATTTGTAGTTTTTGTGAGGACAGATGATATACGGCGAAGACAAGGAGGAGACACTTGGCTCTGCAAAGTTGTGAGGGCGTTGTCAGAGTCGTGTCCCAAGGGACCAGCAGAATTAAGGTCTGCCAATCTCAAGGTGGAAGTTGGAGGAGATAATCTCGAAGAAGCAAACCAATCCATTCCAGAGGAAGTGGACGAAAACTGTATTGGAGAAGGGGGAGCTAACGGAGATGGTGGCTTGTAGTTGGGTGGCATCGGTAGGATTGTACTGTTGAAGTCTAGATCAACATTGTCATCTTGAAGATCGGGGGGAGCAAATTGGAAGAAGTTGTAAGCGGATTGCAACCAGGATGGTACTGATGCCATGAATGATGTATTGAGTGTGAAAGTGAACACGGAAGAGACAGTTATGAGTGATGTATCAGGTGTGGAAGAGGATGCGGAAGAGATGGTAGCGAGTGATATATCAGCTGTGACGGAGTTATGGGAGTTATGGGCTGGCAGCGCCTGTGTGTCTGGCAGTGATGTATCATTCTGGTCAGGCGTGGTGGTTCCCTTTGATAATAATAATGCAGCATTGGCTACATCTTGATCAGCTTCAAACAGAGACACCAACCATTAGATGACTCACGAAATGCTTGAGATGCAAACTCAAAGTAAGGCACCATGATACTCTCCTCGAATTTCAGACATGCTTGATTGAACCAATTGCCAGCAAGGGTCATTCCAATATGCAGGCTACTGACATCGAGTTTGCCGGTGTTCGCAGGGTCAGGACCAGCTAGTAAGACACTGAATTTCCATCCCGTTGAATCATGTAACTCGGTGAAAAATGTGGACAGTATTTCTGTAAGTCTGCATATAACCCTGCCTACCATCAGGGCTTCTTTCTCTTTCTCCCTCTTTTCCTTCATCTCTTGGGCCAATTTCGTGACCTCTTCCTTCACCTGCGCACTTTCATTCTCCCAGCAGGATGCTAGTTGTTTGCAGACAACCTGAATCACCCGCTTTTTGGGTTCAGGTGCGTCAACTGTGTTCTTCATGGCATCGAGTTCCTCCTTGACTGCAGGCTGGACACGCGATGCATAATACTTCTTGGCATAAACCTCCATTGCATTGAGGGGGCGCGATTTCTTCTTGCCTGACTTGATGGTGATATCGCCAATCAGCTTGCTGATGATGGTATTCCCAGCGGTGTTTGCCCGGCAGCCTATCTTCGAATTACCAAAGTCATTGCGTAGTTTGACCATCAAATGCTAGTTTCATACATGATTAGCCAATATTTCAATACATTAATTAGGATACAAATCTTACCATTTGAAGGGCATCC
Source organism: Suillus bovinus (assembly GCF_016758785.1). Lineage (NCBI taxonomy): Eukaryota > Fungi > Basidiomycota > Agaricomycetes > Boletales > Suillaceae > Suillus > Suillus bovinus. The sequence goes on along the minus strand of NW_024542060.1, from coordinate 772,867 downwards.
CTTGCCTTAGCCATCTGCTCGAGTCTTGCATTCTCATCAAGGGGCTCTAATGAGCCTTCCAGAGTGATTGGCCAACGTTCTTCCCACTTCTCGAAAAAGGGGGGCCAGAAATAGTTGTAGTTCCTTTTTTTTTGCACTCGAGAAAGCTTTCATGGTAGGTGAGCACAAAGGTTTGCTGCTCCTCCGAGAGCCAACTATGTGGTGCCATCTTAAAAGACTACTCGTCAGTGTACTAACATCAAGGTAATCTACACGTACTTCTACTGATTTGTTGTGTCGTGTTGTAAAGAGTTAATCTCCGCTGGGCTCAGCAGAAATTGTACTACCTAGTCAACAATGTTTAGGTAGATCTTAGCACGACCTATGCTGCTATACTTGCAGAGCAAGTGCGTTCGATCCTAAAGGAATTGCTAATTGCTATTAGTAGTAAAAATGCGTCAGTAATGCAAATAACAAAATGTCCGATGGTGCGAAACAATGTTCAAAGGTAATCCAATGATGTCCGAAGGTACTTATCCAATGTCTGAAGCCAAAGTGCGATGTCCGAGATTTCGGACTTTCGGACTTCACGATAATAGGTTGGAAACGTTATAACAAGTGTCGGATTGCGAGCGGTATGCGCGAGTATAATGAGTGACGGAGTATGACGGTGAATGAATGGTAATATTTTGCAATGCAACTAAGAACTACGAGAATATTCTGGGTGATCCGCAGAGTCGGGAAACAGCTCCTAACTACTGGATGATAATTGCTACAGGTCACTACAGAGTATTTAAGTAAGTACATAGAAATTCGGAAAACTACAGGCGAAGATAGTAGTGATATATTTCGGGTCCGATGTCCTATGTAATAAGACACGAGGTGCTGCGGACATGTAATAATGCGGTCCGAATGTCAGAAAATGTGCACGGGAATAACTACGCACCTAGTGAGGCTAGTTCGGATGGACAGGACTGGGATGAACAAGTGCGCGCGAAGTGTGATCGGCCGATGCAAGACTTTGCGCAACGTCCGAAGTCCGGAACAACACTAATCTATCGGGACTCAAGAATAAACGAAGTGCGAACTTGGCAGCGGTTTAGCCAGACAATTGTTCCGAATGAACAAGGATCAATTGCGCAGTTTACAATTCTACCGAGGTGACTCTACTAATTACTACTCGAAGTATGGGAAGTGAAGTGCCCTATCAGTAGCCAGTGAGCGAGATTATATCCTACTTCCGTGAGAGGCCGGAATCCGTAGGAAAAAATAGTAGCGAGATAAGCAAGTCCGAACCTATGTAATAAGCCGCGAGGCGTGCAAGAATGCAAGTATACATGTAATAAGCTGCAATACGTGCTGCTTATACGTATTCCAAGGCTCCCGACAGGATGCCAATGGAATTGTTATCCGTGTAGCACTAAGACGTAGTCAACATATAGTTAGAATAAAGGAAAACGCACCAGCGAAGTCAAAAGGACGAGGATAGGACATGGTATGGTAACTTGTGAGGTTCAGACGGGTCTCGGAACATGAGAACTGCCTGCGGAAGGTTCAGACAAGTGTGTGCGGCCTTCAGAAGGTCAAGGGAGGTCGGGGAATGGTATGAACGTAGGTATTGGATTGCCTGGTTTCGAGCCCAGCGCCGCGACCATCGTTACAATGGTCTACGACTTTTCCTATTTTGTGGTAGATAACGTGTGAGTTCTTGGGAGGCTCGCTAAACTAATCTTTGTCAAGATCAACCTAACCAGAGCTTTACTTTTCTGTATTGAAACTCAAATCTCTTGTCTAGGAATAAGCTTCTAGACACGTAATTCGGTTTCTGGGATGTATTTGCCTAGGAAATCTCCTTCTAGGCTCTGGACTTGGATACTGGAACTAGTGAGATGTGGTCTCAAATAAACGAATCATGAAATATGACCAAGATCACTTGGTCTATGGGACAACTAGTGAGACGTGGTCTCAACAATATGAGAGATGACTAAGATCACTTAGTCAAAGGGCACAGAGCAATGAGACAAAGGGGTCTCAAAGACAATATATGTGACCAAGAATGCTTGGTCTATAGCACTAAATAAGTTTCTAAGGTAAGAAACTTATAATCTCAAGGAAATTCTTTTCCCTGCACTTGTCTCACTTCAAAGGGACTAACTTTGCAAGCGAAATATCTGATAGGCAGATTGCTACAAATGGGAGATCATATTTTTTGGGGGGAGAATGGGCTCTCCTTATATACATTTTGTGTGGGAAAGTAACCTAGGTTCACAAACAATAAAAAATAAGGAGGACCAATCAAAATATTGGGTCAAACCCAATAAAAGAATAAAATACAAGTGAAAGATGGAGCTATGACATCATTGTGGAGCAGAACATTCTGGAATGTGGAGTAATGACATCAAGAGTGACATCATTGTGGAGCAAAAGATTCCAGAACCTTCCATGGGTGAGTCATTGTGGAGCAGAATATTCTAGAAGGAAATGACATCAATGATGTCATTGTAGAGTAGAATAATCTAGAGCTTGATGACATAATATCTTTCAACAGAATACCTGCAGGAGTATCTATGGAGTCTTATGACATCATAATGACATCATACCCTATGGGTACAATTTTATGAAGTGTCAGGTGAGTCAAAGTATCCTAATGAAAAAGTAAAGTAAAGAAACACTAGAGAAAAGTAGGTAGCAAAAATAAGACAGTTGGCAGGAATTGAAACACAGTCAAAAAAAAATAATGCAGTTGGCAGGAATTGAAACACGGTCTTTTTGGATAGGTTTTTTATAGGCTTTGTACTTTTCTCTATAGTTTTCTCTAGCCAAAGTGAATAAGCCAAAGGCAAGGTACCTTAACCTTCATTTCTCTTCTCACATCAACTAGGTCTAAATGTGATTCCCATCTCACATTAGACTTTTTCCGTCAAAACATATTCAGATCGTGAAACTTGGGGAAAACTGGAAATATGGACCATGGTTTGAAACCAAGGTATGGGTTGACTAGTCTGAGGACTAAGCTAACAGACTTTGTCTTTTGAGGGTCACCTAGTATTCATGTCCATGCATGATTCCCACATCATGCAGGACACCGCGGCAATGCAGTCTTGTAAGGTTTCACTGTTGCTAAGGTCAGTTACATTGTGACATGTAAGTCAAACCCGCACAACATTGGTTCATCTTCATCATCCAAAGGATTATTGACCAGACAAAGTTTTTTTTCTTTGCATACCTGACACCGCTTTGCTAGTATTGCCTCTCGACACCTAGAATTCTCGATTAAAGCGACTCAAAGACACCGTTGGTGTATTGCTTACTTTAGATAGTGTCGTCTATGCTTGTCTCTTGCAGCTTGTACTCTATCTTGATGAGTTTTATGAATAGTTGGGCATACCATAATGAAGAGCAGTGAAAGTCAGAGGGAAGAACACAGCATTTAAAATGAAGTACTCACATTTGTTTGGACCAAAACAATGAGTCTTCAATTTGCCAATGAAGCACATGCGCTGATGATGGTCAGACCATAAACATGGTGCATTGAGGGACCCACTGCCTCAATGAAATGTTGATATAAAGATACCTATGTGTATGAATCAGTATGATATGTATTGCAGCGAGTACTTACAGGACCAAAACAATGAGTCTTCAATTTGTCAATGAAGCACACACACTGATCATGATGGTCAGACTATAACACCTGGTGCATTGAGGGACCTGCTGCCTCAATGAAATGTTGATATAAAGATACCTATGTGTATGAATCAGTATGATATATATTGCAGTGAGTACTTACATTTGTTTGAACCAAACCTTTTTAATTGGTGAATGAAGCACCTGCGAGGATGTGCGAAGATGGTCGGACCATAACACAATCTTTAGACATTGTGACTGAGAGAGACCTGCTAGCTAGGTAGAATGCTAGTGGAAAGATAAGTGTGAGTGTGATATGTGTTACGGTAGTGCTGCCTCGCGAGAAATATCATTCTGGACTTACCTAGTGTTCAAATGCCCAAGTCCTAGTAAAGTCAGTAACAAGATCGACCTTGACAAAGGTTGAACCGATAATCAATCAACAGCAACTAGTTGTGCAGATATTGTAACAAGACAGCTAAGCAGGATGACTTGTAAAGTGACATGGTCCTTCACCGAGAACCATTCAGCTAAGATACAGGCTTGCAATGGCGAGAATGATATGTTGTAGGATGCGGTAGGACCAAAACATAGAATGAAGTGTTATTGATAGCTAGTCTATGGCACATGAGCTATTTTTGAGCGGGCTGTGCTTCCAAAGGTGTTCTGTTCAAATTTTAACTGTGCTCCTCTGCTTGCTCGAACAAATATAATAGCTTGGTATTGACAATTGCGCAGTGTGACTACTAAGACTAGACTACCTGTGCCACCTCACCACATTCTATGGCGCGCTTCATAATCCCAATACCAAACTCAAGAGATTCTGCCTTGTGATATATGGCACGTGAAACCCCAAGCACCTTGGGGCCAGTAGCATCCCTGTCCAAAATGAATTAGTGAATGAAATGAATGAAGTACATCTAGACTTACCATCCTGAGAAGACCCCATCAATGGGCACATTGAAGTATGTGCCGTTGTGATACTGAAGGGTGGAATTATCAGTGAGGGACATAGCTGCATTAGCAGCATCCTCATTGTCAGATGAGTCTTCCCCATCATTAAGCATGAGGATGATGACAGGCTCATGCACATGTCCTATGGCTGGGGCGGGGGCAGGAGCCACAGCAGTAGAAATTGGGGAATGAGCTGAAACAATGGCAGGGAAATCATCTGGAGCAGATGTGGAATCTTCACTGTCCAAAGGACCTGTAAGACTGGCAACAGGCCCTGCGACATTGTTAAAACAAAATTAGTAATAATAAATCAAAGAAACCAGGTGGATCCACCTTCGGTAACATTTGGACTGGTGCCGGCCTGCAACGCAGCTGATATTGCTGTCCTGTCATCGAGACAAAGACTCTGCAGGATGCCGATGAGGCCATCCAGTCGAATGGACACCATAGTGTCCGTCTGACTGGAGGGAGATGGGCTTTGAGTCATCTTAACGAGGCTGTATATTGAGTGGAGGAGGATGCGAAAAGTGAATGATACATTTGCAAGACCAACAGTGAGTCTTTCTGTCTAACAAAGCAAGTTCACTGCAGTAACAAAGAATCCAACAAGACAGCACTTGAAGACTGATATGGCCAATGTGTCTCTTCACCCCACAGACAAGCAGAAGACCACTATGCAGACCCGTGTTACTGCCCTTCAACGTCGGCTGGATGCTTGGGCTCATGTCCAGGAGTTATATATGCCCATCATGTCTCAGTTTCATCAACAATCTTCAGAAGCTGGTGTGACGAATACGATGCTGCTCAAGCCTGAGAGCTTTAAGCTGTGGTTCCTATCTGAGCTCCAACCAACAGTATCATGTGACAAGAAGCTGGCTGCACACAAATGGGACCTATGTCGGAAATTTCCTAGAAGCATTGCAATGATGTGACATTGCAATTGTCATTGAGATGTCACTTCTATGATATCACGTGGTGTTCTAATCGATAAGAATAACTGATAATTGTGACAATTATCTTGTTGATGTTGACATGTTATTCCCACGATTGTGCGCGCCGTTTGAATGCATTGGAATGCGACTCCAGCACGTCTCCATCGATAACGTTGATGTCCATATTCCCTTCATATTCTTGTATTCACACTTACTTTTGAGTTTTATACACCTTCATGCCACCCTGAACGGACCTCGATCTGTGAAACATGCCGCCTAGAAATTCAAAAGTCGCGGACTTGCTGCCCATCAAAAAGCCTGCAGGAGGGACGCTACACGGATGCAGGAAGATCTTGAGAGACAGAATGCTCGAGCAGGTGAGTTTTCTATATTTTGTTCCAAAAACACTGAGTATAATTCCTCTTGACAGCTGCTCAAGCACACACTGAGCTGTTGAACCTGGCTCAATCTCGTCCAATCCTGCATCAATCACAACGACCAGGCGCGTCCCAAGGTCTGATTCATTTTTTCATAGATTTGTGTTTTATTTAACAATTTGTAGGCTTTCATGCGGCTCCTGCTGCTTGTGAACCTACATTTGACGACTCGGAGTATGCACATCTCGATGAACTTGGAGGTATGTCAATTCTTTACTGTCAATAAACCAGTCGGTCATCATAACATTATATAGGTCTATCAAATGATCATGTCCTTCCACCTGCAATACAGCAGGATGATATCAGGACAGTATCATCCACGTAGTGGCATCCCTACAAAGACTGATCACTTTGCCGATTTTCGCTGCAACACTGCTGCTCCCTCGCTCGCACCTGAAAATACCACTCCCTGGGAACCGTTTTCCTCACGTATTGACTTCGACTTTGCTGAACTGATTCTGAAAGCCAACCTCACGAAACTGCAGACGAACGAACTCATCGGTCTCATCCGTCGTGCTGCGCTTGAAAGATTCTCAGTCACCGACTATGACGGCATCTGTAAGCTGTGGGATGCTGCATCTTCACGCCATGCAAAAGTGAGCCTCTTCTGAGTACTGACTTATTACTATACCTCATTGACAATCAGTTTTCCAAGTACAGTTCAAAAAGGAAGTGATTTCGGTCCCACATAGGGACCAGGAGCACAACTTTGATGTCTGGTATAGGCCGCTCTGGGATTGGGCATGTGACTTGTTGAAAGACCCTCGCCTTGGTCCGCATTTTGTGTTCAATGCTCAACGGTTGTACAAATTTGACGGACAAAACTTTGTACGTTTCTTTGACGAGCCATGGACAGCTAATGCCTTTTGGGATTGTCAAGTATGTATGTGCTACTAAATTTGAATGTTCTAACAATGTAAATGCATGTTTCATAGTCATCCTTGCCGAAGGATGAAGGAAAGCCCTTTGCTTTCATTATATATGCTGATAAGGCAAAGCTCTCCTCGTTTGGTCGTCAAAAGGCATATCCCATCATTGCACGATGTGCGAATTTACCTGTGGGAATACGCAATGGTGAAGGTTTCGGTGGCGGTCGCCTTGTAGGCTGGCTTCCGATTGTATGAGAAATTATTCGATTTGCTGTTGGCTTCTATGCTTATGACTTTTTGTAGGTCGAAGAAGACAGAAAGTATTCCGGGACTCAGTCCTTTGTCAATTTCAAGAATGTCGTCTGGCACAAATCATTCAAGCGTCTTCTCAAATCAATTGCGCTGCTCTCGAAAACCGGTTGTTGGGTCATGTGTTGGGATAACATCAAGCGTCTCTTTTACCCGCTTATTCTCATTTTATCAGCTGACTACGAGGAGCAGTAGGTGTATTGCCTTGTCATTATAGTTTTCTAATGGTTATTCTACAGATGTGTTATGGCATTGATACGTGGAACCAAGTGCAAATGTCCTTGTCCCGTTTGTCTCGTTCCTAGAGAAGAGCTTGGGAATGTACTGACATCGTACCCACTGCGAACAAGCGCGTCTGTTCAAGCGACAATCACAGAGGCTCGAAGTTTCAGTCAACAAGAAGACAAAGAAAAGTTATTAATGTCTCAAGGCCTCCGAGACGTAGACGTAAGTTCCTTTCGCTGTATTCTCATTCTCAACTCTAATTGATTCCTTTTAGAATGCATTTTCAGATGTTGCTCACACAGACGTCCATTCTGCAGTCTCATTTGACCGCTTACATGTAAATAATGAAGGTAATTTTTCTGACCATTTGTGGACTCAGTTTCAGGAACACATCAAATCAGTTGGTCGGCAGATACAGTCTGAAATCGATGTACAGTACATTTTTCAACTTCGGGTACAGCAGCTACTGACTTAACAACTGGAATAGCTTTGACTCAATGCCTCGTTGGCGCAACATCAATCATTTTAAGCATGTCATGGACATATCATTTTCTGACGGCTCGAAGTATGAAGATATCTCTAAGGTAAGGTGTTTCATTGTCTCTCACTTGTACTGATTCTGATGGTTCTGTAGCTTATTGTATTTGCCGCACATGACGTCATTGACCGAGGCACTCACACACTCCCTTATCTGCTCCTTCGATGCATCCGTGAATATGTGAACATCGACATGTATGCTGCTCTTGAAGTGCACACATCAGAAACCATTGCTGCGGGCTGTCTGGCCATAACGGAGTTCACACAACTATTGGAGGTCAGTTTCTTGTTTGAGTTGTGTTCAAGTTTTACTGACAATCCAAATTATAAGCGATATAGCACAAAAGATGACTCAGGAAAGAATTGGGCATACCCGAAACGGCATGCATATGCCCACCTGTTCGATGATATTGAAGCAAAGGGTGCTACGCGGAATACTAACACCAAGCAAAATGAGAAGTGTCATGGCCCAATCAGACGGATTTATCTTCGGCGGACGAACTTCAAAAATATTGCTGAACAGGTGTGTACTCTCATTTATTCGTGAAGCGGGACAGAATTGCATTGATCTTACACAGGTTCTTCGCCTCAACCATCGCTTCCTCATTGCGCATTCAATTCGTTTGGATATCGAGGATTATGATGACCTCATTGCATCTCAAAAGGACCCTTTGTACTTGAGCGGTGCGGACAATGATGAAGACCTCGACAATGACTTGGACGTCACACTTCATGTTAAGTTGGGTGCAGCGCAAAACGAGCAAACATTTGCGGCCTTGGAGCAAGAGCATGCAAGCGATAATGCATTCAATCGGTTTCGCATCAAGCTTGCAAACTTTCTGAGTGATTCCCTCCCTGCTCACGGAATACCGCTACCTGGCGGAAAACGAATCAAGTTCATGCCTGACGAAACTGTATGTTGTTTTGTTATTTTCTGATTCATGACTAACACATAGAATGCAGGTAACCGAGCATCGCTTCGTAAAGGTCAACTATGAGTCCATTGTGGACTGGCGCACTGCTACAGACTATCTTCGATGTAGTCCCTCATTTCACAACTTCCCTCGATATGACTGCATCATCCTTCAAACTCAAGCCAGAGTGATATTTGGGCGTTTACTGATGCTTTTCACTTGTGTCGTGGATGGTCAAACTCATCCAGTTGCTCTTGTTCATCCATATGATGCTCTGGTTGGACAACACTCTCTCAAAGATAAACACTTTCAGTTCTGGCGTGTTCATCAAAGACCGAGGATCTCATCCGAATTTTTTTCAGTTCACTCAATCATCCGTGGCGCAGCACTTGCAGAAGATCATAGCATCCAGGGTGATTACCTGGTTATTGACACAATTGACACTGACATGTTCTTGCGCATGAAGGTGATGCACAAGTCTGCCGGTCATGTGGAATGAAGAACTGGCATTGTCTTGTCTTATATCTCCATCATGCTCACTCTCTGCTCGCTCGACTCTCAATTCTTGTATCCCCCCATCATGCTCGCCTTTCGCTCACCCATCACACTCACCTTTTGCTCGTTTGACTCTCAATCCTTCCACCTCGGTCATACTCACCTTCTTGGCTACCATCTCGGTCATGCTCACCTTTTGCTTGTTCGACTCTCAATCCTTCCTTCTCGGCCATGCTTGTTACGACTTGGATGGTATCTGTTGGCGACGCTCAAACAGAGCTTGTGTCGTCAACGGTCTGTGGACGTCCTTGGGCTTGCCCAAGGTTAGGGGTCGTACTTGGCGTGTCTTCGGCAAGTACGATTTGACGCCTATGTCCAAATCGGGTAGCTTATGTCACGCGGGTGCGAGACAATAAGCTATATCGGCCTAGGCTTACGACACCCGAAGGTTAATCGTAAGGATCGTCGTTAATTAGAAGGACAGAAGTCCGACTAGTTAACAGGGGCTTTTGCTTGTCGACGAAGTCGATGAGTAAAGGTCGAGACTATAGGCTTATCCGCGAGGAGCAGATAAGAAGATAGAATATAGACTGCTGGCGAGGCAGAAGGATCACTCTGGTGAGAGTAGGAGGTCAAGAACCAAGTAGATTCAAGTTAGGGAATATGGTACATGGTAGCGAGTTTATATAGAGGATAGGAAACGTATTAGTGGGTGATAACTCGTACTACCGGGAGAGGCAATCGGTAAAGGGTAAGACCATAATAGGAAGGCACGTTTGGTCTGGGTAGAACGTGCTAGATAAGAAAGTGAGTCAAAGATCGAAATAAGAAGTGAAACGCGCAGGGGCACGATCGTGCAACTGCGGATCTAAGTATAAGTCGCATGTGCGACTGCGCACCGAGTCAGAGATCATAAAAGGGAACAGGGCAAAGGGGATGCGTTGTGCATCATATCATAGGTTACCGTCCGGACGGTAAGGGCAAGGGGACTGTCCGCAGGATCAGTCAGGTGGTGAAACGGAGCATGGGTATGCTTCGTCAGCGAAAGGATCCGGCCAAATGTACTGGCTTTGCTGAAGCGACAGGTAGAGGGCGAAAGGGAATGCGAGGATGACGAGGATGACAAGGGTAAGGTCGGGGTAAGGGTATGATGCGAGGGCTGATACGAGGAGGATCAGGAGAAAAATAGTAGGGGCCCAAGCGTCTAGATGTTCTTGTAACAATGCTCACCTTCTTGGCTACCATCACAAAACATGCTGAGATACTTTCTGGATAGGATATCGCAGCCGCTGGCTGCTCACACTCGCCGCGAGGAAGCCCATGTGTTCATTGGTGTCAACATAAGGTAATGATTACACTCTCGGTTGTGCCATGTAAGTGAACCACGCATGATTTTACCTGTTATCATTGGATTGACTTAGTCTATTCAGGGCCTAATTACCTTGTCACCAACATGAGGCATCGCCTAATCCCTTATATCAGGCGCCTCGAACGACTTTTTTCGTTGCCTTTCCTTTCATCAAACTGCTCTGGTCATTTCTGCAATCACAATGCCACCATCGAGCACCATATCCCTCGCTGATCTCGAACAGGTATGCGTAGGCTCCGTCACTGTTGCTTATGTCTGAATCTTCAAACTTTTATTTCAGGCATTGCGAGAAACACAGCTCGAGTTGCAAGAACTCAAGGACGTCAATAAGGAGTTGACGGAGGAGAACAAGATCCTCAAGGCAAACCAGCCGAAGCGGAAGAAGAAGGGTCAGAATGCCTCCGAGGAGCACATGGCCTTCGATGAAGAAATCCGCTTATGTGGTCGCAAATATGGTGCCTGCTACGAAATGTTTGCACCAGACAGGCAACTTCTTCAGTGTCCCAATCCTGCATTCGCTCCACCTCTCAACGAATCATCACGCTATGAAACGCAGGCCTCAGCGGAGTCAGCCTTGCTCGCAGAGCTATTCAGTTTACTCCCATCGCACATCCACCCTCTGGTTGCGGATAATCACTTCGCGGATGTTGTAAGTAATGTCTTTATTTCATTGATTATTGCTGATAGTACTTTAGTTTGAGGATGCAATGAACAGTAGCCGTGCATCCAAAATCAAGAAACTGTGCTCCAAAGCTGGGCTTATCTTTGGTCTCTCTGAACAGTATTTCGCTGATATAGCGTATGACCGAGCAAGTGTACCTGAGATCCAGGGTCTCCTCGGTACCTCTACATCCCAGCGTATGCCCAAGCCTTTCCCACCCATCCTTTTCCCGAATCTCATCGAAGATCCCTCGCTGAAAATGGTCTTTGGAAATTGGGAACCCTTCGGCAAGGTGTGTGATTGTGTCTCTTAATTTAATACTTATATTTATCATATAATATGTCTTACCCGTCGTGTTTTCAGGCTATCCGGATTCTGCTGTGGGGTGAGAACGGCTTGACTGCGTTACGAGCAGGAGGACCTCCGCGAAATGGTAATAGGTGGGAGGTGACATCTTTAACACCCGGTTTGTTGGCGTGGGTGGGCGTAGTTGTGAGTTTTTGTGTGTCGGAAGAGTCTCGCCTGATGTGTTTTTGTCAGGTTGTTTTTCTACTGAGTGCCGACAAGGAATTTCGCTATTCCAGCAAGGGCGAGATGACGAAGATCCAGTACAGCTATATGTTCACCTCATATAAGAAGATTCTTGTCAAGAACTGGAACACGGAGTACACACGCGACATTGTGAAGAAGCTGAATAATTATGTCTTCTCCAGAGGTTCGAGAACAACTAACTCAATGTCAGATGAAGAGGATTTCACCGCAGCTATGGATCGTGCCTTAGCGGGTGTGACTGAAGGTGAGGTGCGCACTGCGCAGCCTGAACCACTTACAGAGGACATTATGGATGAGACGGTTGCTGATGCCGAGGCTAACAGGGAGAGACCAAGACCTAGTAGTCCTCTTACATCTGAGCCCAATGACGAGGATGAAGTTAGTAACATTGTTACAGCACCTGCAGCTGTGAGAGGCCGTCGAGGAGGCAGAGCAGCCAGATGTGTTGTATCTAACACTAGTACCCGTACTACCCGCAATGCTCGCACCACTACTTAGGCTTGACTACATATGTATAATATAAGACCAGATGAGACACGCTTGAGTGGATTATCTAGAAAGACTTGACCACAGCATTGAAGGAGTTTACTTTGGTTAATTTGAAGCTGAAGGTAAATTTGGAGGCTTGCGTGGATACGTGTTCTGAGATTGAGCTGGATAAACAGGGAATTACTGGGGAGCACATCATGACTCCTTTGAGGACTGCGTCGTGTCTTCGAAGTATTGATATGAAAGCTGTAGAGTGGTCCTCTAATAGAGTTGGGGTTCCCATATAATAAAGCCCTCGTAGTCTAATGGTTTTGATTACGGACCGTATCTAATGTTACTATAGAGTATATAGTCTAAGTCCCTAGTTCGAATCAACCTAAGTGCAAGTAATAAACAAGTGTATTAGTAAGATAATTAGATAATAGTAAATACATAGATAGTTGGTAAATCGTAGATAGTAGATAACATAGACAGTAGATAAATCGTAGACAGTAGATAAAAATAAGCAATAGATAATAATAGATGGCGAGATCATGATAGGATCATGACGATGGCCAGCCAGGGTACATAAATGGAATTCCCACGGATTGTAAGTTTATTTTAATGCCATTGTAATAATACAAAATTTAATGTTACAATGGGCATTGGCATGGTCATTGGCGCCACATTGCCATTGGCACCTGTCGGCATTTCAAAACGGGGCTTACATTACTTTCCCATTGCCACAAGTGGGTTGTCATTGCGGCATTAGAATGCATTACAAGGCATTAAAATGAAACTCAGAAATTTCCAACATACAACATGCACAGGCACTGGATGCTCTCAACGAGGTCTGTCCACATCTCCGGCTTCGGTCTCATATGTATATCTATAAAGATAGAAATGTACGCAGTCAGGCGGCTTCTACCCATGCACAGGCCCTTATTGAAGGCGTGGAGATGAGAAAATGGGCTAGTGTTGACAAGTATCGATGTGCGCGTAACGCTCTGTTAGCTCTCAGCTATCGACTCAATAAGTCGGGCTGGGACATTTCCCTTCCACCACTCTTGGATTCAGATGTAAGGCCTATGGGCGATATGGAGAGACAAGGGACTGGTACGATCTCTTGGATCTGGCTAGACTCACATGTGGACAATAGCAGCTCAGAAAATGAGCGCGTCCAGGATTGTGGGTCTACTAACTCTAGTTTGATATGGTATACTGATGACATCTCATAGGCATTCGAGTAGAGTGGTGCAAAGCGCACGCACACGCAAACTGTTGGTCAGAAGAAGTTGAACTTCTCCTTGAGGAGATGTGGAGAGTTATAGTCTTCTTGAAGTGGCAGGCAGAGTAGTGAGGTGGAAGGTGTAGCTCTTGAGCCTCAGAGTCGGCAGCTGAACAAGAAGGGCTGACTGTGTATGCATGTTGACAGGCTATGCTGCGTCTATCCCTTGTCGCATCCTTTTAGGCCCTATGGAAAGATGTACCGAAGTTCATAAGTGCCGCCTCATCAGGAAAAACTGTTTCTCTATATAGATAATCATCCTCTATATAGTTGTGATAGCAGATCATAGCTCTACACAGTCTATGGCCAGCTATGATAGCCATAGAGACCAATATAGAAGTCATGAAGGTCTATATATTACCATAAAGTTTGGTAAGCATACTTGGAGGTAAAACAATTAAGTAAGAAGGTATCACATTTATCTAATACATTATCTGAAGTCCAATCTATAGGGATGGTTGTTGTTCCAAAGTTTGGAACAAGCTGACATGTCTGTCTAATAGAAGACAGTGGAGTAACTTTACCTGGCAATGAACCATCTGAAGAAAGTAAAGGTTTCTTGACAGTATACATCTCATGATAGTCTTCTGCTGCAGGTTTTAATGGAGTATAGCACTCAACATATGCCAAAGGGTCTTTAGTCCATGCAGGTTGAATAGACCATATACTTGTTGTGGCAGACGAAATATAATCTTCAACCTTCCAATATGTGTTCCTATAGTTTTGAAATTTTCATACAATTTTTAAATAGATATATCACAATATTACTCACCTGTTAAACCAGTGCTTTCACAGTCAGGATCATCCATGACTACAACTATATCAAAGCATCCAGCTTTATGAGAAATAGGTGGTTGAGCTTTGACAATATCTGCCTCCTCCAATTGATCAAAGTCAATGTCATTGCCTAATGACTCTAGACAGAATTTGAATCCATAATAGATATCAATATGACTGAAAGGAAGATCCATGTTTCTGAGCTGTCCGCATGAATGAGAGTGAGCCAACTGAGAGTTGAGATAGGTGATGAGATCTTTCTTGAAGCCTTTGCAAGCATGATTCTGCATGACGTCCAAGATATTTTGGTGAAGGCGATGAGGACATTTGGTGAGGATGACTCTATGATCTCTAAACCTTGAGTGGGAAAACTTGTCTTCTTCGTCCTCCATAGACATCTTGAGATAGCTTTGAAACAACGCTACTTTCTCTCTTCTAGTTAGCCAAGAGATCATTTGAGGCCTTTCATTTCTTCCATTGGAAGTGTACCACCCCTCTTTACAAAAGTCAATATGAAACCTCTCAAACATCTTGGTGTTATAGTTGTCTGTAGTTCTGAAGTTTTGTATATTCTCCAGGTAGTATTGCAAGGAATGGAATTTAGGAATATTGAGATGGTCTCGGATACCCAGATTAATGATGACTTCCTTGTGAAGGTGAAAATCTTGTAAGGCTTGTTGCATATATTCCAGAGTGTCGTCATCATGAGTGGGATATTGGGCAAGATAGATGAAATCAAGGAGGGCACAGTATGCCAGAATGACGCCTCTTGGAATCTTGCCAATCAAGCAAGCCAATAGCACTCTAGCCATATTTTTCCTCTCTTTTCCACCGACTTGACCCAAAGCAGACCAGCCCTTATGGAAGTGATGGACACCATAAGAAGGAGGGAGAGTTTTAAGTCTGTGATCCAGTTCTTCTTCATCCATAAGCTTCTGACACCACTCAACCATATGCTTGAATATCCCTTGATAAAGTTGATGAAGTACGTCAGATGTGATAGCCAAGTGAATACCACAATGAGAGAAATCCAGCCAAAATAGTTCAAATATGCCTCCAGCTACATTCTGAGACATGCACTATTTGCAAAAGGCAGAGTCGGTCTTTGTGGAGATGTTGGCATGGTCAATTACTGATGAGGTCTAAGGTTGAGTACGTCTGGCAAAATGTTGTATTTCAGCCAATTCATCCACTCTAGCCCTACACTTGGGACAAGTACCATACTTGGTATATGATTTGGATGCAGAAAACCTGGTCAGCTGAGTTTTGTCTGTGGCAATAATTACAGGAGCTACAGATGCACCCTGAGGAAGTCTGTCCTATAAAAACATACTTAGTTGTTATAGCAGTGTAGTCAATATTAAGACACTCACCTGGACTGCATGCCACCAATGCCCTGTCCATATTTTATTAAATATGTGGGTAGAATGAGAAGAGTCCGTAAATATCTTTGAAGGCTTATAGACAATATCTTGAGCATGAGCAGGATTGCCCAGCAACATTTGAATGGCTTCTAAAGGATCACAATAGTGTAGTTCATGCTTATAGTGAGGCGTATCATTGAAGGCCAAGTAAGTTGATTGCCATTTAGCTCGAGGAGGGATGCTGTCTATGGTTTGATGGAGTTCTCTTATATTGTGATACGCAAGTCCTAAATGCTCTCTAACCTATTTGCAAAAAATCAGCCATGATATTGATAGAATATATGTAAGTTGACATATGCCTGGTATAGCTAATAACCTGTCAAATGCTTTGTGCCCTATTCCCTCTTGCACAGCCCAACATGCTACCTGCCAGTCCAGCCGTGATGTAAAGGGGTAGAATAAATTACCATCTTCATCTTCATCATCAGAACGACCTGATTCCACCTCTTCTCCATCACCTAATCCAAATTGTGTCCGCCATTTAGCATACACTGTCTCCTCTATTTGTATGACCCTCCCAGCAGTAGAATGAGTCTCTGTGACACGTGCATCTTCCTCTGCTAAAGCGGTTCTGTGCCTAGACGGACCCGCTATGAGCTCTCCCTGCTCCTGGTCTATGTCCATCATGTTCTGGTTATCTTTGTTGTGTATTTTGTGAACTAGAAATAATGTAAGAACATAACAAGAAATTGATACTGCAACTCACTATCTGGCCCCAGAGGTATCAACTGAAATAAATCATTATCCACCTCATCCACTATCCCATCTGGTAGTCCCTCCATCTCACATCTACTTGTACCTTCATCATCCATGCTATCCAGCTCTCTTCCCTTTCCTAACTTATACCATTTACAGCTTGCAGCATTGCGTAGATGAGAATTCAATCCTTGTTTAGTACCGAATGTGTGAATGGAGCCTGGAGCAGGGCATTTATAAGATGTTGAAGCCTCAGCAAGAACCCGCCTGTTAACCATTTGATGAACTAGTAAACCAAGGTGATGCAGAAAGAGTTTAGGAGGAGCGTCTATTGCAATGAAAAATGTTGCGCTAAAAATACAATATGTATTGAATGTTACATATGATAAAAGCTTATACAAAGGCTAACTGTACAACATGTATGATGTGTTGTCCTTCGAAATCATAAAAATAAAGTGTGATCTGACCATGCATGCTTCAAGCAAATCATAGACCTAAGGTGCCCATTCCTTCCGAAGTTCCTTCAGCACCACAGGAGCGGCCATTACATTAATGTGATCTGCTGTCTTTCCACCGGTACCTTTCAGGTACTGTGATGAGTTACCGGGTGTGAGCTTGTGTTCTTGCACTGGGGGACAGGGCATGCAAGCAAAGAGATTGAGTTCGGCATCTTGACAATCCTTGTGATACAACAAATTCATCTGCAAGGCAGGGAGCATCTGTGAGTGTTTGACAAATCCGCCACCACCAACTGCCCTGGCCCACTCATTTGTCATCTGTTGAGGCTGGCAGAGATGGGTTAGTGTACAATCAGTACGGATCTTGAAGAGTGCAGTGTTGATGACTTCGAGCATGCAGGAGTGGCTTGGTCGGCTTTCAACAAATAGGATTGTCCTCATCTCCTTCAACATCATCTGGACAGGCTCATTTGCACAGTCATTACCCAAAACTCCGTCCACCATAGCGAACCCTGCATCAGTAGCCAGATAGTGTTGTTTTTCTATGGCTTCATGCCAGATCTCCTTCTCTATGGTGTTCTCAAGCCAACAATGGACCCACATCTCCCCTCCGCTGGCTGTATTGGGGTGTGGAACTTTCTTCAATGCGTATGGTGCATCAAACATGAATGCGATGGTGAGGATCACGTAATAGTAACCTTCCAGATCATGTGTGATTTCACGTTGAATGGTATCTTGGCCTGGTTATTGTGCGAACATCATCTGGATGGCCATCCAAGCTCGAGTGCCCTGTACATATGATGTGATGAGCAGGAGGGCAAAAACAATGATTAATACTTACTGTCAGCTTGTAAATGCCACCCTTTTCCTTAAATTGTTCCAGATCATTGTCGATATTCAAAGAGCCGTAGCCAGCAATGTCGACTTGAAGACTTTGGACAACATGCTTGGGCTTGATGTTCACCTTCAGTATATGATAAAGGGGAGCCTGTCGTTTGGATGGACCATCAGGCGGTTTGCCTTGAAAAACGCTATCAAAACCGTGCTTGCATGTAGCAGCAGAGGAATTGGGAGGGGCATTGACAGCACCAGGGGTACTTTTTCTCCCATCTGTACCCTTTTGTCCTCCTTGCTTGCCTTTACCTTTACTCGTCACATGTCTTCCACGTGAAGGTGCAGTTGACGCTGGTTGAGAAGGGATTGCAGAAGTTGAAGGTGCGGAAGGGATTATTGACGTTGAAGGTGTGTCCAAATGTAGGACAGGGGAGACGTTTGTGGGTGCAACTGGCGCACAAGAAGGTGAAGGATTGGAGGTACGAGCGGCAGAAGTGTTAGTAGAAGTACTAGAGGCAGAAGTATTATAGACAGGAACATGAGCAGGAGAATGATGAGGATGGTGAACAAGAGAATCATCCAAGTTAAGGGCTTCATGTTGGGAGGACAGCATTGAAGTTGAAGTGGTGCCAGCATGCTTGTCAAAGATCTTTGATGGGGGGCTTCCTCTCATAGACGTGCTTCGCGTATTCCAGGAGGCAAACACATGACCATACAGCAGGCCACATTGGATATTGCTTGGATCAAGTCCTATATGATTAATGCAACCCCAGTCTGACATCGCTGGATGAACAAGTCCCATATTCCACATGGAAGTGTCAGCTTGCATAAAGGAGATGGGAAATAATTCATCGGTCTCATTGCCTCCCTCTGAGATGAGGTAGGGAAAAAACGCCTGGCCATGGGCTGCAATTGTAATCAGTAAAAAAACTCATACGTAACACAAATTAATTCTTACATCGAATGCAATCCGAAATAGCAACTAATGCCTCATAGACACAGCTGAACTCATATATGGGTGCGCAAAATGGATGCAACCAAGATCGGGTGAGCATCTGCTCCTGGTAAACTTCGCGTGTCACAGGTTCCAGCTTTTGTACCGTGACGCCTTCAGGCACAGGATGGTGGCGGTCATATTTGTTGACGCTCCTAGCCATGCTCTTGTGTGCCAAGGCTGGTGTTGGAACACCCCAAAAAGAGCGGTTGTAAACAGTGCTACTCCACACGTTGATGTCACCAGTCTGGGATATTGTGCTGATATCCTTCAAGGAACCGATGCCAGGACGATCATGAATTTGGAAGAGTGGAGGTGGTGAGGCAGGGCCAGCAACAAGTCCCTCAAAGAGTAAACACGTAACACCCTGGATGCCTTTGAGTTGAAGGTAATTGAGAATCATGCCCTCTGTGTGAGGTGCAGTAAGATCAACCCAGGTATCTTTAACCACCACATCCACCTCCTTCTCCATTCCCTTAAGCCATTTCTCCATGGCACCCCAAAACCCACCCAACTGCAATGCCTGTGCAATGTGCTCATGTGACAGTGTGACGTGACAAGCCACGGTGCTGCATCCATGAATGTTATTGCTGATGAAGAGTACCATATTGATTGGCACCTTGGGACCAAAGACCCTCGATCATATAAATCACCTGGCTTTGTTCTGCATGATAGATGTCTCGAGGCCCACCATACCTATTGCATAACATTGTGAGCTAATGACTATATGAGCGTGATGGAATGACAAACCAGGATTGGCCAGGGATAAGTATAGAAAAAGCCGAAGGTATTCCTCTTTATCATCCACAATGCTTAGCATGTCAAGGCACACCGCTCCTCCATGATTGAAAAATGCAAAAGTAAATGCTTCACCCACGAACATCAAGACAATGACAAAGTTGTGTGCATCCTGACAATCCCAGATCGTGTCGCCTGTTTTGCGATCTCATCAAACCACTCTTGTCTATCAACATCAACACTGTGCTGCTTCATCTTAACAAGCATGAAGACACGATGCCAGTCCTGAACAAGAGGGTCGTTGGGCAGGAGTATGATATCCGGTTTGCATTCTTCAGCGGACCCAGGAAGAGGTTTCTGACAATATTCCAAGCTGGCTGCAGGATATCACAAATCATATACAGATTCCATGTGTGGAGGATGAGTTGCTGATTTCGGTTGTAGTTCAATGTCGAGGAATCATAAGTAAGGATGTTCGTGCCAACTTCCTTGTCATGATGAACTATATGATGCTCGTCTGCAAGTGCCAAAGGTGCGTATTCTATCCTCATTCTGCTCTCACATATTTAAGACATGTTCTTTTGTAGCATATGCCTCAAGACTGGTCTACGCTTGAAAGCAATATATGACCAGGAAATCAAGTGTTACGGTTCTGCAGGAAAAATCTCTTATCGAACCTTTGCAGATTGGCACACTATTGGCAGCAAATTTATTGCACTCGCCAGTGGCAGTTCCATTCACATACTTGTGCTCATTGTGGGCTTAGGGCTCAGGGTCTCTATCGCTTCTATGGTAGGCACTGCGCACTTGAATATAGCTAACTTCCTGTGATCACCTCCTAAAGGTAAGTTGTTCTGATTTATTTTTTGAGATGCAAAAGTGACATATTCTCCGAAACATAGATTCTCTCCAAAGAGATCTCATTACAGGATACATTGTTCCGACTATCGCACGCATGCATCTCATGTACCCTCTTAGCATGGCCTCGATGTTTCCTCTTGCGCTGATTGAAAGATTTGTTGTGTTGAAATCAGTCGACTGTACAGACCTTTCAGCATCTGATCGGTTCTTTTATGCCATCATACAAAAGTGAGTATCTCATACAGGGATATGCTACATATTGATGGACATTGCTGTTGCTCAGCGCGTTTGTACCTCTCTCAAGAAACGCACATGTTTGGAGGCCATGCGTTGTTCCTGTACCAGACAAATCTAACAGAGTTCCAGTACAGAGCTTGAATTACGACATATTCTACGGTTCAAGTCACCCTTATAGCCCACCACTTTCTGACGTTGACGAGGATGAGATGGAGCATATCATCATCAAGACCGCATACAATCTGCTTGCATCAGAGAACAAGAGCTTCAAGACACCAAGAAACAAGGCAGACAATGATACCTGGAGTGCTAATGAAAGATTGCAAGCTGAGCGGGGTGAGAGGGTAAGAAGTATTGACAGTTTGTGGGCGAAGGTATGTGTATGTTGCAGCTAGTATTAATTCAATTTAGCTCATGATCCCGCTTATGTAGCTTGCGAAATTGTATCCAAAGGGTGTTAAGAGATCGCAGGACACATACTTAAGAATCCCTATTGGGGATTATACTGAAGTGCTTAGCGCGCCCCTTGCCTTTTTTTTATCATTGAGATGAAGCTAACACTTTTCAGTCATCACTTGGAGCTGTGTTGCAAAGACGGTTTGCTGATGGCATTTGTGTCAATGGCACTACTGAACCACATCTGTTCTGTGCTCGAGGTAAATCTCTTGTCTGTGCTGGAAAGGCCTGAGTTGCTGGAAGAGGTAGACAGTGCATCACCTGGGTGTAAACACTTTCAGGTGATGCACTTGTCTTGGTATAATAGGCATTGTACCTTGGTAAGCTCTTTTATTTCTACGATCTGACATCACTCAATATTATTGATGCGCCAGGGTAATGAGGCCCCAAAGGAGGTTCAACCGTGGCTTCTAGAGAAAGAAGGCATGCGTACTAACTACCAGCAGGTGATTCCGTATATATCAAAAGATCTGCGTAAACACCAACACATCTACTCTACAATCTCCCATGTATATGCGGAGCTCTTTGAGTGGGTAAGAAAATTGGTATGTAATTGTAAAGAATTGTTCATGCTCACAGGTTTATGTTAACATTTGTGCAGATGGAGACTTTTCTGCAAGAAGAGTTTGAGATGCTGATGGAGGTTGTGTCTATGTTGCCTGGCAATCACTCTCCACCTTTTGCACCATTTATATCTTTGGTCACCAACATCAATGTAAGGACAAAGGCCCATCGTGATGGACAGGATCGCCATTTATGTCTTGTCATACCTATCGGACACTTTCAAGGAGGTGCTTTGTGCCTGCTAGAGAATGGGCTTGTCCTGGAGTTGCGTTCTGGTGATGTTGTGCTCTTTAGGTCAAGTGAGGTCACTCATTTTAACCTTGACTATAACGGTGCAAGGGTGTCTCCTGTCTTTCAGACAGACAGGGAGTTTTCAGCATGGCTTAAAAATCAAAATGGTTGGGTAGATAATCAGACCATGCATTCTTTTGTATGACACCAGTGCAAAATGTAGATATGTTTGTTACCGCCTAATTATAAAGTTTTGGATTATGGTATTTAAGTCAGCTTTAGTTCGCTTCCAACCTCTCAACCTTTGCATCCACACCATTAATCACAGTTCAAATCTTACTTCCATATAAAATGACACACAAGGCCACCAAGCCTCAGGCTAAAGGAAAGGTGACAAGGGCACTTACACCGGCACCCCCTATAGCCAAGATCAGGGCGCAAAGGAAACCAACTGGGTCCAAAGTGCAGGTTTCAGATGACCAATATGAAGAATTCCTCAAGTTTCAAGCACAGAAGAAGAAGAAAGCAGCCGAGGTCAATCATAAAGAAAGTATGTGATGCTGAAGCTTAATGAGTTAGGAAATCTGCTAACAAAATATCACATATTAGATGTTCAGAAGAAAGTGGATGCTATGTTAGATGAAGAGAGTGACTTGGAACAGGAGTATATGAGCACTAGCACTGATAAAAAGCGCAAAAGAGGCAGGTCTTTGCTTCAACATATTTGACACAGCTAACTGTTGCAATAGTGTCACATTCACATCCAGTGGTTCCAGATGACAGTGACATGGATCATATAGATGATGCTGATCCTGCAGACATTTTACCTTCAGTTGTTCCTCCTAAAGAGGAAGAATCTATGCCTAGTCCTGGTATGTCTTGATTTTTCTATTTAAAATATGTCCATCATACACTCATCATATCTTAGATTCTAGTGACTAAGATGGGGCCAATGAGCATAGTGGTGATGAGGGTGCCAATGATGGAGATGAAGATGTGTCAGTTAAGAGCACAGGTACTAGAAGGAGAACAAATGGGGTGCGTAATTTTTTTATATAGCCTTCAATGCTGACTACATATATAAAGCTTATTAAGGTCAAGGATGAGCCCCAGGAAGATAATGGAGAGAGGATTCATAGGAAAAGAGTACACAAAGGTGACACTAAACTACCTACCACTTTAGCTTCCTTGAAGAAGGATGGGTGTGGTTCCTTAGTCGATCTTGCTCACCAGCTACTTCACATCAAGATAGCTTTGGTGAATGCTTTTCCAGGCCCTTCTGTGGATGTGCAGGACTCCTTTGCATGGGACTGCATCAAAGAAGCGGTCAAGAATCCAGGCTCTCCCCTGAAGCCAATGTTTGATGCCATCAGCCAAGATCCTATTTTGAAGAATAGAGCTCTAACTTATGTGAGTGTTATGGTTGTGGTTGCACCTCATGCTTATTTGTTTTTAGGTGTGGTCTGGTGCTAGTCAGTTGAGAGGGGAGCTGGTTAGAAAGGCGAGAGAGAATGTCATTTTTCTATTGCAGCAAATGAAACCTAGGGATATTGGTGCATAACTTATTTCCCCCAAAAAAAAATACTGATTTCAAGATAGGTGAAGTCGCTTCATGGCTTGTTTCTGCCAAAAAGGATCCTTTTCTATGTGGTGAATTGGATCTCAAGGTACGTCTCTTGTGTCTATGATGTTATGAAAGTTAAGTATGTTTTAGAGCAAGACCTTCAACAAGAATCTACCATTTCGTGCAGCACTCTTGCGTCAACTACTCATCAGTCAATTTCTTCAAAGCGCAGTATCAGAAGGTTTGCTGTACAAGGATGAGTTTGAAAAACTCCCTGATAACCTTCTTGCATTAATTGCTACTGTGGTAATGAAGCCTTTCTGTGAATTTAGCTATAGCTAATTTTTTTTCAGGCTGAATGCACATTCAATGGTATGCTCACTGGTTCCCCAGTCGTCATAGAATTCAAAGAGCCAGTCTTTCAACCAAGGTGAGTCTCACTGTTTTGTTATAGTTTGATGTCAACTAATGTTAGATTTCTTTAGACACCAGTACTATATGCTGAAGCTTGCTGAATACTGACAGAAATCTCCCATGTATATGGAGAAACTATGTCAAGATCTGTGGACAGAGGTTGGATAAAAGAGCTTTCTTTATCTTATATAGATATATTGGGCTAATAATTGCCACCACAGGGAGGCATGTCGCTTTGTAGTGAGAGAGGATAAGGATTTTGGGTCAGAATTAGATTTTGATGCTATGGAGGCGTCAGCTAGAGTACAAACTAATGCTCCTAGTACTACTTCTGATGTTGCTATTGCTTAATAGTATTAAAATAGGCACTTTAATCTATCCAATATGAATATGTGCCCATTTAAAGCATCTCATAGACAGTAAATTCAACTACTATACCAAAATTTGGATATAGCATAGTCACGTATAGTCATGTATAGTTTTAAATTGAATTGACATTGGTTGTATATGATAGTAGTATATATTTACAATACACTGTATGTCACTATAGTGCACTATACATAGGTCTAGTAAGCCTGCAAAATCAGGCACTTGTCTATATGGGCTTTGGGTCTATGAAGACTATATAGCTTGCTATAGTGCTATGGATGGCTATATAGGCTTACCACATTTTCCTGATGCTTGGAGAACCCACCGGACAGTGAGGATGAACCTACCATCGACGCGCAGCCCCAGTTGTATGACTGATACATCACTCATGTACTTAACACTAGGCGTTAATATATTTATATCTTGCACTAAACATAGCTTGATCACTAGGAACGAGATCAGGATGACCAGGTACTGATGACTTAGGGATCTGTAAGATCAAGAATGCCAGGTACCAACAACATACGAGATCTGTAAGATCGAGAATCCCTTGCTTCATATTCTATGCTCAGCCTATTGGAGGACTGTACAAACCAGTATATTGATGTATCACAGGCCCTACAGCACAGAGTGATTCTTGTATTACCCTTAACTACATGTGCGAGTACTTGATACATTACTCCCCCAGCTACTTGTGACATATCAATATATCTAGTTGACTTCGCACATCCACTGAGTTACTGCTGCAACAGGTTATGAGCCCTGACGGCCAACAGTAAAATTTCAAATTAAGTGCGCAAAGAAAAGACTCAAAAAGAAATGTCTACCTTGAATGGAAGACTCGGAGAAGACTTTCTCCGTATCCCAAAGCTTGCCGCAGATGGTGAAAACTGGATGATGTATAAGGAACATTTGCAGTGGTCCATTGATGCTCGCAGGCTGCTTGGCCATTTGGATGGCACCGAGACTAAGCCAATTGATCCTCAGGGACTGCCTGGCAGAGGAGTGTTGTGGACACCATCAACTCCTGATGAAGTAAAAGAGGTCAGCATGTACAAGGCTGAATTGAAAGAATGGTGCATGGGCCAGGCTATAACAAAACAGCAGATAGCAGGAATGATTCCCGACTCCCTGTTCATCCAGATCAAGGACCTAGACACAGCAAAAGAAATATTTACCCACCTCTCAAACCTCTTCGAACAATGCTCATGTGTAGTGTCTGTTGAGCTGCTGCAGAAGCTCCAAGATCAAAAGTGTCCTGAAAAAGGGAATGTCAGAGAGCATTTTGATAAAATGCAAACAATCAAGGAACAGTTGGTGTCGCTAGGACACGCACCTAGTGATGAAAGCTTTGCAGCAATTATTATGAGCTCCTTGCCAGGCAGTTATGATCCTCATCTATCCACATTAACGGCATCCGCTAAAGTGTCCAGTGTCAAGCTCACCTCGGATACACTTATGTCGACAATCATCAATGAATACAATCATTGAGCATCAAAGTTGAAAAAGACCGGATCTTCAAGTGATGATGCGGCCTATAATGCAAATTCAAGTCAGCATACTCGAAGGATAAAAGGGAACTGCCACAACTGCGGCAAGTATGGACACATGCAAAAGGATTGCAGAGGTCCTGGCGGCGGGGGAGCAAACAAAAAGGGAGATCAGACAGGAGGAGTAGGGACAAGAAACCCGAAACAGCCGCCAGCGCCAAAGACAATGCAAAAGACGACGAGCCTGAAGGTGTTTGGTTAGTGCATGAAACCACAGGAACAGATGAATAAACCTCGCTCACATACTCAATGCTGACAAGCTCGAGCCATAGCCAAGAACAACGAACAGAGCTGTTCGACTCTGGCACATCACAACATATGTCGTCATACCGCGATCTGTTCAAAGATTTCATCAATATCACTCCAAAACCCATAACAACTGCCGATCAACACACCTTTGAGGCTATAGGAAAGGGTAACATCCTAATTGATCTACCAAATGGTCAATCCCGGACTCATATATTGCTCAAGGATGTGTTGTACACTGTAAAAAGCTGATTCCCACTGGGCTCAGCAGAAATCATACTACCTAGCACATAGTTCAGTCAAGACCCTACGTAGAACCTGTACCCCGGACGTGCCAAATGGCCGTAGGATGTGTGCAGCCAGTGGCTGGCCGGCTGTACTAAATCCTTGTAGGCACTGCACTGGCCGGGATGTAGGGCCATTCTGGCTGATGCTCATTCTACATACAGTAATAATAAATCAACTGTGTGACATAGATGTAGATGTAGACCAGCTGGGCCAGTAGGACCTGTATGTCTTGGCTACAGGAAAAATATACCAGAGGTGTAGAGAATGTACTGGCCAGCATCTGGGTGGGGGGTAATAGGCCCGTAGATATTGACCAGCCAGAGCTGTAGTACCTGGACTGGCCAGCCTCTAAGTACAGGGTAATAGGCCTGTATTTACTGACAGGCCACACCCGTAGGACCGGGTCTGGCCAGCATCTGGGTGGGGGGTAATAGGCCCGTAGATATTGACCAGCCACACCCGTAGGACCAGGTCTGGCCAGCCTCTAAGTACAGGGTGATAGGCCCATATTTACTGACAGGCCACACCCGTAGGACCAGGTCTGGCCAGCCTCTAAGTACAGGGTAATAGGCCTGTATTTACTGACAGGCCACACCTGTAGGACCGGGTCTGGCCAGCCTCTAAGTACAGGGTAATAGGCCTGTATTTACTGACAGGCCACACCTGTAGGACCGGGTCTGGCCAGCAGTCTGGGTGGGGGGTAATAGGCCCGTAGATACTGACCAGCCACACCCGTAGGACCAGGTCTGGCCAGCCTCTAAGTACAGGGTGATAGGCCCATATTTACTGACAGGCCACACCCGTAGGACCAGGTCTGGCCAGCCTCTAAGTACAGGGTGATAGGCCCATATTTACTGACAGGCCACACCCGTAGGACCAGGTCTGGCTAGCCTCTAAGTACATGGTAATAGGCCTGTATTTACTGACAGGCCACACCTGTAGGACCGGGTCTGGCCAGCCTCTAAGTACAGGGTGATAGGCCCATATTTACTGACAGGCCACACCCGTAGGACCAGGTCTGGCCAGCTTCTGGGTGGGGGGTAACAGGCCAGTATTTACTGACAGGCCACACCCGTAGGACTGGGTCTGGCCAGCTTCTAAGTACAGGGTAATAGGCCCGTAGATATTGACCAGCCAGGGCTGTAGTACCTGGACTGGCCAGCTTCTAAGTAGAGGTTAATAGCCCTATAGATCAATAGGTGAGCAAAATGTCATGATATTGATGCAGATTGTTACAAGCAAGGTGATATATTGGTAAGTGATATTCGAGTAAGGCAAAGAACCAGTAAGGCAAAGACAAGTTAATGCTTCATAGCTTTCTTAGTGGGCTGTCTAGATCTCGAAGATCGACGGACATCACCACTGACCTTCTTGGATGGCTTTTGAGATCTGCCGAACTTTGTTCTTTTCTTCCCTTTCATCTCCTCCTCCTCCTCCTCCTCCTCCTCCTCCTCATTGTCATCTTTCTCTTTCTCTTCCACTTCTACTCGCTTCTCATTCTCCTCCATTTCTTTTGCCAGACGACTGTTTACCTCCTGCACCTCCTTCAACTGAAGCCTCTTCGCCTCCAGCTCCTGCTTCAATTCCTGGCTCCTGCAATTCTCCTCCTCAAGCTTCTTCAACTCGTCCGCCAGCTTCTCCTCGGTCACTCCCTGTTCACCGTCTGCAGTGGTGTCCATACCATCATCAGCTCCACTACCTTCTCCAACCACAGCTTTATCAACGATAGCACTTTCCTGCTGAACAAGCTTTGCCTTCAGCAGACGCATAGCCCCACCTCTGACCTTCTTAACTGCCTCTACAACCAGGTCGAGAATCTTGATATCCAAGAAAGATGAGCTAATGTAAGCTGGGGTTTCGAAGGCGACCTCATCTTCCTCATACTCGATGGCTCGTTTACACTCCCTGAGCAGCAACCCAAGACCTAGGGTGACTCGCATCGCAGACGAAAAGCCACTGATCTTGACAGACTCAGCTATCTGCAAGAACTTGTGCACATCACGATCAACAGAGTGCACGCCACTCGGAAGGTAAGACCCCTCCCAGGACCAAGTTGCCCAGGCAGGCCATTCCTTTTGCTCCTTCAGGCTTGGTTCCTAGGCTTGGTGAGTACAGAGTATAACTCGATCAATTGTCAGCATACCTTGCCAAAGTCTCTGATACCCTCAACTAAAAGCAGGTATTCATTGTTGTTGCTGAGGGACTTCAAGAACTGAATGTGATCCTTGATGGGCACAGCTGCTGGCGCACCCAGCTGCCGGGTGGCTGGTCTGGGAGCACGTCCTGTGGAGGCTGCTCCGGCCGGCTCATCTTCAGATGAATGGGGCTCGGCCGACGTCTTCCTACGTGACGTGGGAGCTGCTCCAGCTGACTCGTCCTCAGAGGGGTCAGACCCGGCCGGCCTCATCCTACGAGATGTAGGACGTGCACTGGCTCCCCCAGTGGTGCTAGAAGTCTTGGCTGGCTCGATTTCGACATACTTCTTCTTAGTTTTCTCCTGGTAGGGAACCGCATTTTCAAGGCGCTTCTTGCTCATATCACCAATTTTAGCAGCCATGAAAATAACCAGAGGCTTCTTTGCAGCCTTCCTACCCTCCCAATGAGTCCATAGCTGATTGACATTTTCGGCCCTCATATGAGACGGGTCTCTCAAGATGAAGCCTTTGGGAAGGGAATCGGGATCAAGGTACAAAGTGGGGTTTCCCACCACATCACGCCAAGGTACAGGTTTGGAAGTGTCGGTTAAGACCTCTGTATAACTGATGGTGACTCACACAAAATTTGCCAAGCAAACAACTACTCACTGTAAGATGCACGGAATATTTGACGAACCAATTCCTGTTGCCCTCTGGTAGGAACACCAGCTTGGGAGGGAAGCTTCGCATAGCCGTTATTGTCCAAAATGAGATCAGGTAGGCCACTGTCTTTGTCTTTGTCTTCTTCATCTGAATTGTCGTCGTTTTCCTCCGGATCTGATGGTTCCTTAATCACGGAGAACATTTCAGCAAATAAACACTCACAAAATTCCAACTTTGACCATTCTGCATATTTTTCAAAACCCTCCGACGTCCACTGCTTATTTCCTCGAGAACTCTGGGTAAAATGTTTTTTACTATTGACAGGCTTTGACTCATTACTAGATAGTAATCATATTCTGTCATTATACCGTAAGAACGAAGTGTTAAAAATACACTCACACGATGACGTTCAAAGTCTGATCTGCAGGTTTCTTGTGACTGGCTAGGATCACAACTCGACATCCCATGGTACGACACATTTGTTCGGTGAAGTCATCAAGGTATTTTTTGAGGTGCCTCTTTCGATACCTGCCAAAGTAGTCAATAGGAGAACTTTAATAGTCAATTTATATACTCACATGGCTTGTGATTCAGGAGGAGCGCCTTCCCTATTCCACTTTTCCCGTGCATCCTCAACCTCCTTCCTCTGCGCAGGGGTCATGTTTCTGAACCATTCCCTAGCATGGCCAGTTCTATACTTGATTTCGTTCTTTGCCCCTAACTTCACTTGCTCCTCCTTATCGTACTGATCGATCTCCTGCTTAAATAGCTTCTGCGCAACATCCCAGTCACTAACTTCCTTCTTGTAGAAGCCCGCATCCTTAGGATGGGCTGCTGCTTCCCTCTCCTCAGGAGATAGGCCAAACTTCTCATTATCGGGCTCATCTCCCAAAAGTTCCTCTTCTGCCAGTATGTCGTCTTCATCGGTTAAGAATTGGCGGTAGTAACGTCTGATAGCCTTTGAATTGCGGTAAAATTAGTTATTATATATAGGAAAAATAAATCACACCTTTTTCAATGCCTTTGGCAACTCAAGCGGTTCATCCTTTGAGTTATTTTGGGCAATGATGTTGTCCCTGACTGTTCTCAGAATATCTCGACATGATTTCAGTGAGGCAGCCACAAATCCACTCTGATGAAGGGCAAGTATACCCTCGAAAGACACATGCCATTCAGCCATGATGAATTTAGGAGTTAGAGTAAAGTGAGATAACCTGGTCAAGGGTATGCGTAAGGTAGGAAGGAGTCGGCCGTTGATTTCCAACTAAATTTTTCAAACACGATCACATGACTCACAACCAGATGCGTCTTGACGCGTCAAGGTCAAATTTCAATGGCACTGCTAGAGTGATGTTAAAGTCAACAATATGCGTGAGGACGCCAAATAAAATCAATTCATTGCAAAACAAACATGTATTAAACTAACTAGTTGTGAGATAAATCAAATCCATATCCTCTTGGTCAACACTTCTGCATCCATACTTCTGGGGCGCTTGCCTTTGGTGTCAGAAGGCCCACATGAAGCAGGCAAAGACATAAGAGAAGGCGGAAAAGTTGTGGAGGGGGACTGGAACCAACTTGAGGTCTTTGTCACAGCAGTGTTGACAAGGGAACCAGGGGGCTTCTCAATGTGGAACTTGTAAGGAGGTTTGCCCTGCACCCTGCCACACTCAGGATAAGTGCAGGCATATAGGTACCTGGATACAGGAGCCTGGTCAGGATCATCAGGTTTGCGAGACCCACACGCTCCCCGGACTGCGACCCTCGCTGACCAACTATTAGTGGACCCACACAGAGGGCACTGTCCAGGGACAGCGATACCCCATGGCTGAGTTTGCATGTGCGCGCGTGCAAACTGGGTGACGAGGAGGTTATGCACGCTGTGAGCAACTTCCCTGATCATGAGGATCACCTTGGTGTGTTGCCCCAGACAACTGGACAGGGAAAGAAGTCCCGGGAATGCCTTACTGATATCCAGTTGCTCCACTATCACCTGCTCCGCCAAAGCCAGCAAGAAATTCATAGCGACGAGTGGCTGGAACCGAGTGGCGGAAAAGATGATGACCGACCCCACATTGTAGTCGAGAACGGTTTGTTGGAGCTCACCGAAGGCGTCGTCGTGAGCCACGACAGAGCCACAAACTAGAAAGACCATCATGGCGCCCTGGAGGACACCAGAGTATGGTCCTAGCACGGTACATAGCACCTAGATCGCACATTAGCAAGAAATAAAAGAGAAACAATGTGCGTTACCTGCGAAACACTCATGGCAACAAAAATACCTTTTTCTTTTCCAGCGAAAAGCCATCCGCTATCCTCCTCAGAATGATCTGAGAAAAACGCAAAGACACGTCCGCCATGGGCGAGATGAGACTTGAGCTTACTGACGCGTGCATCCTGGGCGCAAGTGTATGTGCGAATACCCTTGTGCGTCGCGATGTCGAACGGGACCTCTAGATAGATGTAGCCGCCATTGGGGAAATAGTGGTCGAGGTAGTGGGATAGTAGAGGTACCGGCGTGACGATCTCCTTACTGTCACCCACAATAAAGTGGATGACAGCGACGGGAGCTGCGGCCAATACTGCGGAAGATGCCATCTCGAACGTTCCCTTCAAGCGGAGGAAGTCCTGGAAGGCAGGCTTTCCTCCTGCAGTCGGCGGGCCGCCTGTATAGAAACCCTGTAGTCGTTAGTGTAGTGTAGTTGAAATAAAAAGATAAGGATGGACTTACAAAGTAGGGCGCAGGCACCTTATTGGTGTGCCCAGCATGACAGCTGAGGCACCAGAAAAGGACGTCAGGGCGACCCGCGAGGTCGCGAGAGTCGGATGGGATGGCAAGACACCTGCCACACATGACGCGAGGGCAGCCGCTGCACTCGTAGAGCACAACGTCCCCATCAGCGCCGTCACGGCAACTGAGACACCACTAAATTGAAACATCAGCAACAGCAGACACCTCAACAACGAACTTACCTGACTGTGGACATCTGACCACGCCAGCTCATGTTCTCCTTCACTTCCAGGACTTGCTGGGGCAGCAGAGGCAACCGGCGATCCAAGTGGACCACTCACCCTCTTAGCAATGCCACCAGCGGCTCGCTTCTTCGCGGTATTCTTAGACATCGACAAAAGAAGCAAAGACAAAAGCAGCAAAGGTAAGACTTAGGTAGAAAACTTGGGCAAGGTGCGAGTCTGCCAGACGCAGAGTCTGTACTGGCCGATTGAACCGTGGGAAGGTCATGTGGATCAACAACACACGCGTAATCATGTGATCTGCATACGCGCGTCCAAAACTAAACACGCGTCAAAATTCGACAAGTCCACCGGCATTGTCCGACAAACAATAGCAAATACAATCATGTGATCTTGTTTACAGAAATTCAACAAGTCCATCGGCATTGTCCGACTGTAAACAATAGCAAATATGCCGTGGCATATAGTTGCGTCACAACACTTTCGCACGGTTGAACTTCTCTACCTCAACGTCGCCGGCCCAATAGCCACTTACACAGACTGCAGCTGTGTAAGTGGCTAATGGCGGTTGATTGCCTTCTACCTTAAGTATGTTTCCTTTTTATTCAAATCCTTACTGAACGCCGGTCTTGTTCTTTCCCAGGTTCCATTTCATTCAAGGTGAGTACTCTCTCCAGCGCTCCTTCACTGACATTGTTCTAGGTTCCTCATTTGACACACTGGCGCCTGGAGGGAGGTCTGGAGGGAGGTCTAGTGTTTGCAGGTGGGTACTCTCTCTTATTCAAATCCTTACTGAATGCCGGTCTTGTTCTTTCCCAGGCTGCATTCCATTCAAGGTGAGTACTCTCTCCAGCGCTCCTTTACTGACATTGTTCTAGTAACCTCTGTGCCATCCAACAACCTCTGCGCCGTCCAACATTTGGTAATCTGGGGGCTTGGGGGGTGATAGTGTGCACGCCGGTGCGCCTATTCACCCTCCCACACTGAGTAATCTGAGGGCTTGGGGGGTGATAGTGTGCACGCCGGTGCGCCTATTCACCCTCTCATTTAGTAATCTGAGGGCTTGAGGGTGGTAGTGTGCACGCCGGTGTGCCTATTCACCCTCCTACACTGAGTAATCTGAGGGCTTGAGGGTGGTAGTGTGCACGCCGGTGCGCCTATTCACCCTCCTACACTGAGTAATCTGAGGGCTTGAGGGTGGTAGTGTGCACACCGGTGCGCCTATTCACCCTCCTACACTGAGTAATCTGGGGGCTTGGGGGTGGTAGTGTGCACGCCGGTTGAAGGTACTTTCAGCTTTACTCTATCAACACATGCTGACTTCGGTTTACAGGCAGGGACGTCTAGGACACCTGAATCTTTGTCAAGGTACTTTCAGCTTTACTCTGTGAACACATTCTGACTGCGGTCTACAGTTTTTTGTATCGTGGTAAAGCTAATCACAAGGTAATTTAATTCATATTCATATTGCAGGTGCTGACCCAGAGTCCACAGACGGTTTCCGCTATTTTATTTATATATATATTCAATTTCTTTCTTTCTTGTAGTCTGCTGTACAAGGCCAAGGCAGAGAGGGCCCCTCTGCTGAGGTCTTGTATTAGCATGTATACTCTTTCATTACTTAACGTTTTTCGCCTTTACTTTACTTTACTTTACTTATTTTACACAGTATGCTTTAATTTGTAACGCGCTGGCTTAATGTGCTGCCAAAATGAAATGATCGCGCGTTTCTCGCTCCTGTGAAAAAGTCACGTGACCAACCACTGCTAGTTCTCGATGTAAATCAGTATACTTGTGGTCTTCCAGGACACGAAAGCCCGTACACGCCAAGGCCTTGGTGGTAATCATACATGCTTTGTGGGCTTCCGTGGTTCACGCGGAATCAGCGAATGCTGGCGAATGTAGTCGTACCACACAACATACCAAAGGTGGATGTAGCGAGGGCAAGACTAAAATACCATGTGGCAGGCGATTTTAGAGGGATGTATTTGCCGTATGAAACATTACCCTGGAACATAGTTTGTTAATACGTATGTGGAATCAGGGAGGTTTAATAACCAAACATACAAATTACTCTGAATACCTACATCACCCCAATGACAGTTCACTGGTACGTCGGTAAGTCACTGCGCGTATTACTCTTCTAGTGATTTTGAGGCCTAGGTGGATGCATTTCAATGGTACTAAGGACTTAAGGTATCAATCTGAGTGGCTATATGCGCTCTTTTGGTGAGATATGCACTAATTCCTGTGCTACAGTAACTTGTGCGTGCAAATGTCTCACCCATACTAAACTCAATGAACCTGCTGTCAGTAAGTGCAAAATATCATCTACATGTACTCCTGCTGATGTCGAGTCTCGCTATCACTCCACTGTCAGTAGGCGAATGGGACACGGGTGGGGACAGATCTGGGTGAGGCGTGCCGAGTATAAACTATTGCCACTGTACATTACATAGACAGACAAATATAGCAGATTTTCAACAATTCAGGCTAACGTCTGTTTGCTTCTAAAATACACCCCATCCTCATCTAACCCCCAAAGTAAAGCTCCAGGCAGTTATGTGCCCGCACACCCCATCCTCATCTAACTACCAAGTATGTTCACCCAGCTCATCACACATCTATTTGCTTCTAAAATACCCCCCATCCTCACCTAACCCTCAAAGTAAAGCTCCAGGTAGTTATGTGCCCGCACACCCCATCCTCATCTAACTACCAAAGTAAAGCTCCAGGCAGTTATGCGCCCACACACCCCATCCTCATCTAACTACCAAGTATGTGCACCTGGCTCATCACACATCTATTTGCTTCTAAATTACACCCCATCCTCACCGCTCCAGGCAGTTATACGCCCGCACACCCCATCCTCATCTAACTACCAAGTGAAGCTCCAGTATATACCGTTTCATTATGCTGAAGTCGAACGGAGTCGGGTCCTTTGGTTATGAATGCCGTGAGGGTGTTCGGACTTTGTGTGCTCAGGGTTTGAAGGTTCTCAAAGGAACCGAGTAACGTCCGAGTGATAACAGGGTAACCTCTTGAATAATGCGGGCTGTCACCTCAAACTGGACAATTTGAATTTAAGTTATCTACATTTGGTATTATCCCCATATAGTCTAGATCAGATCGGCTTGAAATTTTCAAATGGTGCCACTCACCGAACTTCCATCATTTCTGTCATGGGGGATCCTGTCACAAAACTGTCCAAAAACCTCTCTAGCCGTGTGGATGAACTACTCCAGAATTCATCACCATTTCAATTATCCTTAGATAGGAAGAATGATTATAAATTACTACAGAAAGCCAAGTAAGCAGTTTCAAAGTTAAGGTTCAACTCAGACTGAACTGCTGAAATTTAAGGACAAGACTGTGGAACATGTGGCAAGATGTTCAACTAACCAGTTCTGGTATTGGTGTCAAGGAAACTGAGATCTCGGAGATTGAACTCTCCAGGGCTGCAGTCAGCATCGCTTATGCCGCGGTTAATAGTTGTAAGCTTCTATTTGAATTTGATCATGGTGGATTTGTGATGTTTGAACCCAGTACGGACTGATTGGGATGTCCACCGTTTTGCAGACCAAGCTAAGGTGTCCCCCAACCCGCTGAATTCTGACCACCAACAAAGGGAGAAACTTGCAAAATATTTCAAGACTCCTTCCTTTGGCCACATCTCAGAGCCGACCACGTTTATTGACAGGCACGGAAGGATACTTGCTTGGCATTTGCCAGAGATCTTGGTTGCTGATCGAACAGTATGCCAATTCTCTGAGATAAGCTCAAAGACCTTCTAATCATATATATTCAGGAACATATCAATAGCTCTGTCAAATCACTCAGACCTATCCTAGACAAGTCTTTGCCTAAGGCAACTAAAGGGGAAAAGTACCCTTGGCGTTCGCAGGGATTTGTTATACCTTCAGGGGGGGGGGGGGGGGAGTTCAGAGCAGGGCGGGTGACTTTATGCCCAGGCGGATTTATGCAACGTCATGAGGTAAGTTTGTCTATCTTGCCTCCTAGGGTACAAAACTAACTTAATTGAGCTAGCGTCTTCAAGATCATTTGTACCAATCAACCTCCCTTTCATCACCTGTAGCTCGAAATTGGTTGGCCACCATGACTGTCAGTGAACAATTCTGGTCGGCCATTACCAGCATTATTTCACCAGATCAGTATCTTGCTGGTGTGAAATCTGTGTCTACACTAAAGGATATGGTTCAAACCCCAAATCTGGTTGTTTGGCCCTCTACGTTTTCTGGAATTGAGGTAATTGTCAATAGAGAGACTCCCTATCATCGGGATCCGGGAGCATCACCATCAGTCTATGACCTTCTGGTTAGCTTGGGTCAAGATCATCAGGCCATGCTAGATCTCCCAGACCTGGGTGCTCAACTAGGATATCCCCCTGGGACTATGGTATATATCTCAGGCAAGGTACTAGAGCATGGCATCCCAAGTTGGGGTGATGGAGAGAGGATCGTGATTGCCCACTTTGTCAAGGATAAAGTGCATGATAAGCAGGGCATTCCAAGACCGAGCTTTCCGATGGAGCAGGAGTTTCTTATCCGAGTGGGGGCTGGTAGAGGTCTAAAAAGGTAGAGTTAATTAATATACCGAGAGGAGATATGGCTAGACCTGTCAAGATGGCAGTAAGTAGAGTTAATTAATATACCAAGAGGAGATATGGCTAGAGTTGTGGAGATAATTTTTCCGTCGCATTGCTTGCCTGTAGTACTTCTGAATTCTCATTCTCAAATGTCTAGCCAGAAAAAAACACGTCTCAAGGCCGTTTCATATTCTTTCAAAGGCAGAGGTAGCTTATCAAAACAAAAAGACCTGGATGTTGACTATATGTCCTACAAACCTACAACAGGCAAGAGGGGGAAGCGATCATGGCTCCAAGTTCAAGCTGATCCACTGTATGAAACATCAGGGGCGCCTTCCCCCTCCTCTAGCCCAAAGAAACGGATGAAAGAGGCTCCAATGGAATTTCCAGATACTGAGACTTATGATACATATCAGGAAACACTTGGTGATTTTGTTCTAGATGAAGAGGCTACAGAGCATACAAGAAAAACCAAGGTATGACTCATGTTCTTAGGTTGCTGATAAGTCTCTTCTCATACTACATGATATAGACACAAAACAGTTTTATAGCAGACTATCTTGCATATCGAGGTCTATATCTAGACATCATCCTGGAATCCGAACAATTTGTTCACACAGGCATGTGTGAGTCTTGCCAAGACGCTGAGGCCACATTCAGTTGTGTGACTTGCACTGGGGACCATGGCTGGTGTCGCCCTTGCATGATCAAGTCACATCAGTCATTACCTTTTCACAAAATCCAATTGTGGATTGGCAAGTGCTTCAAGGACGTCACTCTTGCCGACCTGGGTTTTATATGGTACTTGGGCCATGGGGGCGAGCCTTGCCCCCCTCGGTATGGAGCTTCTTGTCATGACGACATGGAAGCTTTGCCACATGATACCAGCCCTGTCACTATTGTGCACTCTTCCGGGGTGTTCATTCATAATGTGGCATGGTGTCATTGTCAGGGCCCTGTTCCGAAACAGCACCTACAGCTCCTTAGAGCAGGACTATTTCCTGCCAGCTCCACCAGGCCCAAGACTGCCTTCACCTTCGAGGTCCTGGATCATTTTCTCATTGATTCCTTGGAATGCAAGACTTCGGCAAGGAGCTTCTTTGAGAAACTCACAAGGCTGACTAATAATGCATTTCCGGATACTGTCCCTGTGAGTGGGGGTACACTTGTTCCAGGAGATTTCTCTAAATACCTGTGTGTTAACAGGATCAGTATCGTGAACTTATGAGAGTATCTCGTCAGTGGCGCGACTTGAAGAACTGAAAATGGTTTGGATTTGGCCACGACGTGGAACTGGGTCCAGGCCCAGGAGATCTTGCTCTCTTCTGCCCTTCGTGTCCGCAGCCAGGAATCAATATGCCTTTGCTTTGGGAACAGAAGTATGAAAGGCAAGTTGTTTATTATTCGAAACTCTGCTAGATGAAGCTGGCCAGGCTCGGGGCTACGTCATGTAGATAAAGCTGGCCAGGCTCGGGGCTACGTCATGTAGATGAAGCTGGCCAGGCTTGGGGCTACGTTATGTAGATCAAATGCCTGGAGTTTCTTCAAGCCTAATTAAGATTAAACTTGGCTGACTTTTTTCAGGTGGCTTGTTATGAAGAGATTGGTGGTAGATGGGAACTTTACTGCTCAGCACATGAACATGCAGGAGCCTGAACGAGACATCTTCCTTTCGGATGGTTCAGGTTATATGGTGATGAAGTCAGAATATCAGGCTCACTTGGCCTCAGCAACCGAAAGTAAAGAGGCGAGTCAAGTGGTTTATTGTCCTTTTTCAGTGGCGTCCTAAATGTGTCAGAAGAGGTCCACATGTAGCAACCATCGAGCAGTGAATGCAGCTAATGCAAACCAAAGCAATCTCCAAGCTACTGGTGTGGGTGCTACAGCTTGTGCCCGGCATGGATGTTTTGTTCCCCACTCTGTAGTAGACTTTCAGAAGGGCGAACAGCAAGTCTCCTTTAATTTATTATGTGATGGCCTGACATGCTGACAAAATAAAGTCAAGGCACATGAATATAGATTACTCCATATGCAATGGTATCACCCAAGCTGCCAACTCTGTCGACACCTCACTCATAATTTATGATGTGGGGTGTCAGTGGAACCTTCACTTTGGAGAACGTGTTAACAATTGCCCTGGCTTGACACTCCCTGAAAATACAGAGATTGTAGCTGCAGTGGGGAAATTTCATCTCAGTGCTCATAAGCTAGCTTGTTTTGCTAGATACAGCCTAAACTTCATCTTAGGCGCTGCCCAAGTTGACGGAGAAATTCTGGAGACACTCTGGGCTCCCTTTAACAAGATATCTCCAACAGCCCATTCTATGAGCCAAGCCCACCGTCAAGAAATCCTTGATGACCATATGCGTAATTCAAATTGGAAAAAACTTGTAGGGATTGGTGAGTGCTAAATTTGAAGTAAATAAG
This sequence comes from Suillus bovinus, assembly GCF_016758785.1. NCBI lineage: Eukaryota > Fungi > Basidiomycota > Agaricomycetes > Boletales > Suillaceae > Suillus > Suillus bovinus. The sequence goes on along the minus strand of NW_024542060.1, from coordinate 733,749 downwards.
ACTTTGATTAAATATTTTCAGTCAAGACCCTGTTATGAAAGCACAAACGTGCATATAAGGGCATCAATGACACCAAGGTCCCATTTGAAGAGCTTATGAGATCTTTGGATGTCAACAAAGTCAGCTTGTGGGAAAGTGACCAGAAACGAGCAACCGAACAGCGAGGGGAGCATCTTGACATATACAATCTAAAAATGGATAAAGGTGAGCCCTTCTACTGGCTTCTATATGCTGTACATTCTGATGGGTGATCGGAAGCACCAACAATGGCAGAAATATGTCTTAAATTAACTGAATCCGAATATGCAGATACCGGCAAAGTCGGATCAGTATCTTGGCTTATTGAGGGAATTAACTTGGAGGATGCACAGTACATCATTTTATCATCTGTAGGGTCAGAGAGTTTGAATTCCTCCGTAGGGATGCATTGAGGGTAGATATCCGGCAGCTTCCAAGAGACGCTTCTGCTACTCAGAAGGTGGTGGTTGCTGAGAAGCATGAAAGCAACAGCATGACCCTCCCATAGGCTGAGGGCCATGATGGCACAGTGAACGAGCCTGAGGAAAGATCCTGCTTTCTTAAGCTTCATGTCATGATGGCTATGGTGGTGTAATCCAGCTTCATGGTGGTGGTCACATTCCATGGGCATCTCCCTTATTCCTTAAATACTGGCCAGTACTGGTCCTACTGGTCTGGCCGACCACAGTCCACAAGCATGTCCCTTATTATTTAGATACTGGCCAGTACTGGTCCTACTGGTCTGGCCGGTCACATCCCATGGGCATGTCCCTTATTCCTTAGATACTGGCCAGTACTGGTCCTACTGGTCTGGCCGGCCACAGTCCACGGGCATTTCCCTTATTATTTAGATACTGGCCAGTACTGGTCCTACTGGCCCAGCTGGTCACATTCCACGGGCATTTCCCTTGTAATTTATATACTAGCCAGCCCCAGTCCTACAGGCCTGGCCAGTGATTATCTACAGGCACATCCCTTATTATATAGATAATGGCTAGTACTGGCCCCACAGAGCTGGCCGGACACATTCCACGTCCATGTTCATTATTCCTTAGATACTGGCCAGTACTGGTCCTACGTGTTTGGCCGCTCACAATCTATGGGCCTGTTATCCTCCACCTGAATGCTGGCCAGTACTGGCTCTACGTGTCTGGCCACTCACCCTGCCACCCTCCAGGTCACAGTTAGTTTATTATTACTGTATGTAGAATGAACATCAGCCAGAATGGCCCTACATACTGGCCAGTGCAGTGCCTACAAGGATTTAGTACAGCCGGCCAGCCACTGGCTGCACACATCCTACGGCCATTTGGCACGTCCGGGGTACAGGTTCTACATAGGGTCTTGACTGAATGGTCTGTACCTAGACAACAAATATTTAGGTAGATCTTAGCACGACCTAGTCTGCTATACTTGCAGAGCAAGTGCGTTCGATCCTATAGGGGTTGCTGTTTGGTATTAGTTTTGATAGTTAGTTATCAGCGATAGGAAAATAATCCAAAGCTAAGAACTACTTGTCCAAAGGAAAACTGTCGGGTCCGAAAATATCAGAGTCAGGTCAGGCATCGGACTATGCGTAGGACTGTCAGGAATGTGTCGTACGGTGAAGGAATGTGTCGGAAGTATGTCGGAATGTCGGTCAAATGAGTGTCGGATGTGTCGGAATGTTTCAGAGAAAAAGAGCGGATAGATATTTCACAATACAATGAAGTACTACTAATATCCAATGACTTCCATCCTACTACTGAGTAGGGAAAAGTAAGTAATGCAATAGGTAGGAAGTGCTAGATATTAAATTGTGTTTATGTAGGATTTTGGAGTGCATTAGGCGAAAACAGTAGCTCAAAATCGGGTCTGAATGTATGTAAAAGAGCATGTGTACTGCACCTTTTTGTAGATAACATGTAATAACGCTGTCTGTAATGTTCAATAATGCGAAAACAAGTGAATATGCACCAGTGGGGGTAGATACGACTGGAAAGGACATAGGGAGGACGAGTCCGATGCAAACACGTCGGGTTGGGGTCGGGCATCAGGATCGGGATCGGAATGTCGGGGATGCGTTGGATGAATACTGTTTAACATGAGTATCAAAAACACAGGTTTTGAGCCCAGCACCGCGACTATCGTTACAACGCACTGAAGATGGGACTTACGCTCGTCTTGATCAGCAGATTAGTCAATGCTGGATATGTGGCACTCTTCCATGAGGACTCATGCAAGATCTATGATGCAAAAAAGAAGTTGTTAGCCCAAATACCAGTCAATAAGGGTTTGTACTGCATCAAGAGTCCAAATAGGCCATTCGCTGGAGCAGCAAATGCGAAAGAATCACTTAGTATGCACAAGATACATGCCCATTTAGGGCACATTGCCCCCAGCACTATAACACAGATGATCCGCAATGGCACAATCACCAGAGTCGCACTTGATCCATCAGAAGCAACACTGGAGAGTTGCGAGTCCTGTGAATATGCAAAAAGCAACAGTGCAAGCCTATTGGGAAGGTCCGAGACCCACCAAGATGAGAGCACTTTGGTGATGAAGTACATTTGGACCTTTGGGGACCCTCCCCAGTGCAGACACCTGGGAATAAAGAGTACTTTGCATCATTTACTGATGACTGTACTTGATTCATGCACCTGTACCTCTTATGAACGAAAGATGAGACATTTGATGCCTACAAAATGTTCGAGTCCTGGGCGAACACACAGTTTGACGCCAAGGTAAAGCAGTTGCAATCAGATCGAGGGGAGAATACACTGGAGAGCAGTTCACCTGTCATCTTCAAAGCAAAGGAACTGAGAGAAAACTCACTGTCCATGACACCCCAGAGCACAATGGCCTAGCCGAACATCAGAATCGCACACTCGTCGAGCGCACGCATGCGCTGCTCCATGCAAGCGGATTGCCCAAGTTCTTGTGGGGTGAGGCCATAATGCATGTCACTTGGCTAAAAAATAGAACTGCCACCCGGGCGCTGAATGGGATGATGCCCTATGAAGTGTTGTATAAGAAGAAACCCAATCTAGAAAACTTACCGATCTTGGGCCCATAGCATCGCTCCTCAGAATGAAGGTGACGCGTGACCGAGTCTCACGTACTATATCCTTTTCTCATGAAACCTACATTGAGTCAATCTTAGCTAAGTACAATTTCATGGACCTGAAGCCTTGTTCCATCCCCATGGATCCCAACCTCCAACTCTCACCATCTCAGTCCTCCAAAACTCCCACAGACTCCACCTTCATGAAGAATATTCTGTATCGTGAGAGCCCCTTCAGTGACAAATTCCATATTATATGGGTCACCTGACCTACATAATATCCCGTATAAGACGGGCCAGCGGACTATGGGCTGATGTGATGTATATCCCCGATGTTGATGGATGGGCCGGGGGGAATATTATTTCCGATGGAGACAGGTGGGCCCATCTATGCCAATGTTATATATATGCTCAATGATGTCAGATGGGCCGGGATGAATATTTTTACCAATGGAGATGGGTGGGCCCATCCGGGGAATATGTACAGTAGGATGGACATGTATATTATAGACAGCTAGGCTGAAGGGAGATGAGAGGCAATCATTATTATATAGATGTGTGGGCGGATGTAAAGGTACATTGTATAGATGGGTGGGCCAATGTAAAGGTACATTGTATAGATGGGTGGGCCAATGTAAAGGTACATTGTATAGCCAGGTGGGCCGACGTACAGGAATAATTTTGTAGACGGGTGGGCCGAGAAAGCGGTGGAATATTTATTATATAGATGGGTTGGCCGAGCGAGCAGTAAAACATTTATTATATCAACGGGTGGGCCGAGAGTGCAGGAAATTATTTATGATATAGACTGGTGGGCCGACGAGGTAATATATTACATAGATGGGTGGGCCGAGGTAGGGAGATATTGTGTAGACGTATAGGCCAAGGTATTGGTTTACTATATAGATATATAAAGCACTTGTCTGACATGCATGGATCGCCGAGTCCCAATGCCCGAAAATTGAATCCCATGGTACAACATCCATTTTTCAATGAGAAATCACTGTCTCGAATTCCGGACGCCTGATGACTGGAAGCTCCAGACTGGACACTAGATACTCGCAGGAATGTGTGAAATATCGATGTCCTGAGACATATCACTGCGTGCCGTGAGCCAAACTGCAAAACCGAAAGTGTTACCACTGACTGATTGAATCACCTAGTGCCAAGTGCTGAAGCCTGAAACCTGAGCCGCGAAACCCAATGCTGGAAGCGATACACAATATGGAATTTCTTACAAAATTCACCACGTGCCGATCCTACAACCCTGGAATTCATCATTGACTTATTGATTCACCGATGTAACGATGGCCGCGGCGCTGGGCTTGAAACCAGGCAATCCAATACCTACGTTCATACCATTCCCCGACCTCCCTTGACCTTCTGAAGGCCGCGTGCACTTGTCTGAACCTTCCACAGGCAGTTCTCGTGTTCCGAGACCCGTCCGAACCTCACAAGTTACCATACCATGTCCTATCCTCGTCCTTTTGACTTCGCTGGTGCGTTTTCCTTTATTCTAACTATATGTTGACTACGTCTTAGTGCTACACAGATAACAATTCCATTGGCATCCTGTCGGGAGCCTCGGAATACGTATAAGCAGCACGTATTGCAGCTTATTACATGTATACTTGTATTCTTGCACGCCTCGCGGCTTATTACATAGGTTCGGACTTGCTTATCTCGCTACTAGTTTTGCCTACGGATTCCAGCCTCTCATGGAAGTAGGATATAATCTCACTCGCTGGCTACTGATAGGGCACTTCACTTGCTGTACTTCGAGTAGTAATTAGTAGAGTCACCTTGGTAGAATCGTAAACTGCGCAATTGATCCTTGTTCATTCGGAACGATTGCCTGGCTAAACCACTGCCAAGTTTGCACTTTGTTTATTCTTGAGCCCAAATAGATTAGTGTTGTTCCGGACTTCGGACGTTGCGCAAAGTCTTATACTGTTATTCAACACACCGACATATATAGACCTTTGGACAGCCTTCCCAAGCCTCGGAAGGCATTGCGCTACTTCGGACAACACTTTCGCAGCCTTGGTACTCGACACCTGGTGATTTGTGCAGTGAGGGAAATATGGATATGTTGTATACATATTTTCGGGTTTCAGGGTTTGGGGTTTGGGCCTCGGCACTCGGCATTCGATGATTTGTTTAATGTAAATGAAAAATGGGCATGTTGCATACCGGGTTTCAAGTTTTGGGTTTTGGCCCTCGACACTCGGTGATTTGTGCAATGACTGAAAAATGGATATGTTATATACATGTTTTCAAGTTTCAGACTTTGAGGTTCGGCCCTCAGCACTCGGTCCTTGGTGATTTGTGTACTGGGTCTCGAGTTTCAAGTTTTGTCACTTGACACTTGGTGATTTGTGCAATGAATGAAAAATGGACATTTTGCATACATGTTTTTGGGTTCCGGGCTTCGGATTTTGGGTCTCAGGCTTCGGGTCTATCAGGACTTGGCACTCGGTGATTTGATAACTGGACTTTTAAGCTTCAGGCTTTGGGTATTCAGGTGTTCATGTGTTTGGTGTAAGGAAATAGAAATTTCACACATTTTCACCAGTTTCCAGTTTCCAGTCTTGAGCTTGGGGTGTTTGGGTGTCCAGAATGGATGTTGCACAATGGGATTTGGTTTTTGGGCATCTGGGACTCGGTAATCCATGAATGTCAGACAGATATCTCACTACCTCGGCCCACCCGTCTATATAACATCCCCCTCCATCGGCCCACCCATCTATATAATGAATATTCCACCACTCCCTCGGCCCATCCATCTACAAAATAATTCCAGTATGTCGGCCCACCTGGCTATACAATAAACCCTTACATCAGCCCACCCGTCTATATAATACATATTCCACCACTCCCTCGGCCCACCCATGTACAAAATACTTCCTGTACGTCAGCCCACTCATCTATACAATAAACCATTACATCAGCCCACCCGACATCTTCAAGGATATATATAATATCAGCATAGATGGGCCCACCCGTCTCCATCAGAAATAATATTCCTCCCAGCCCATCCATCAACATCAGGGATATACATAACATCGGCCCATAGTCCGCTGGCCTGTCTTATATGGGATATTATGTAGGTCGGGTGACCCGTATAATACAGAAATATGTCACTGTAATATGTGCAGTTTTATTGCACTGACGCGAAGTCAGGTAAGAATATGCGAAAGAGAAATTCAGATTGTAAGAGCAAGGAAAAAAAAACTAGAAATTGAGAGGGTACCTACAGATCACATAGCATTATATATACAATCACAAGACCCTAAGGCGGTTAGTGGGCTTTGGATCGCCAAGGAAGAATTCTATTTGCTTGACACTGGTTGCAGTATAAAGTACCTGGTTTTTCAAATGTTCAAGATGAACGGACATCAAGAAATAGAGTTACAATATAGCTTGCCTGACAGCCAAACAAAGTGGGCGCCACAGCTCGCGCAGGATATGTGATGGCAATGAAATGGAGCCAAGAGGTTGGTAAGAAGATCTGTGATAACAATTAACATTAGACCCTACTCTAGAACATGCAGTAGATTAACTTTTTTGATACAATCACGCTACAAGCTAATAAATCTGCATTAAGTACGAATCCTTACAGTAGAACAAGCGATAGACTGACTATTCTGATACAATGAAACTCCAATTCAAAGGTTCCTGATAGATAGTAAGCTACATGAGGGAGTACCAGGGATAGAAAAACACACTGACCGATGAAACCAAAAACGAATGGTGCTGGTCATGGATCAAATGAATGGGAAGATAGTAAGCCACATGAAGAAGTATCAGGGATAGAACACCAAACTGACCAATGAAATTGAAAGGGAATGTTGCATCAGGGATGGAGTGAACACATTGAGGGGAAGAGAACCAAACTGACCAATGTAAACGAACATCGAAGGCTGCGTGAGTCCCCAAAACGACACAAAGGAAAATCAGTAGTAGATAAAATAAATAAATTGTGCACTCAACTGAAGGAGACAGATGTCGCACCAGCAAGTGAGGCATGAGGCAAACGAGACCCAAAAAGACATTAAGGAAAATCAGAAGAGGGAGTAGAGGAAGAGAAATAAGTGCGCACTCAACTGAGAGGTCCAAGCAAGACCAAGCAGATAGAACATATAGGGCACTCCTGCAGAGGATCTTCAACCCTACTGGTGCAGCAGCGGGTGAGCAGCCAGGGTGATCCTCCAGACACGCAGTCTAGGAGTGATTGATCAAAGACATGAAGTCAATGGATCAGGATGTGAATGGCACGAAGCCAATTCAAATAGGATGGAACCAGGAAATCCAGGTGGAACATTTGTCAGGGTGAAGGATAAGGGTGGTAGGATGATGGATGGAGGACAATGGAGACGATGATGGATGATGGACAATGGAGACAATGGACAATGGAGACAAGGGACAAGGGAGATTGAGTAAGTGCAAAGGTATGGGACTTTCCCACAATTGAACTTGTAACTCACATTTAGTCAGAACTTCATTTGGGATTTTCCCACTTGATGATATTTCTCTTTTACTACTAACTACTGTCGCTGATCCTCTCTTTTCACTCATCCCCGTGTTTCTATTGTCCCCCCAGGATATCCCTTGACTCCGGCCTGTATCCATCCAAACTGGCTTTGTGCCGTTCATTTTAATTGATCAGTTGACTGCGCGTCGCTGGTCTAATACTCCTAGACTACGTGTCTGGAGGATCGCCCTGGCTGCTCACCTGCTGTTGCACCAGTAGGGTTGAAGATCCTCTGCGGGAGTGCTTTGCAACTGGATCTTATCTGCACTGCTTGTCCTTCAAGTTTCTTTGACATTTTCATTGAGCATCTCACAGCCGGTGAGGTATTCACTTGTCTTTCATTTACTTTTTACTGATTTCCTCTCACATCCTTATCCTGGCGTCATTGCTCTCTTCCTGTTCAGTGACTCAAACTCCCACGATTATACTCTGCAACTGACACAAGGTATGTCTACTTTTTCGCTTGTTCGTTGCGTTGCACAGTAAAGACTTGTAGTACACATCATGCCCAACGCCCTGACACTATTCAAAGCGGATACCGCCCTCTCAGACAGTATGTGTTTCTCCATCTGTTTTTCATGTGCTGACGCCAAAGTTTCGAACAGCTTGGTTACAATCTTTCGACGCTCGCACCATTGCCATGCAGGTCAATCTTGTCATCACGACTCCCAACATGCACTTTGTTCCGGAATTCCATCACTTCGACGAAGAAATCCTACAAGCCCACGCAGATGGTCGCTTTGGCATTATCAATTGTTTCCAATGGCCTCAGGCTTACGACAAATCATTTTGCCATGCCGCTTGCATACCTTGAAAGGAGGCTTTTCCGTCTCCTCACCCACTTCATTGGGCCTGGTTCACCCCTACCCAGAATGATCTTAAGTCCATTCCTGGGAATTTGTTTCCTGTGGGCACACTGGCATTGGATAAGGTCGAAGGCTTGCAATCCCTCATCAAGCTGGCGGAACAACGACTCCATGAGTATAGACAGACTCAGCCAGACAGAGGCCAAGTCATATATGGCCGCCTTTTGTCCCTCCAACACGTTGTCGCATGCTTGAAGTCACATCCCCTCACATTTTGTGATCTTCTCATTTTCGTCACGGATGCTCAGCGTCTCTTTCTCAATATTTACTCTTACATCAACTGGGTACTTATAGATCAACCTCTCACGACTTCAGGCCTTCGTCATGCTGTCCGGGGCGATTGGATGGGCGCTTTTGTGCAGAGTAGCGACCTCTGCGAGAAGTTATTCTGCGCTGGTGTCCCTGTTTGGTATGTTCGCACAAGCGCGTACATTCCCCCGAACATGAAGGTTGTCCAACCAGTTTTACTTACCCATCCGGATCACATCATCATTGGCATGTATGCGGAGGGCAGTAAAGTTCGCCCATTCAAAGTGATATACCGCGGTCCTGGTGGTCATAGTCATCATGTGCACGTTCGCCACCTATATGCAGGTACAACACACCTAGACCCCAAGGCAGCTGACCCTCAACCATTGTCCAGCTCGAATTCCGATCCTAAAGGATCTAGTCATGGCAAGGTGCCATCTCAACAGAAGAGTAAGCCAAAGCACCAGCCATGTAAGCACCTCTTTCTTTTGTGCATGTTGGATACTCACCATTTTAGACTCCATTGAAGCTCGCCCTGCACATCCTGCTCAGTCAGGCAAATCCAGGGACAAGTGGCGAGACCCTGAAACTCCTTACCTTCCGCCACTGAACCTGCATTGGGAAGCAGTGATGAAAATTGAAATTAAGGACCAGTCACGCATTCACACGCCCTACATTATTGATCACAGGTATAGATTCCCTGAGCCTGCTCTTCTTATCGCCCCCAAACTGCCTAAACGTTTGCAGACACATCTTGCCAATTGGCTTGCATCTCGTGCGCTGTGGGTAGGCCGAGTCGACCACAATCCTCCATGCACTTATCCCACTCCTCAACTCTGGCATGACTTCCTTGGTAGTGTGCCTTCTGCCCAGCCACAGTCTCATCAGGAGAAAGCTCCTGACAGAAAGGGTCTTATGGCCACCAAGAAGCAGCTTCCTTACGTGGAGAATTTTCGCTGACTGCTTTGCGATTGGGATGGCGTGCCACCTCTTCTTATGACCCTGCTGACATCAGACAACTTCACAGATACAAAGTCTTGGGAAGTCAAGGGTGTGGCCACGGCATTTTACATCCAGACATTTTTTGATCATTTCGGCAGGCCTTCCATCATACCCCATTCGCTTCCCATGCAATCATAATTCCATAGTTGTCCTGGCGTATTTTCTGTTGTTCGTTCTCATTACCTTACAATGAAATTGATGCTGTTGTGTTCCTTCTAGTAGTGCATTCCATTATGCGGCTGTGTATCATTACCATCAGCGGACTACGATCTTACTCTGGCATTATGTTCTGTATGATTTATTTTCTTGTTTTTGGACTTATGGCTTCACGTGAGATCAAGATACATATTCACTGTGTGCATGTTTCAGACATTGAACCAGAGACTCATCATGATGGTGGGGCGGTGAGTTCACTTTGTGTTCTATGCTATGACAACAAGGCTCATGCTTTCTTCTGGAACAACTTGGTATAACCACAGGAGGATTCAAATAACAAATGATTTGCACTACCGCACATAAGTTACATGATTCCTCAGCCCAATGTGATTGTTTTGATTTTTCACTAGCGATCTTACTTCGTCCATCAACCTCCACCACCACTAGTCACTGTAATCAAACTTCCCCAGACTGCGTGTCTGTGGGCTGAGTTTCCCTGGTTGACTTCATGTCACAGTTTCCTGCCTTGTTGACTTCAAGTCTTGAGGTATTACGCAATGGCAGTCCACCATCCAAACCCTCGACGTTGTAAGGCAACAGCCCACCATTTATCACCTCCGTCAATACATCAGCTGACTACTAGCATTTGTGAACCTCGGATGCTCAATAGATGGAAACGTCCCCGTGAGACAACGAAACTCGACCTCTATCTTCCTGGCACACCACCCATCTTAGTTCTGCCAGGACAACAACGTCTAGCACAGCAAAGGCTACATCATTTGTCATCCATATGTAGCACGGAACCCAGACAGATGGATGATGGACCTGTGTTTCCCTTCAGTGACTCAATACATTTTTCTAATGACACTGGTCCCGTCGTCTCACCAGCTCCCAGAAAAGGGCTAATCAATGGCGCAGATGGTCTGAAGATGTAATTCCGTGCATGATAGTGCCCTATCTATCATACATTCAAGAGACTGTATCGCTACATCACACCAACATGCCAGCAATACGTCATTGGACTGATGGAGAGTATGGAACTGGGGGCAGAACTCATAGCATCAAAGTTGCATGCGTGTTTTTTGACGGTATGTTATAATATTTTTCTCTTCTAACTTTAATCTGATGTACACTACAGCTTTCGAGGAAATCACCATCATTGCCTGCCCTTGTTTGCCTGCCCCACTTCAGCTTCTTCATTGCAGATTTTTTCCATGTACGCCTGTGGCACCCTCCCTGGCAGTCGACTTACAACTTCTCGAGTTCGTCCACCTTCGTTTTCTTCATCGGTCCCCCAACCAAACAGCGTGGTGTGATGCGCTGGAGACCTTTCTGGATGGAATGAAATATAAGTTGAGGCTGAAGGTAAAAAAATTCTGATCTCATCGTTGCATATCCATGCTTAACCTTCCTACAGAATAGCTTACAGTGTCGCTTCAGCAATGCATTCCACTGGTACCAGGTCTTGACTGTATTGGCTCAGGACCACATCTCTATGCTCATTGTTCGTTCCTGGAAAGATGGCGCTCCCGTGGACCAACCTAGTGATTATCTCTGCTCACGGTGCCCACTCTGTTTTGGAGGAAACAATTGGCGAAATGGAACAAGAGATTCCCTTCCTATGTACGTTATTTCTTACTATGCTACCACATCGATTAATCATTTGTAGGCCAGATGTTATCGTTTGCATTGACACGTGCTCACAGAAACGCTCTGCAAATCCTCGTGGTGCTACTGGCAGTGATCCTCCTAACCCGACACCATCCTTCTTTCTACCGATGGACAATGTAAAAGCAATGGAAGATTTTGTTGAAAGGTGTCACGGAGACAGACAGCAAACAAGGACCTCGAGGGCGGAACCTGATGAAGATAGCTATGAGGAGGGCATGCGCATACCAGTATCTGTCTTGAACGGATGTGGCGACTCCTTCATTGCTGCAGACGAAAAGCGGGAGAAGGCAAGTACTCATTTCTTTACCGATACTGGCCTCATGGCACTGGTTTGTAGACATGACTGTGTCCTATGGATTGCGAACCTGACGTCTGCGGGAGAAAAGCAACATTATGTGCTTGCTCTCTTGGACCAGTTGTTCAAACACATACCTACTCAGATGACCATTGGGCTTTTGTATGACATCGGATGCCAGCTTGAACGGAGCTGTTGTAAGTGGAATTTCTTGGAGGATTCTACTCTATCTTGCATCACATTTGCTGTTGCTGTGTTCCATGCGTATGGTCACCAGTGGCCGTGTCAGATCGTCTACCACCCTAGGAAGCAAGAGGGATTTGGCTTGTCTGATGGTGACGGATGCGAACAATTATGGAGTTTCCTCAAGCCTCTCATCCCTTCCCTGCATGTTTCAGGGGTACCTATGCTCTTTTCTAATCAGTCTATCAATCTCACTCTTTGGCGAAGTCTAATCAGCAACTATTCGTCCTCGATACTCAAATTTGCCACTTGGACTCGAAATTGTTGCAAGGATTTGGACACTGGCTCCATTGGCATTGGATCCACTGTCAATCAAAGAAGAATGATGTGCTGGACCATTTACATGAGTTGGAGTTGGATGAGAATATGCTCCATGTAGAGGGGAAGGCCCAGGTTGATCACCAGATGCGACCCACACCACGTATGTAAATATCTAAGTGTGCCTACTGCTTAACTGAACGTCATGTAGGACAATCTAGAAATAAGGCAGCGGAGGTGATCACCATTATCCTAGCACTAGAGAAGACACTACAAACTCAGGAGGCCTCCATACGTGAACTTGAGATGCAACTCCATGCTGTCTGTGTCCCTAACATTGGGGAAGTCAATCTGCAGCCGGTAGATGCTCGGTCTCGGTATAAAAAAACCACTGACATTCTCCAACGTCGTTGAGCGGCACTTGGAATGGAAGACAAAGTCAACTTGGAGAAGATGAAGAAGGATATATACCTTACAGTTCGCTTGAATGCTTGCACAATCAAAACTCACATACGTGATCGCCTTCATCAGCAAAAGTTTGAATTGGAGAGACTTGAGAGATTGTACAGAGCCACAGTCAATGGTGTGTTGATAGTTTTATTACACTGATACATCTCATAATTTTCCAGCTGAGCATAAACTTCATGCAAATACACAACACTCAATCAAACGCCTGAGAGCCTGGCATCCTCAAATTAATCACTACCTACAATGGTCTGTGTTCACAAATACGGTCTCTTATTCAACAGCGGCGAGCACCTCCTTCTGCTGTTCCCCCTCATATCATCCCGCGTGATGGCATCTTTCAGCTCGACATTGATGACGACATCTGGCAAGATGTTGGGCTGGATGACAAGGTCAGGAATGATATCTGGTTGCAACTTGAAGTTGACCGGTGCAATGAGGAGGAGGTTCAACTGATGCAGGAGAGGGCCGTCCTTCAAGAATGGATGTTAGCGGAGTGGGACAGTACCCAAACTGCCTTGAATAAAGCAGGTGTGTCAGTGTGCAAATATTATGAACTGTATCTAATTACTTCACAGTCGCAGATCCAGTAATGTCTTTCCACCTTAGGTCTTGTGCAGATGAACTTGTCAACATCTGCGTCATCTGGAGGAAAAAGGTCCAGTGTACGACATCATGGATTCATACCATACAGTATTCCGGTCATCATCTATTTTTTCTTGGCAGGGGGACTGGACCGACATCATGGATTCGTACTGTACAGCATTCCGATCATTCTTGGTGGGGGTACTGGACCATCATCATAGATTTGTACTGTACATCATTCCAATCATCATTGATTTTCCTTGGCAAGGGTACTGACCAACATAGGAAGGGGGGAGGGGTCTGTAATAAGGGACATTTGCGCAATTCATCAATTTTTTCTTGGTGGAGGTACTGGACCAACACGCAATTCATCTATTTTTTCTTGGTGGGGGTACTGGACCAATATCATAGATTCGTACCATACAGCATTCCGATCATTCTTGGTGGGGGTATTGGACCATCATTATAGATTCGTACTGTACAGCATTCCAATCATCATCAATTTTTCTTGGCGGGGGCACTGGCCGACATAGGGAGGGGGAGGGGTCTGTAATAAGGGGCATTTGCGCAATTCACCAATTTTCTCTTGGTGGGGGTACTAGGCCAACATCATAGATTTGTACCATACGAGCCCCTTCAGTGGATTCACCCTATACTATGGGACAGCCCAGGTTGACAATGCCCCCTACGTATAGGGCCAACCCACTGTGGGCCCACTTTAGAATGTCACCCAAGTCCATTGGTGGGCCCATAGATGTGTTGTACCCACCTGTTAGGGCTGGGCCCATATTAGATTAGCCTCTATCTTTAGGAGTGGGCCTATGGGTGTAAGAATTAATAGTTGACTGTATTGAAGGGTGGGCCCACCAAAGTCATGTCACCAATCCTGGGTGGGCCCATGGTTGGATCGGTGAGTGGATGCTAGGAAATTAATACCGGAAAATGGGTTGGGGACAGGACATTTTCTCCCCAGCAAGTATCTACAAGGACGTGGGCTGGACGGGTGAATATTAGCAATGAGTACCGGTGACATTTATCAGCATCAGCGGCTGTATCCCGAACAAATAGGTTTGGCAAATGATATCAGGAATCCACCGGTTGTGGTACATTGACATTGGGCATTGTATCCTGCCGAATATCCTTGCCTAATGGTATTCCTCTGGCATTTATAGGGAGAATTTACCGCCTATGCTCACATTAATACAACATAGCCTTCAGCAAATGTAATGCCAATAGCATACCCTTCAGCAAATGTACTGCCAGTCACGCCAGACAGATTTGTAGTGTACATTCTACTCAATTTTGCCACCATCACACCGGACATCTTGTTCCCCCGCATGCATTGTTTTCTGAATGCCAAAGCAGGATGGCAATTAACCATGCCGTACAATATGAACACCGCAATAGTGCTTACCATACATGGTGGTGCATACCGGCACAGGATGACAATCACGTGCATTGCCCGCCGAAGTGGCGGTCATCTGAACATCGCTACAGAATGCTATACAACCTCGGCACTAATGCTGAAATGCTACTGCAACAACCAGCAGGGCAAATGGTGTATTGAGTAAATGTCTTACAATGAACTTGAATAAACAACATGATATTGGCGAACTACAAGGTGACTATTTATTTTTACAACTACATATCCTACAAATACAGTAATTAGTCCATACCAAAACAGAAAAATTTAGTCCATGCTACCAACAATCATTCATGTCCAGCACCAGCGTCTTGTGGCGGTGCCTCACTGTGGAAATCTACATTTGCCAGCGCCTCATCCATGGCAATGGCAACAGTTGGCGACTGATCTTCCGGCTGGGCAGTGGCAGCAGCCGGTGCCTCTGCAGCATCTGTCCTGATGACAACAGGCAGAGGCTCTGCTGCTGGGGACTCAGCAGCGGGATTCACCTCCTGCTGGAGTGCAGCCACCTGGTCAGCAAGCAGCTTGGCATTGACCTCCTGCTCAGCCAGGCGATGGTTGGCCACCTCAAGCAGCTTCTTGCCAGTACTCACCCTTTCCACCAAAGAGACCACCATTGTTTGCAACACCACCAGTTCCTCTTTGAGCGCCAGCACAGTCTGGCTGTCTTGCGCAGGAACATGTGCGGCAGTAGGAGCGGTGGTGGTGGAAGGGGCGGCGGCGGTGGTGGGCTCGGTGGTGGTGGCGGCAACATTGCCTGAGGTACCAGCTTCATCTATACAAGTCAGTTGATTCACAAAAGATGAAAAAAGAACTTACCATCAGTGACAATGGTAACATTCACCGTGGATGCCCTGCAGCATGACTTAGACCTCGCAGCAGGTCTCCTGCTCTTTGTTGGAGCGATGGATCCCTTGCCGCCACACTTGTTCTTGGTGCGGTGGCAGCGGGTCATGGTAAGTGTTGTAGCCTTGGCGGCAGATCAGCGCCCGCTGAACACAGCTGCCACAACCAGGCGACCAGACTGGCGAGGTGGAGTTGGTGTTGATGTCCTCTTGAAGTCCGCTGGCTGGACCAGTAGCCTTGCCACTGCCCTTTGCGGCAGGCTGTACAAAATCAGATGGTGAAGAATAACAATTGTTTTTGACTCACCGGGATCTGGACATATGGTGCCGGGCAATACTACTATGGGTATTTTGGCCACCTCTTTGCCTTTACTGGACGTTGCTTGAATAGCCAGGGAGATGATTTCCTCCTCAACTGTGGGTTGGCGTGATGCCAGACCTGGTTGCGATCACGTCTTGCTAGGGACAGAAACACTGTCGAAGCGGACATTCTTTTCCTTTGTGTTAGTTCTCATTTCACATTTCTTCTCTACCTTTGCCTTCGCATATACTAGGGCTTGGGTTGCGTGCTCGAGTTCGCGCTTGTCCTCATCCTTATCGGACTCAGACTCAATGCTTGTATGTATGAACGTGGATGGATCAACATCCAAGACACATTCTACTTCAGCTGGCATGCTGGTACCATAGACCTACGTGAGCACTGCTAGCATCCACGCTCTTCTTGCTTTTGATCATATGATCTATGTGATCCTTCAATAACCGTTCACATCCGACGACGCGATTGCCGTTAGGCATGATGAGCTTATAGTTCTCATCCAACTTACACTTTCCTGTGTCGAGGTATTTTTTCGCATTCCGGACAATGCGTGATGAAATGATCAAGGTTGCCGCAGAACATGCAACCATCCGACACTTGGGTAGTGCGCAGACACTGGTATTTGCACTTGGTCACCAAACCTTGTGTGGGCTGTTGCGCTGGCGTCGATGCAACCACGGGGAGTAAACTTGCCAAAGGTGCTGCGACTTGCGCGTTGGTGATGGGTGCGGACAAAGCAGGTGCCGTAGCTGGCAACAAGAATATCGCTGTGTCACAGACATTCTTCCATGGGTAAGGGTCCTCATGATGATGGTCCGGAAACTTAATTAGTAGGCGAGTGTGTGTTTGCATCTGCACATTGCTAGGCAATCCTTCTAAGAATATGTGATCATGTTCCGCCGAGCCTACCCTGTCCTTGTCTAAGAGCGGCTGCATTATCCTGCGGAAATCACGATAGTACAAGCTCAACTCGTTGACAGATGGCATTGGCATCACGGCGTACTTTCGCACAACTGTGCTCAGGTTGTTGACCATGTAGCGACGATCAGCCTTCACAGCTGGGGTACATTACCTTTACTTCGCATATAAATGTGTCGTAGTTGCTGACCTTTGCTTCGGGCAGACATGCCCAAAGTTCTTTGTCGGCGGGCACGAGATAGTGGATGATCTGCTTGATGCGATCAAGACTGGTGAGACCGGCCTGATTGGTGTGTTCTTCAGTATGCATCTATAAAATCTAAAAGGTTAGCAGTGGTGCCGTCAAATTTTGGTGCACGGTCAGTGCCACAAATAGGCATGCGATAAGGCGTAGTCATTGCGACTTGCAGGGTGACGGGGGCGATTGGGGTGAGTGTGGGTGCGGGTACTGATGCAGGTGCGATGTATGTGGGTTGCAGCATGTAAACACTTGAGAGAGTGCCTATTACACATCTGTTAAGTATTGAGACAGGCAGGTTGAGGACTTGAACTGTTTCAGGCTTGACAGTCAAGTCTGATTCTTCTTCTTCTTCGCACGGCGGCACGAGTGTATCTATAGGTGTTAGCACTGAGGATGAGGAATCTAAACTGTGGGGAAAGTTGGTGCTAAGCTAACTGAGTAAAGGAAACCTCTCTTTGTAAAAAAGAGGGACACCAAACAACTAATGAAGTACTAGGGCTAAGTAACGCGCGAAGCGGATACGATGCGATGTATGGAAGGTGAACATGCGCGATGACGTGCGAGTGCAAAAGGTGAAGGTCAAGGTGCGCGATGCAAAGGTAGCACGCATGAGTGAAGGCGGAGACAAGCGAGCGAGAGAAGCAAGGGAAAGACGAGGCGACACAAGTGTTAACACCCCAGCTAAGGTTGGCTGATGCTAAGATGGAGACTGTGAACTGAAGTGCACGACTTTAAATAGTCACTTGCAAACAACGAGTAAAATTCTTAGTATCTAGAGACACACAGAAAGTGGGTGGTGTCACGAGTACCTTTAACAAACCACTATTCTTTCTTGAATCTTCCTAAGCGCCAATACACAGCGTCTAAGACAAACCCTAACCCTACCCCGAAAGCGTCTACCAGTTCAGAGATTCCACTAGCGCCCACAACACGTGTCTTCGATGTGACTGATGAAGAAGACGAGTTCTTTGATTGTGATTAGATTAGATACGATACGATAAGATAAGATAAGATAAGATAAGATAAGATAAAGATACAGTCACGTGATGCTTCTGTAATATTCCACGATGTTCTATGGTACGATTCCCTTTCTCTTTTTATGATTGGCTAGTAGTTGTAACTCAGTTTCAATCTCCGTCTCAATAGTTGTATATAGTTAGCATGTCTTGGTAGATAGTTCCTTAGTTCAAACCTCTTGTATCTACATTGTAGCAATCCAAGACGTACCTGCTCATTATCCTCTTTGTCCGATAACCTTGTTTGAGTCCTAGTCTTCGACCCAGCGTTAATTCATTATTGGGTTGTGACATTAGGTTTGAACTATAGGAGACTCCGACTCTTTGCATACCGCTCGCATCCATCACTATATCCTTTGAATACTTGGCGGACCATTAGGTTAACCAACGATTCAAACGATCATCTTTACTCGTTGTTACACGTGTCTCTCAGCTGCATATCTGCGCGAGACATACGTCTAACACCCACCATACGTTTTATCATTGCCCGGTCTAAACAACCACGACCCTTTTCCTTGAAACCCTTTCCTTTGCTCGCTTGAGCGTTTTCTCTACGAATAGCCTTTAGTAGTTAGTAGTCCTATACCAGGCCCTGCCGTACATTGCAGCCGCCAGTATACGGAGGTGTTGACGACATTAGGCGTCTCGCTACAACTTGAAGTGCTGGCCCAAAACCCTGCCTGCTTCACGTTACTATAGTTTCATTTTTACGATTACCCTTTTCTTCGTACGCACGTAGTACCTTTCCGTTGAGTTTAGTAGAACTGTCGCATCTGCGGATAGTCTTACCATCATTACCAAGAGGATTTAGATACGGTGTCCAAGTGAGACTCGCACTTGTAAGCTTCGGCTGGAAGAGTGATAACTTGTCCTTGGTCCGTACCCTTGTCGGTGATTGAGAAGTAACACACACGAAGCACACCGCGTTTTTCTCACTTAACAAAGGTGTAGTTTACGTACACTTCTTTTAGTTAGTAGATAGGGAAGTGTCAGTAGGGTTGAATAAAGAACCCTTTGACCCTGAAGTACGTGGTAGATCCGATTAGTATCGGGGACCGCTTCAGTTTTTCCATTTACGTACTCCTTTCTCCCTCCCCCTTAATCATTATTCCTTTTCGGGTGGACCGTTACGACTCGTCCACCACTTCATTATTCCTTTTCCGGAAGGGCCGTTACGACTCGCCCTTCAAACTTCTTACGTCATTAGTAAAGCGGGTTCCAGAATACAACTGGTACAATGACTAAGAAAACCTATTCCTTGCATGAGTTTCACGCACTTGATGAGGCTATGAATGGGCCTAAACAGCCGTTCAATTGTTACAAATGTGGAAAGCCAAATCACATTGCACGAAACTGCAGAACTCCGAATTCCCCTCCCTCCTCAGATAGCTCCACACCTCCTAATTGGTTCCAGGATTTCTTAGCTCAGAGAGAAGCAAAGAAGAAAGAATCAGAGATTCCCAAATGGTTCAAGAATTGGACCATATCACCAGAAGGCAAAGAGATGCTGGCTAAGATAAAAGCCAAGGCAGATGCACTTGCTAAAAAGGCATCAGAACCGCCTAAATGGTTTAAAGAATGGGAAGCTTCTCGAAGAAATAAAATCTTAGAGGAACAAGAGACAGACAAGTCGGGCAGTAGATACTCGATCCTTGCGAACTTTGCGGATGTAGAAGAAGTGAACCTAAAAACAAAATCAGAACACTTCTATCTTCCCATTACGCTGAAAGGAAAGAATAAATCTGCAGATTTGAAAGCTCTTGTAGATTGTGGAGCATCTACACTCTTTATCAACGAACAATTTGTCAAGGAGAACAGAATTCGTTGTAGAAAATTGCTGCGTCCGATCCAGGTTAAAAACATCGATGGATCTCTTAACGCCTCGGGATCGATGACTCATTTCGCCGAACTAGGTCTTAAAGTAGGCAACCATGAAGAAGAAAAAGTAGCATTCATGGTTACAGATCTAGGAAGCGATGATGTGATCATTGGGATCGATTGGTTGAGATTCCACAACCCTGAGATTGATTGGAATGCAGGGAAGTTTTCGCTTTCACGGTGCCTGGTGAAATGTGAAACTAAGAAGGAGAAAAGACTCCGAAACAGGGCTGAGAAGAAGAAAAAGTCGGAAGAAGTCGATGACGTACCCGGCTTGTTGCCTGTGATGGCAGATCAAGATGAAGAAGAAGACGTGGCAGTTAAGAGAATGACCATGGAGGAAATAGAAGATGAAGAGAGTCCTGAAAGATTATGGATTCGATATAAAGCCTCGGTCGCCACGGAGCAGAAGGTAGCAGAAGAAGCTACTAAGAAGAAGCAGTCGGTAGAAGAAATGGTACCTGACTGGCTTCATGATTACCTGGGAGTTTTCTCAGAAGAAGAATCTAAGCGCTTCCCTGAAAGAAAGAAGTGGGATCATGCGATAGATCTTAAAGATGAGGGCGATCTTCCGCCAAATGCGAAACCCTATCCGTTGTCACCTAAAGAGATGGATACACTGAAGGAATGGTTGAAAACCGAGACTGCACTGGGACGTATCAGAAATTCACAATCTCCAGTAGCAGCACCTTTCTTCTTTGTGGCCAAAAAAGATGGCAAGTTAAGACCGGTGATGGACTATAGAAAGCTCAATGAGAAGACGGTGAAAAATGCAGTATCCGCTACCGAGATCTCAAGATTTGATTGATGCTTTAACCGGTGCCACGATGTACTCTAAGATGGATGTACGATGGGGGTACAACAATATTCGCATGAAAGAAGGAGATGAGTGGAAGGCGGCCTTCAAAACGCCGTTTGGTCACCATGAACCGACCGTGATGTATTTTGGACTCACGAACTCGCCTGCAACCTTCCAAACTATGATGAATGAAATTCTGAGAGACCTGATAGATGGCAAAACAGTAGTCGTCTACATTGATGATATAATGGTCTTTACGAATGGAAATAGGGAGCAGCACCGAAAGGTGGTACGAGAAGTCCTGAAACGGTTGAAGGAGAATGACCTGTTCTTGAAGCCTGAGAAATGTAGCTTCGAACAGTCTAAAGTCGAGTTCCTCGGGTTGATCGTGGAGGAAGGCAATGTGTCGATGGACCCTGTGAAAGTAGAAGGAGTATTGAAATGGCCTGTTCCCAAATGCGTAAAAGATATACAAGCATTCATGGGCTTTGCCAACTTCTATCGAAGATTCATACTTGGGTTCTCGGAGATAGCCAGACCAATGAATGATCTGCTAAGAAATAGATGTCAAATGGGACTGGACGGAAAAACAACAGAAAGCTTTTGATGAACTGAAGAAACGTTTCACAGAAGCTCCCGTCTTAGTCATGCCAGATGTTGAGAAGAAAAAGAAAATAGAGACCGATGCTTCCGATTACGCAACAGGAGCAGTTCTCTCTCAACTGATGGAAAATGGATTATGGCATCCAATAGCATACTACTCGAAGTCAATGAATGATGCGGAAAGAAATTACGACATTCACGATAAAGAGTTATTAGCGATCATTAGAGCGTTGGAGGAGTGGAGGCACTATGTGCAGGGAGCACCTCACCCGGTTGAGATATGGACGGATCATAAGAACCTTGAATATTTCATGACGAGTCAAAAAGTTGACCAGAAGGCAAGCTAGATGGAGTCTTTTCCTAGCGGAGTATGAATTTACACTCCAACACAAGCCTGGCGTGGTTAATGACAAAGCAGACCGTCTTTCTCGGAGATCAGACCATAGAGGGGGGGTAGAAAACGATAACTCAAATCGCATTCTTTTGAAACCGGAATTCTTTACCGTAAAAGCTGCTAAAAGAGGTCAAGTTTTGGTGCATGGAGAAGAGAAAGTTACTCCAAAAGATACGAAAATGCACAGAACGAGAGCCTGAAGTCGCTAGAGCGTTAGAAACGTTAAAAGCAGCACCGGTTCAATTGCGTAGAGGAATCGAAGAGTGGAATGTAGAGGATGGATTGGTGTTATTCCGAGGATTAGTTTACGTTCCAAATGATAAAGAGATCCGCTGAGAGATATTGGAGTTGTTTCACGACTCTCCACCGGCTGGACATCCTGGACGAGCTAAAACCTTAGAGTTAATTTCCAGAAACTATTGGTGGCCTTCAATGACGAAGTATGTCCACGATTACGTAGATGGTTGCGATAGGTGCAAACAAACGAAAGTGCTTCCGAGTAGACCAACGGGGCCTTTACAGCCAAATGAAGTCCCAGAAGGACCTTGGCAGACAATCACCTGTGACCTGATAGTGGATTTGCCGAAGAGTGAAGGGTGTGATAGCATTTTTGTAGTCGTTGATCGATTTTCGAAACAAGCACACTTCATTCCCACCACCAAAGATGTAGACTCGAAGGGTATTTCCG
This sequence comes from Suillus bovinus, assembly GCF_016758785.1. NCBI lineage: Eukaryota > Fungi > Basidiomycota > Agaricomycetes > Boletales > Suillaceae > Suillus > Suillus bovinus. The sequence continues at coordinate 711,240 of NW_024542060.1, read as the reverse complement.
AGCTATTTCTGAAAAATGTATGGAAACATCATGGAACACCAAAGAAAGTGATCTCAGATAGAGGAACTCAGTTCATATCGAAGTTCATGGGACAGATGTCAAAAAGATTAGGAACGAAATGGTCTGCGTCGACCTCCTATCATCCCAGAACCGATGGACAAACTGAACGCGTAAATCAAGAAGTCGAACAATACTTGCGCATGTTCACGTCATACAGACAGAATGATTGGGTATCTTGGCTGCCGATAGCAGAGTTTTCACACAACAATGCAGTCACAGTAACCGGTCACAGTCCGTTTAAAGTCCTCTACGGGTATAACCCAGATTTCATGATTCATCCAAACTCTATGTCCGTAATCCCCGCCGCAGATGAGAGAGTCGATCAAATGAAAGAAGCGAGAGATGATGCCGAAAATACTCTTAAGATGGTCAATGAGCGCATGAAGCGTTTCTACGACAAAGGAGTAAAAGAAGCACCTCAGTATAAGATAGGAGACAAGGTCTGGCTTGACGCAAAAAATCTTAAACAACGTCGTCCGAGTCAAAAGCTGTCAGATCGTCGTCTAGGTCCCTTCGAAATACTAGAGAAGATCGGTGAAGTGAACTACAAGTTGAAATTGCCGGAAAAATATCAGATCCACCCGGTTTTCCACATAGAATTGCTTACGCCATATCACGCATCTCGATTGATTCCTCATCCTCCTCCAAACCGACCACCTCCAGAATTGATTGACGATCGGGAAGAATTTGCTGTAGAAGAAGTACTAGATAGCCGATTGTTCTGAGGAAAACTGCAGTACCTAGTGAAATGGGAAGGATACCCGAAGGAAGAGTCATCTTGGGAGCCAGAAGAAAATTTGAAGAACGCTCCAATTCCTTTAGCAGAGTTCCATAAAAAGAATCCCACGGCTGCAGCCGGAAAATACCAAAGAATCAAGGGCTCAGTACTGTTTACGGAAGATTTCAAACGATGGAGAGAAAAGAATATCCGACCTTCATTCGTTCGTGATGACACTCACCTTAGAGAGGGGGTAATGTCACGAGTACCTTTAACAAACCACTATTCTTTCTTGAATCTTCCTAAGCGCCAATACACAGCGTCTAAGACAAACCCTAACCCTACCCCGAAAGCGTCTACCAGTTCAGAGATTCCACTAGCGCCCACAACACGTGTCTTCGATGTGACTGATGAAGAAGACGAGTTCTTTGATTGTGATTAGATTATACGATACGATAAGATAAGATAAGATAAGATAAGATAAGATAAAGATACAGTCACAGTGATGCTTCTGTAATATTCCACGATGTTCTATGGTACGATTCCCTTTCTCTTTTTATGATTGGCTAGTAGTTGTAACTCAGTTTCAATCTCCGTCTCAATAGTTGTATATAGTTAGCATGTCTTGGTAGATAGTTCCTTAGTTCAAACCTCTTGTATCTACATTGTAGCAATCCAAGACGTACCTGCTCATTATCCTCTTTGTCCGATAACCTTGTTTGAGTCCTAGTCTTCGACCCAGCGTTAATTTGTTATTGGGTTGTGACAGGTGGAAAATCAACCTCGAAAATAGAGTAAAGAGATAGTATATGTAAAGATGGCTAAGCACCGCTAGGCACACAGGTCCGATGTAGCGAGCCGAGTAAGCTAAATATAGTATGTGAGATAAGTAATAGGGTCTCGGCTGCGCACGTAGCGCTAGGCCAAGAATTAGCAATGGAAACAATTAGTCAAAATGGGAATATAGTGAGAAAATGCACCAATGGACATCTAAGGACATGGGGAGGACAGATGGACGGGTATGTGGATGATGCTAATGTGGATGTGTGGTGCGCGCGAAGTGCAAGTGGCTGCGCGCGGAATCTGCAAAGTAAAATATATGAAGCGCTACTGTGCAAGATGTATCCTTGGGATTAGAGCTGGAGTGTGTAGGGAATGTGGGAGAATTCGAGGGAAGTGCCTGTGGAGATGTGAGGCTCTACAACAGTGGGAGACTTTAAAATCTGACTGTCCCCAATCAGCGTGCGCGCATTCATGCGAATGGACTTAGAGAAATTTTGATGAGAGGTGTCACATGATTGTGGTCTGTATTCCGAAAATGAAGTGCTGGCGATTGGCCTCATGACCTCAGGAATTAGCGCATTTAAAAGAGCGCTACATGGCAATGTGTTGTTCTTCTCATCTTTCGCCTTAACCGCGATATACTTCTTTTCATCATGTCGACTTTTGATTTAACTTTACTTCACCCTCCTCGCTCGCCTTCACCTGAGGCTCAGGCGCCTGTCAAGGCTGCGCCAATGCTCGATGAGCTGGCTCAGAAAATTCCTGAGCCTGCGCCTGTCGTCGAATCTGAGGGTGACCGCGTGCTCTGCATCTGGAACACGCTGTTGCCGTCGGTTGGCATACTTTTGGGCTCGCGTCCAGAGCTCCTCCAAGAGCATCTGGAGGACATTGAATTGTGGCTCTGTGAATGGGCGCATTTTGAGGTGAGTGGCACACATCTTCATGTGTTTTTATTGATTGATGGGACTCATCTTCAGGCTAATGCATGCGTCTGCATGCACGACACACTGAAGGCCGAGACATTGCTCCCAATCGGAGATGAGGAGAAGGAGGACCTCCAGGATTTGAACAAGTGGGTGGCGGTGGCATGGAAGACGGTGAGCGGCTCGAAGGAAGCGGCGGAGGCGATCATGGCGGATGTGTGCGTGGCTCGCGCAGATAAGGAGAAAGGAAAGGGAAAGGAGAGGGAGGAGAACCCAGACATGGGTAAGCCTGTGAGTATATTTCTACCTTTTCTGTCACGTCTGGCTGACTCTTGATTTGTGTTTGACAGAAGGCTGGGGGGTGTATGTCAACTGGCCCCAAGACGCTCGACCCTCCTTGTGAGAACTGCATCCAGCACGGCATAAAATGCTTGCAGGGCAAGAATGTGTGCTGTGGACCTTGTGAGCGCTCGCACAGGGCGTGCAACTTTGGTAAGTCGTCTTTCTGTTTTTAGTTCTCTTGTTCTAATAATTGCTTATAGCTACCAAATGCAAGGCGCCTGAGGCTGCCAGGCCTGCATGCAAAGTGCCTTGCGTGGCTGAAGAACGCGTGCCAATGGTACAGCCGACCACGGCTGATGATGCCGACGACTCTGGCGAGTCTGAGGTTGAGGTCGTGGAGGTACAAAAGAAAGTGCACCCTGCACCCAGGCCAGTGAGGCCATTGCCTGCGTGCCCTGTCGCTGGGCCTTCGAGGGTTTGCACTGTGGCAGTTGTGTTTGGTTTGGGCTTGGTTTGGGCTTGATCTATCTGGTTGGGTAGGGCTTGAGGGGACTGTAGCTGCAAGGTTATAGGACTTAGGGGTTGTAGAGATCAGGGGTGTTTGGAATTGTTAGGAGTTCGGGAGTTGCCGAGAGCAGACTTGAACCATCGAAGTACATAGAGATACATTACCTCTACCATATCACAGGGCATCAGGGCACTTCTGTCACCATTCCACCTGGTGACTAGAGTGAGTCCACTCACCACAGCTATCACCCTAGATGACCTGTGTCATTTGCGTAACTTACCAACAGACCATCTGACGATGACACCCCAACTTCGACGAATAGTATCTGATTCTCAACTCTCCCCACCTCAAAACCAAACGAAGATCAGCTTTCAGGATTTTTCAGCATCTAAGACCATTTGTTCCCTTAACATCACACAAGAACTTCCGAAGGCAGAAACCATCGACCATTTGAAAGCTAACCTTAGGTTTATTCAACAGCGGGTTAACGCAGCCCCGCAGACAGTAACACAACCTCCAACCATCACTTTGACCACTGCTTCCGTTCCTACGACGATTCCCCCACCTGCGGCAATTGCAATGGCAACCATCACACCGCTACCGAGTTTTTACGGCGACTACGAGAAAGAAGGGGAACCTACCGACTGGTTTCGTCAGTACAGACTGTCCCTACCCAGCACCTTCAGCGACCAAGACAAGATCAACCGTTTCGAGCTGCAGTGCACTGCAGGGAGCATGGCAGAGGTCTGGGTGCAGAACCTGCCATCAGCAAGTAAGGCCACATGGGCAACGTTCACCCTGGTGTTCACGGCACGATGGCCCCCACCAGTACATGTCACCCTCATGCTAGCGCAACAAAAGGATCGTATCAAGACTATTACCTTGAAGGAAGAGGATATTGGACGGATGATTGAGAAGGATAGAGGACGAGAATGGGGACATGTGAAGTGGGCGAAGGAGATCGAGAGGACGGCGCAAGGATTCGGGGATTCAAGATGCTTGTTGTTGGATGTCATCCTGGAGGGCACACCAGCTATTCTCAGGGACCTTCTCACCGAGCAGTATGCGTCGTGGCCTGACTTCGTCACTGACGTGAGCAGGTTGTCGTCTTCACAGCTACAAAGGGCAAAGCAGCAACTTGAAACGGAGAAGAAGTTGAGGGAAGACGTAGACCGCCTGCAGGCCCAGGCCAGTGGACAGAAGAAGACGCCGACCCCCACCCCTCAACCAGCAACCCAAGCAACAACGATGCCCTGGTCTTAATATCGACCTGCCCCACGGTACTCGATGATCCTGTTCCAACAGCAGCAGCAGCAACAACAACTGCAGCAGCAGCAGCAACCACAACAACCACAACAGCTCCCACCACCAGGACCTCTCTTACCACCACCCCTACCACCCCAGCCACAGACACCTCAGCAACAAGGACAGTACAACACGTTCTCAACCACAACTCCTATGGCAAGAAGCAACCTGTTCTACAGTGGGTGCGGATATCCGCAAATGCCTTCTCGAGGCAGAGGTGTATTCCTGGGAGACCGCATGCGTATAGCAGCACAATATTCGATGTTACTGCAGCACCCAGACACAGAGGCAGGGCGCCAAGCATACACACAACAAGTCCAGGACTGGCATGGCCAACATGGAGCCACCGCAATGCCTAACACTGACAGGCCCTACCCATTAAAGCCGGGCACAGCACCACTGGGATCACGAGAGTGCTTCGCTTGCGGAATGAACACAGTCCCATTTCACCAATCAACGGAATGCACCAACAATGCACTCCCAGCGCAGGAGAGTCGCTGGAGAGAGATTGTGTCGAGATTAGCGGGACACATGGCAGGATCGGCATTCTCACTGCCAGCAGCTGTCCAGTATGTGGCACCAACTAGCATACCACCAAGCTACTATCCTTCGCTTCCCACATACCCTGGTACACCGGGGTATCTGGAGCCGAGCTATTACAGGCAACAGGCCTATGAAGGATACCCCATGTACCATGATCTCTGGGAAACGACTATGGACTGCAACAGTGAGGGAGTACCCTGCAGTCCTTGAAACCCCTGAATTGGACATACCTCGCAACACATCAACTGATTCTAGCATCGCGTCAGAATGGTCATCGCCAATCGCAACGACAGATTTGTTTGACGGCATTTCCCTCCTATCTGCACTAGTATTAGCAAGGACTTCTGATTTTGATTCCCTTTCTGCGCCTATATCACACACCATGACCAAAACGGACGGTCCAGTCAGCATTGACGAAGTTGATGAGGACTTGGTTGTGCCTATCTTAGAGATTGAAGAAATTGTTTCCCCATCGGTTACCTCCCTCTTGCGTTCTGATTCTAATTTGTCTACTGTACCTGATTTTGATTTACCAGTTCTCTCTCCCATTCCTACCTCGCCTCCTTCGTCTGCAGAGTCAAACACAGATGACCTTACCTTGAGCACAGAAAGCTTCACATTGTTATCTAGCATTGTACATACCGAGAATTCACTAAGTGTTGTACCTAGTTTGGTTGAAATACAACACACTGACTTGTGCTTGGGCAGGAGCAAGAAGACGATAACAAACCTATATACCATCAACCACAACGTTAGCACATCCATCGAGAGCAAACCATTCGTCACTCAAGTCCTCCTGTATGGACCCAAAGGCAAAACATCGTGCTTTCAAGCAAATGTGGATGATGGAGCCATGGTTAACGCGATCGACACCAAAGTGTTCAACCAAGCAGCTGGACGACTCAGACGACTCGTACCTTCAAACCATACTCTGTGTATGGCCAATGGATTGCTTGTGCCATCACAAAGTGTTTGGAAAGGCTCTCTAAAATGGGGATCGGTAACAGTTGCCACATCATTCGAGGTTTTTGACAGTGGAGGTGTATGGAAGATGTTAATTGGCAAGCCTCTGTTGGAACAACTCAGCGCGGTACACGACTACGCAACAGACCAGATTTCTCTTCCTTCTTCTCCTATCCCAGTTATCATTACTAACATGTACAACACACAGGCAGCACCACTGCCAGGAACCCCAGCACCGCCACCTATGCCACCTGCACAACTGGCTTTTGCTGCAGTAGCCCCAAGGTTCCTTATCGCCTCCATCCCAGCTGATGACGAGAAGACACAGAAAGTATTGGCTAACGAACAGTATGTCTTTGAACTAACCCCACAGGTAACCCAACATCAACTGGACGCATACACAATGGCCTTATCAAATGCAGGAGCGCACATTGTGGTAGCCAACAAACACCCAGTAATATCCATGGCAACCACACCCTTATCAGATGCACCATGTTCACCAGTCTTGTTCCCTCTAGAGTCCACACCGAACGCACAAGACGACAAGGAAAATCATGTCTGGCAGGTACACGCGGACACCAACAAAGTCCTGGGTGAAATCCCCAACTTTCCGAAGTCAACACAAACCACCAACGTGTTCACTTGTCATTTGGACCCATTCAAACCAGAGCGGGTAGCAGAAGTGATGCGATCCATCACGATAGGAGAGGATTTGTCAGAAGAACAGAGACAACAGGTGCATGCTCTATGTGAGGAATTCACTGACACATTTGCTCTGGCAGTTAGCGAAGTCTACCCTGTGACCTTCAAGACCTTCAAACTTACCTTCCCAGAAGGCACCACCTTTTCCACTAAGGTCAACCAACGTCCATTAATGCCCCTGCAATGAGAATATCTCTATGAACGACTCAATGAGCTTGAAGCGGCCGGTATCATACGAAGGGTAGCCCCAGAAGACGTTAAGGCCGCAAGCCCAATGGTGTTGGCCCAGAAGGCACATGACTCGGAAGGACTGTCTTTTGAGGAACTACTTCACCGAGTCAACGATCAATGTCGACAACACAGTCTACCAGTACGGGACGACTTACCTCCAAGACCACCCCCAATGGAAGAAGGCAAGACCGGAGCAACCGCACTGCCCAAATGGAGGGTGTGCCAAAACTTTGCAGAGATCAATCGAGTGTCCCAGATTCCACCAGTGCCACAAGGGGACATCAGGGCGAAACAGCAGAGATTATGTGGCCATCGATGGGTAAGTATCATCGACTTCGCGGCTGGCTTCTATGCGATACCAGTGGACAAGGATACACAGCCCTATCTGTCGTTCTACACAGAAGGAAGAGGGTATGAATGTTACTGCAGAATGCCTTTCGGACTAACAGGAGCACCCACAACGTTTGGAGCCATGGCGGCCATCAGTCTTAAGGATCAAATCAGGCTACTCTACGAGCTATACATTGACGACTCAGGGATGGCAGGCAGCGACTTCGACAATAAACTGAAGAGACTCCGTAAGTTCTTTGAGCGAGTCAGGAAAATGAGGTTGTCACTATCACCATCCAAGACACAACTATTCATGAGTGAGGTCGTGTTTGCAGGAGCTCAGGTAGGAACAGATGGCATCAAACCAGACAAGGCTAAGCTGGCAGCGGTAGTCCAGTGGGAAATACCCAATACCGTTCACAATCTTATGCAGTTCTTAGGGCTAACTGGCTATTTCAGGTCCCTCATCAAGGATTACGCGAGAATCGCAGCCCCATTGACAGACTTAGTACGGAAACTGGGAATTCCACCGGGAGGGCCTCAAGTGGGCAAGCGCAAGTACTGACAACATCTTCGACTAACAAAGCTATATCAACACCGGGGGCCACGACACACCAAAGCCTTTATGGCGCTCAAGAGAATCCTAACATCCGAGCCTGTCCTCAAAGGCCCTCGCTTTGACGGAACTCCCTTTGTAGTGACCACAGACGGTTGCAAGGATGGATATGGTGCTATTCTAGCACAGAAACACACATCCACCTTGCCATCAGGTAAAGTCATCACAGCACTGCACCCAATCACATATGCATCCAAGTGCACATCTCCAACCGAAGCTAAGTACAAACCATATATTCTAGAATTCGCTGCGCTAAAGTTTGCACTAGATCAGTTCTCAGACACAATCTGGGGCACACCTGTGGAGATTGAGACGGACTGCCAGGCCCTGCGCAACACCTTACTTAGTCCCAGGCTAGGAATAGCCCATGCATGATGGCATGACGGAATACTCGCATACCACCTCGTCGACATGCGACACTGACCTGGAACAAGCAACACAGCCGCAGATGGACTAAGCAGAAGCTTCAGCACAACAGACCCAACTGCTGAGGATGGAAGCACCTGGACTGTCAGCGAGGACTGGGAGGCAGCGAGAGGAATAGTCCAGGATCTACTAGCGGTAAACGTCCCTACTACAGAACAGTCTACACTAACAAAGCCCTCAGACACATTGCACCTCATCCAATGGTTCAACAACGACACCTTTTTCCTCGACATCATCCAAGCCCTTCTGGACCTAGACCTGAGCAAAACCATTTGCGACAAACGAAAGGCTCGGCACCGAGCACAGAACTTCTTCATTGTGGAAGGCAAGCTCTGGAGAGTAGCAAACACCTCAGCAAACAGAGCCCACAGTAAACTGGAATGCGCCACGCGAAAAGAGGCTCAAGATCTCGCATATCAGGAGCACAAGGAAAATGGACACTGGGGACGCGACCTGATCAAGCTCAAGCTTATGGATAAGATCTTTTGCCCTCGTTTAGATAGAATCGTTACTGACGCCATTCTGGATTGTGGACAGTGTAAAAACTTCGGAGCGACACACCTACACTCGTTGTTGGAACCAATCGTTTGAAGACACCCGTTCAAGTTACTTGTAGCGGACTATCTGGCACTGCCAAAAGGTAAGGGTGGATATACTAATGTGTTACTAATCATAGATGTATATTCGCAATACATCTGGGGATTCAAATTCAAGACACACGGTACGGCCAAAACGACGATCGACAGTCTGGACAAAATCCGACACGAGTTCACCACACTGGAGAAGTTCATGACAGATGGGGGCAAACACTTCGACAACAGGGAGGTCACTGACTGGTGTGACACTCATGGTGTCGAATGACACGTTACCCCAGCTTACTCACTGTGGGTCAATGGGTTGGTAGAAGGCGCTAATAAGATTCTATTAGGTCGACTCAAGAGAGCATGCACCCCCAACCTCGGAGGAGACAACTCTCTCGATGTACTCCCAGAATCGATACCGAAAGGGTGGCCCGACCACTTCAACATGGCAATATCACAGCTCAACGAAAGGATCATGCCGGCACTTAAGTTCTCCCCCAAGGAACTCATGCTAGGACTAGTGGTGGATACACCGCACACACCTTTCTCTCATTTGCTTGAACCTATCACTGATTCACATGTACAGATTCATGCAGCGTATGTAGCGCAACAGCGCACAGATGCGTTAGCCAGCAACATCGCACACGCCATCTGATGCAAAGCCATATTTGATCGTCGCGTACTAGGATCGGTCGCAGGAGAAGTGACATTCAAAGCAGGTCAACTAGTACAAAGTTATGCAAGTGAAATCGAAGGAAACTTTGCCACCACGCGGAAGATTCTACCTCATTGGTCCGCACCTTGACGTGTAGTAACATGAAGGGCCAACTCGTATCAGCTATCTACGCTTGAAGGCTACCCCATAGCCGGATGGTTTCACGCTCGAAGACTACATCTTTTCATACCGCACACAGGATCCATGTTGGATGAGATGGAGAGAGAGCGAGAGCAGGATGGAAAGAGAGAATCGACAGAGAGCGACATAGAGGTGGCAGATATCGGGATGGATGACGAGGACAACGAAGAACGGGATGAGGAAGACTAGAAGACACTTTGACGGCGCGTTTCATCGACAACACTTCGAGTGTGCGACCCCGGGGTGTCGCAAGTCCTGGGGGGGTATTTGTGGCGGTTGGGTTTGGTTTGGGCTTGGTTTGGGCTTGGTTTGGGCTTGATCTATTTGGTTGGGTAGGGCTTGAGGGGACTGTAGCTGCTGTTACGACTGGGATAGTTCTGCTGTCGAGGATCAAAGATAGATCACTCAATCGACAGTTCGTCGGCCTTCCTAGTACAAGGAAGGTGTCTTGGTTCAAGGGTTCACACTGCACGAGCCACGGCTTCTATGCAGGATCAGCGGCGAGTGGTTTTAGCACTTCTACCGCAGTCAAGGGTTCAGGCTAAAACAGTGAGTGACTGTCTTAGAATCAGAGTTCAGGCTACAAGGGTGGAGACCTTGTAGATCAGGTTTCAAGGGGAAAACCCAGTAGATTAAGTTAAGGAATACAACTATGGTACATGGGGTTTATATAGGTAAAAGGGAGCAGCGCAGCAGCGACAAGAATGGTAACAAAGATATGAAAAAGAGTACAACCTATCAAGATAGCGAAGATAGGTGAAACCGCCATGCGGCGCAAGATAGTATCTATGTTACAATCAAGAAGAAGAGAAGTGCGGACAGCCCGCTTGATAAGAGAATAGCCGGGTCTAGAGTCGGCAGCATGGTTACAAAGGAAAAATGAAATAGGAGTAAATGTTATTGTAACATTACCCCAGTGTAACCGTTGAAGTCTCCGGCTTCAACAACTACCCATCCTGGCATCATCGTAGTAGATGAGGTCTGCGTCAGCGTTGTTGAAGTCATCAAGGTCCGTTGAGGAGCTTGGTTGGTTCCGGTAATCTTCATCAGCTTGTTCGCATTCTTGCTCATAGAATGCTCGTTGGTCTGCCTCCCAATTGCGGAGGGCTTCGTAGAATCCGTTGTTGGTATAGACAATTGGAAGTGGGTAGGTGCCCTTCAGGTCTTTACAGTAGACCGAAAGGTGTCCAGGGGCTAGGGCGTGGCATACCACGCAGGAGTACTGTGGGCAGTTCTTGTGGTGATGCCCGTATTCTCCGCAGATGCGGCATTTGATATTATCAAACTCTGGCTTCTTTGCCGAGATGCGAGGTGGAGGAGATGGCGAGGGGGATGTGAGATCAATAACTTCTTTTTTCTTGGGTTCCTGGGGAGGAGTTCTCATATGCTGCTTTCCCCATGAGCGGGTGGTTCGGTATCTAGGGGATTTTCTACCCCTGGTGGCAACCTGAGGTTGCGGTGCTCTGATTGGGAGCGGGGTGGGAGTCGCGTCACTGATCTGATGACTGATTACTGGGGCGAGAAGGATGAGGAGAAGGCGGGCGAGCGACTTGAGTTGTGGTTCTGTTGGCAACAATGTGTACAACTGATAGCAGGTCAGGCTTAAGGCTATCAGGGAGAAGCTGAAGCGCAATGGAGCGGATGCGCCTCTGGCACTGGATGATTTCATGGGCTTCTTGAGCGGATCCGCTCAGGAGTCTGCTTGCTGATAGTTCTATCAAGCGTGTAGTTCTGATGAGGTTTATGATGGCGGCGATGATAGTGGCGCTCCTTGCTGGGCGTCTGGCGAGGATTCTCTCCAACTCGAGTGCGTGTTGCTCTGATAATATTGTTGCTTCAAAGAGGGCATCTCCCTCAATATGATCAATGATGGTGAAATATAAAGAGGATGCAAGCGAGGAGTTGGTATCCTCTGCTGATGAGGGATTGGAGATGGAGGATGCAAGGGAAGAGTCCTCATCAAGGACGAAGTGTTCGGTTGGGTTAACGGGGACGAAGTGTGCTTGGAGTTCGGCTGAGTCAAGGGTAAGAGTAGTGGGGGCAGTGGACATGTTATTTCTTGGATTGGATTACTTGGGACTTGCTGATATTCAAGCAAGTTTCCTCTTCTTTTTATATGCTTTGAGGAGCGTCTGGGAATTCTCTAGGTCGGCTTCTTTGAGCCACTCGTTGCTGGCAGAAGAGTACCCTTTCCAGGATATGAGATAGCGACGGCATGCCGCTGTTCCTTTGTGTGCGATGATCGCCTCGACTTCGTACTCCTCAACCCCATTGATAATGTCAGGTGAGGGTTCGATGAAATTTGGGCCATGGACCTCTGTCTCCCGATAGGAAGATAGTTCAGATGCATGGAACGTGGGGTGAACTTTCCACTGTTCCGGGAGTTGGAGCGTGAAGGTGATGGGGGATAGCACCTTGGTAATGGTAAAGGGGCCGTGCCGCTTTGGCGCCAGCTTCTTCGAGGGTAGGTGCATCAGTAAGTGCTCCGCTGACAACCAGACCTTATCTCCAATCTTCCATGGTTCATACTTCTTCCTGTGCGTCCTTTCGGCCATTCGTTGCATGGCGATGTTGTGGCAAGACACCGCTTCTTCTCTCATTTTCTGGAGGTTAGTGACGCGGTCCTCAGCCGCGGGGATGTCGGTAGGTGGGAAGGCGTAGGGAATACCTCTAGGCTCATATCCCATTATCAGGAAGAACGGGGATGTGTTCCGTGCATCGTGCTTTCGGTGGTTGTGCACGAATTCTGCCATGGGTAGATGCTGTACCCAGGTTTCAGGGTTCGATCGGCAGTAGATCCGAAGGTAGGTTTCGATTTCCTGGTTCAACCTTTCTGTCTGCCCGTCGGTCTGTGGATGGTATGCAGTGGATAGAGCAACTTCGTAATCCAATAGTCTTCCAAGTTCTTTTGAGAACTTTGATGCAAATTGCGGTCCGCGATCTGAGATGAGCTTGTCATGGAGCCCAAAGCGCAGGAAAACTTTCTTGAAAAATAGTTGTGCCACCCCTTCGGAGGTGATGTTCTTCTTGCAAGGTGAAATAATTACCCCCTTTGTAAGTCCATGGTCTACCACGACCATCATGGAATCATAACCGCCGCTCTCCGGGAGGTCGGTGATTAGGTCGACAGATAACTGGGAAAAGGGGCGTACTCCAGAAGAACTGATGGGTTTTAGGGGAGGGGTGGTGGGATGAGTGTCAGATTTCATCTGCTGACACGTGGCACATCCTTTGACGTATTTCCTAATAAAGGTGCCCATCTGGGGCCACCAATAGTCTCGTTTGACTAATTCTTCAGTCTTGAATCGGCCGGGGTGTCCGGCAGTTGGGTGATCATGGTGAAGCTGCAGAATGCAGCTTCGGAGTGTGGGGGGTGCATAGGCGCGGTTCTTGTACTGCAAGATACTGTCAATGAATTTCCAGTCAGATAGAGCTGACTTCATGGGGGGAAGGCATAGTCCGTCTAGTGCGTCACTGGCAGTCTTGATGATGGGATCTGCTGTAGGGTCGTCAGATTTCAACGCTGCTTCGAGTTCTATGTTGATCAACCATACAAACATATCATCAGGTAGTAGAACTACGTTCTGATTGTCGGTCTCGGTGGGATGGTGATCAGGGCGGCATGATAAAGCATCGGGAGCAGCGAGCTTTGTTCCTGCTACATGATGGAATTTGAGGTCGAATTCGTTCAAAGTGAGCTGCCAACGCGCTTGACAGCGGGTCAGCTGCTGAGCGGATCTGAAGTAGAGGAGGTTCATGTGGTCCGTGAATACAATCACCGGATGTCCGTGTCCTTCGAGGTAATGTCTCCATGCTGTCAAAGCACGGATGACAGCCAGTAATTCTCTATCATAAATCTGATAATTTCGTTCTGCTGCATTGAGGGATGCAGAAAGGTAGGCGCATGGATGATATGTGCCGTTTTCATCAGTCTGTGGTAGCACTGCTCCAGTTGCTACTAGGGAGGCGTCAGTTGCAATAGTGAATTGCTTTGCTGGATCAGGGTTCCTTAGGACAGGTTCTGTCATAAAGCACTTTCTGAGTGCTTGGAAACTGTCTTCTTCTAATTTGGTCCAGCTGAATGGCTGGGTCTTCTTCGTCAAGTTGTTCAATGGTTTCGCGATGTCAGAGAAATGTGGGATGAAGTGCCGATAAAAGTTGCAAAATCCGAGGAATGAGCGGACGTCAGTGACCGTTTTTGGTGTTGGCCAGTCTGTGATGCCTTTGAGTTTGGTGGGGTCCATCGCGATCTGTCCAGGTCTGATGATCATTCCGAGGTAGTCGACTTCTTGTACGTCGAAAAGGCATTGTTCTGCTTTCAAGAATAGCTTCTCTTTTCTGAGGATATCCAATATCCGGCGCATGCGTTTGTGGTGTTCTTCAAGGTCTTTCGAGAATATCAGGATGTCATCCATATAGACAATGAGCCATCCTTCGTTCAGTTCCTGCTGGAATGTCTGGTTCATATAGGCCTGGAAAGTACCAGGGGAGTTGCAAATACCAAAGAACATGACATTCAGCTCAAAAAGTCTAAATTCAGTCGTAAATGCCACCTTCCATCTATCTTCAGGGTGGATCCAAATGTTGTTATAACCAGATCAGACATCCATCTTGGTGAAATACTTTGCGTCGCGAAGTTTCACTAAGAGTGGCGGGATGAGAGGAAGGGGGTATGCGTTCTTGATCATCCATTCATTAATATACCGGTAGTCTTGACAAGGCCGTAGTGATCCATCTTTCTTTCCAACAAAGAAGAAGCCGCTTGACTGGGGAGATTTCAATGGCGAGATGAATTCCTTTTTTACATGTTCATCAATAAATGCCTTGACCGCGATTCTTTCCTTTTTAGATAGGGGGTAGAGTTTGGATGACTTTGGAATGTACCCTGGCTTGGTTTCAATCCTGTGGTCAATACCCGGTCGGTGGGGCGGCATGGAATTAAGACCATCTTTGGCAAATAAATCGGCGAAGTCGTGAAGGTAAGAGGGGACCAGTTCTTTGAACGTCTTCTTTTTCTTCTCGATCTCACCTTCCATGGCTAATTCCTGGGACTTGTTGCTAGTCTTCAGGTATTCTGGAAGTGATGGGGGTTTTGCCATTTTCTTGGTTTCAAAGGCCGATGTACTGTCGCGAGTGAGGGGGGTGTCCAAATCCAAATTCTCTATCAGGCGTACTGCGGTGGCGTCCTGGGAGTATTCAATGAGGAATTCGTCGTCGGTGAGGGGAAAAGAGGCCAAACCTTCGACCTTCGGTGCGAAGTTATCTTTTACCCATGTGTCATGCTTCTGATCCATGTTCGGGATCTCAAATCCCTCATCTTCTTTGTCTGGATCAGGGTTCAGCTGTGGGACAGGTTCATCTTCATCGTGGATTTCCATGATGGAGGCACGGAATTCTTCTTTCTTCTTCTGAACAACGGGTTCAGGAGATGGCGCCTTCTTGGAGGTCGCGGGTTCTGTGATAGGCACCTTCTTGGGGTGCAGGATGTTCTTGGGGGCCTTCCTTGGGTAAGGCTTCGGTTTCTTGAAGAGCGGCTTGAAGCCAGCAATCTTCCTTTCTTGATCTAGCCATTCTTCTACTTCCCGGGATCAGGGTGTTTCGTCCAGGGTAAGATGGCTTTCTGCCCAATTGATGGTTGGGTTCATGGCTTGCAGCCAGGGGAATCCAAGGAGGATGTGGTCCTTGGTTTGGAGTCGGGTCACGTTGAATTTTCCATACATGACTCTTTTGTCGATCTTGATTCCGAGTTCGACATATTCTCGGATCTTCCCGTCCTTGCAATCACTGCCGTTGGCTGTGACCATAGCGAAGGGTTTCAATAATTTCTTGGTGCGAATGTAGTGTTTGTCAATGAATTCGTGACTGATGAATGATCCGGCGGCGCCGGAATCGATGACAACAGTGGTTTCAACTGGTTGCACACATTTAGTTGGGATGAGAGTGGCAGGGACACGTAACTCTTCTTTATTGCCAACACGATGTACAGTATGAACTGGGATGGGAGGGACTGGCATCGATACAGACCTCCACTCTAAAAAATCCGCTTTCTTAGTCATCCTATGGGTATCCATAGGTTCATCATCTGATTCTTCTTTATGCTTGGTCTCTCTGACCGGTTTCCTTTCTCTAGGGTGATATTCCCTGTCATTGGCTCTGTGGCCAGTCTGGTGGCATATGAAGCATTTGCCGGCTTTCATATGTTCGGACCTTTCTTTGTCTGAGAGGCGGTCAACCTCCATGGTGTCTCTGTCTCCTCATGGTTTGTACCTTTCTGGTCCAAACCGGTTCTTCTTCTTCTGGTTCTGGTTCTGATTCTTGGGCCTTAGCGCCAAGATCTGCTGATAGGTGTTATCCATTTCTCTTGCGGATTAGATCATGCCTTCGAGGGGCTGGAGCCAGGCCGAAGGCAGCCGTCTTTCGTGGCTTTGGCCTGGCCTGAAAATCCTGTGGGCTGGAGCCACCCAAAGCCAGGCCAAATCCGTGGCTTTCAAGCCAAGCCGGGCCAGAACATCACTAAGATTCTGATTCACCACCCTTTCATTTCTGTATGATATCGTTTTGAAGAAATGTAGTGGTATGGCGTCCCAGTCAATGTAGTTGTGGATCATTGTATACCGGGTTTGATTGTAGAAACTTGATTACAGGTTATAAGGCTGTTGTTGAGTCCAATAAGGGAATTGCATGGCTTGAGGCAATAGGACTGTTCTTAGGATCTGACGTGAGTTCATAGTGGGGAAATCAACCAATGTTCAAAGTGAGTCTACAAGGCCGTATTTTATCTACAAAAGAGTAAGGGTCCTTAATTATTACAAATGTGAAGGTTCAGTGAGATGGAGAATGGTGGTGCTGAGCCTGACAGGGTAGGAGTAACAGAAATGAGTGAGAGTATGTTAGTTTTTGAATGAATGTAGTAATAGGGAGCTCGCCATGCACAGGAATGACGAGAACTGTTGGGTATTTGACTGCTTTTGGGGCGAAGGAATAAAAATAAGAGAGAATGACAAGAGATAGTTTGGTGATAAGTTCAGGGTATAGTTATGAACGAGAGTGAAAGACCAAGCTTGTCGTAGAGCATAATGAGAAAGTGAAGGTAAGGAAAAAGAATGTGTCCACGTGACTCGGATGCAAAGCGTGATGCTTCTTCGCATCAGTGAGTCATGTGGCTGACAGGACATGTGTCCGTATGTCTCATTGTGAAGCTATAGTTGGGGTGTAAAGGATATGAATCCTTACATCCCCTCCTTGCTTTGAATATTGACCACCCTCGGTCGATCTCCCAACAATGTAACTAAAATGTGCGTGATAAGATAGAATAATTTGAGCGAAACGAGAGAGGAAGAGAAGAGGCGCTAGAGATGGCCATTGGGTGATGTCGCCGTTACAAGCTTTCACGAGAGAGTCGTGTATAGTGCGATGCGACCGTTCGACTATTCCATTGGCTCTCGAATTGTAGGCAGAGATGCGAATGTGCCGGATACTGTATTTTTCTGCTAACCACTCCAAAGCTGCGACGAAGGGTGTTCCGTTATCAGTGACTATTTCCTCAACTCCTCCCCATCTGCACAAGACTTCTTCGAACAAGAAGGCACCCAAAGTGCGGCCGTTTTCCTTTCTCAACATCCTCCATTCTGGCCATCCAGATATGGAACAGTGTGCCTGTACAATGTAGGAAAAGCCTTGTGCCGTAGGCATGTGCATAGTGTCAGTGTAGGCTTTGCGGAAGAGTGGGGTGGGAATAGCGACAGTGGGGGGAATAACAACTTTTTCGACTGATTGAAGCTGGCATTGATGGCAAGTTTGGATGTACCAAGCGACGTCCTTGTCGAGCGAAGGCCACCAAAATCTGTCCATGATGGTGTGTCGTGTGGCATAGATGCCTTTATGACCGAGCTTATCGTGGGTATCGATCAGAATGTGAGCGTGGTTCGAACTGAACAGAACGAGCTGATGGTGTCCAGTAGACTGCTTGTGCCAGAGATAGTCTCCTTTGGCGAAAAAACTATGGGCCCGTTTGATGAGGTGAGTGTGATCAGCAGTCGATATTGTCGAAGGGAATGAGAGCGATTGGAGGTAGGAAAGGATGATGAGGAGATCATTGTCATGCTGACATGTAGTGTCATCTGTGGGAAGGTCAAATTCAGCACTGCCTCATAGCGCTGTGAGATTGAAAACAAGTCAGCTGTTGTCCTTCGTTCCTCCAAAAATTTCTTTTAAGTCTCCTTCCGCCCAAATAGCACATCCCAGAACCTCATCTAACCAATCCTCTATCTCCTCAGATGTCTCCTGCAGTCCGTCGTCATCTTCTGGTGTTGGTCATTGTCGAGAAAGACTGTCAGGCCCAAGGTGTTTGGTTCCTGGTATGTGGCGTAGTTTGAAATTAAAAAGAGAGATTCCAGCTAACCAGCGGTTCATGGCTGCATTCGGCTGAATGTCAGGATTACTAATCATCCCCTTGATGTACTTGGTGTCTACTTTGACGGTGAACATTTTGAGACCAATAAGCCATACTTTGGCTGCATGAAGGGCCCAAAAAAGGCCATAGAGCTCGATTTTTGCTTGGGAGTAACAAGCTTCACGTTCATTCCAAGTAATGGACCCATATCACAATGGGTAACATTTTCCGTTAGTGATCTGCGATAAGATCCAACCGCAGGCTATGTAGGATGAGTCGACAGATAGGATGACTTCATCCTGTGAAGAGTAGTTGATCGGGCGGATAGCGGAAGAGGTAGAGACAGCGTGCTTGACTGTTTCCATGGCTTCTTGGGTGACAGAGTCCCAAATGAAAGGTACATTAGCACGAGTGAGATTAGTGAGTGGACGGGTGATGTGGGCATAGTCTTTAATCCAATTGCGGACGGTACCTGCAGTTCCGAGGAAGCCTCGTACTTCAGCTTTCGTCGTGCAGGGAGGCCAGTGCGTGATTTTTGAGACCTTCGTCTCGTTGGGAATATGTCCATCATATGTGCAACGCTGTCCAACTACAATAACTTCGGGAATGCAAAGAAATAACTTCTTTGCAGATACTGTGGCTCCTGCGTGTCGAAGATGATGCAGAACCCTGTTGACGTCCACACAGTGTTCCCAAACGAATCGTCTGATACTGGAGTTCTCAGAAATGAACTCATAAGACCCATTAGGTGACTCATGACGTGTACAGGGTCCAAGGACGCCAACGTCGTCCTGGAAATTTGGTGCTAGCTCGATCTCGTCTTGTAAGATAAAGGCAATGTCGTTCTGAAATACCGCTGGTGAGTCAGTCCAGCCTTGAGGAAGGACGGTGAGTTGATAGGTGCCAAGGGGGGTTTGAAATGTCATGATGTCGCATGATTCCTCTGCTAAGGCTCGATGATCAAACCCTACAAACAAATCCATCGTTGAGTAAATTGAACGGCCAGCGCATTGTTCAGCAAAGAGCTCAATGTATGGCATCGTTGCAGTGTCCTTAACCGTGATGGAGTTTAGCTGCTGGAGGTCATGGACGATTCTGACTGCCCGCTCTTCTTTGCAACGCAAAACCAACGAGACTGATAGGATGAGTTGGATGGCTCATAGACACCGGAGGCTATTTTTGACTTGATGAGTGTGATTACTTCCTTCTTAATACCTGGTGGAATGGGGGCTGACGGTGTACCCATGGTACGTGCTCGATGGTAGGAATGACGATGGGAGGGAAGTAATTGTCCCGGAAGCGTCCCTTCTCCATCTCGTCCCAGGCGAGCACAAACTCGTTGTTCATTAGAACGTGAGCGGCAAGCTTTCGTTCTTCGGGGAGAAGGAATTCATTCTTGAAGACTCCGAGCTCGTCCATTCGTTCTTGGGTGAGGCAGGTGCCGGGTATGAATGCAGGGGGTGTGGGGGAAAGGAGTGGCAAGGATGCGAGAGGGTCTTCTGGAAAACAACAGATAATGCACACGTGTGCTGGCATGGTCGTTGCCACAGGCTTCACCTTATTTGCGACCTTCTTATAGGTGAAGGTGCAATGGACTGGGTCAATGTCGAAGTGGGATTGGAGGAGGAACTCGGTGAAGGATGAGAAGACAAGACGGGAAGTAGGGATAGGCATATTTAAACGAGTGGTAGATAGGGAATATGAGGAGGTGGTTGAAGAGGTGATGGGGGAAATAGCATGATATCTATTGGTAGGGCTGGTTGGTAGGATGGGATGATGGATATGCGTCGAATTTGTCGGCAGGATAGCCAGGACTCGTTCCGGGTTTGGCAGTGAATTGAGGCCTCCAAGTTTGGCGTTGATCTTCATGCCTAGATTCACACAATATTGGTCATTAGCTCTCTCGATTTTGTTCTCTTGGCCACGCTGTGTTGGGAAACCAGCGATAACGTCACCAGGTTTGGCGTTGATCTTCATGCCTAGGTTCATACAGTATTGGTCATTAGCTCTCTTGATCTTGTTCTCTCGGCCACGCTGTGTTGGAAAACTGGTGATAACGTCACCAAACAATTTGATAGTGTGGTAGATGTCTGTTGAGCTTGTCGGCGAGGATGATGGAAAGGGGGTAATATGAGAGAATATTGATGTGGTTAGTGCCAGGGATGGATGAGCCCAAGGGTGAGGTGTCGTTGCAACGATTCGGACCTTGCTGGAATCTGTGCGGTCATGTACTGTGATGTGTACTCCATTGACATCTTCAGTTTTTGACAACTGTACCAGCCGCTGCCAAGGCCATCCTAGAAGTAAGCGATAGGGTGTGTCGGGAACCACATACACATGAGCCCAAGTCTTAATTCCCTCGACATCAATTTCTAACATCTCCAGACATCCTGCTAATTCCTGTGATCCTCCATTGGCAGTTTGCATGCGCATGCGTACATCTGGATTGATTGGGGTGTTGGTCTTCTTCCATACGTCCTCCCGAATAACGACAATTTCTGATCCCTCATCCAACAATCCTAGTTCTGAGTGCGTCCCGTTTAACGTTATTTGTATTTCTTGCAGAGGTGTGGCATGCTCAACCAATATTGGAGAGGGTGCAACTAACATGTTGGTGGATAGTATAGAGGCTGGTGTGGGAACTTGATGTGTATGTGAGTATTCGACGGCTTCTTTCCTTAAGTCCGGACTAATAGACAATAGGTCTGATATTTTCAGTTGCAGGATGGGCATACTTAGGATGGTGTCGTAGATGCGTCGAGCTGCGTCAGGTGAGGCTGCCTTGGATTCATACTTGTACGCTGGCCCTTTCTTCGTGTCCGTATCATTCGTTTTTGTGGGATCTGGAGAGGCGGGTTCTGAGAGAGGTGAAGGAAGGGTAGTTCTCGGAACAGAAGTGCTGTCCACAACAGATGCAGCTCTGGACTTGGACCTGGTTATGGCCAGTACGTTTGCCTCTTCATTCTCTTCTTCTTCAACCGTTACTATGACTGCGTGATTACCAGCAACCAGTTTGCACTGGATAAAGTATGAGTCGGATATGAAGGCGGAGGAGGGGATTTCCGTGGAAGCTGGTGGAGTGGGCTCGACTCGAGTTGTTTTGATGGGAATGGAGTTAGCTCCTGTAGCAGGTGTCATGTTTGGTGTCGCCGAATACCTTGAATCGATAGCTTGCTTGAACATTTTGTTTCTGAATCGTCGTAAACGGGACCTATCCGGAAAGGCAAAGTACTGGCTGTCTCTAATAATCTGTCCTGCCCGTAAATATCCTCCTGCTACCGAACACATTCGCATGATATGAGCTCCTCCGCAGAAGAAGCAAGTGGCATTGGATGGGTAGGTAGGAGATGATGAAAATGATGGAAGGGGGAGGTATGATAGTGGTGTTTGAGTTAATACGGCATTGACAAGTTGCCGTAACTTAGGGGACACCCATCCATGAATAGCTGCAGGTGCCAAGCATGTGAGACATATATAGCACCCTGAGTATGCTGCATCGCCTATATCTAGTCCATGCATTTTACAAGCCAGGGCTTCGACCTTGTCGAAGTTGTCTTTGGGAGGGATGGGTGGTGTGAATGCGACACGCCTTGTGTGGACTTCCTTTCTAACATCTTTTCTCTCCTCTTCCTCATCTGAATCCCAGGTTTGTCGCAATGGTCGAGCCTTCTGTGTGCACCCGTCTCTCATTAGCTTGATGCGAGAGGTGATGGGTTCGTTCAAATCTGCATCAAACGTGTCATCAGAGAGCACAGACCGTCCTGCTTCGACAACCTTCTCGAAGTTAGTGGCTTCATTGCGAGTATAGTTTGCCTCGGTGTGCTGCAGTCATTGCACTATTGCGATTCGAGCTGAATGGGGAAGGCCTTGCCAAAAGTAACGATCTCGCTCGCATTCCGAGATTTTGGAATTAGCTACCAGCCACACTGCTATAGGACGGAATTGACAATAGTACTGTACTAGTTCCGTTTCGGTAGAAACATCTGATTCCGCTGTATTGAGGATGACTTGTTCGAGATCTCTAATGGTGTATCTTGCACCTTTGGCTGCTCCTGGATACTGTCCGATAATGTTTGCTTTGAAGATGCTGAAATCCCTACTCTCGTACCCCATGAGCATGACCCAGAACCTCTTGGTCTCGAGGTTGACATATCGAACTATCATTTTGCATTTGTCGGTATCGGTGAGTCTGCAGGACGAGGCTAAGTCTTCAAACAGTTCTAAAAATTCTAGTAGGTCGGACATTTCCCCACTAAAAGACGGGGCTTTGCTAGAGCCGGGTCTGGGCATTGCAGATATTCCCTTCATGTTCATCGACATGGTGGACGTGGTTTTCGACGAAAGCGGTTTTTGGATATGATGAGAAGTAGTGGGGTGTTGGACTACCGTGGGTGCTGGTTGAGCTGGTGCAGGTAGCAACTTGTTCTTAGGAACAAACTGAGGTTTCGGAATGGGGGGAATGGCTGTAGGGAGGGCAACCGTCGGGGTATTGTGGGATTGGGGAGGTATGGAAGGGTATTCTGGCATTTCGGGGTCAAAGGTTGCAGGTCTAAGAGTGAATGTGGATTGAGAAGGAAGGGGTGGAAATAGATCATTAAAATATGGTAACTGGCTTATGGTATCGTCTTCGGAGATGGAGGATTCAGATGGAGCATCAGATGTGTCTATGTTCTGGTTTGAGCTGTCGGCTCGGGTAGGGGTTCAATAAGCACCAATCTCATTAGGGGAAGGCTGAGTGGGCATTACTTCAATATAGTAATGCGGTGAAGCGGTGGTGATGGTGTTGGCGCGGGTTCTGGTTTTCTTTGTGGCAGAAGTGTTCTCCAGGAAAGCCAGCGCAGTTGGCTGTTTTGGTTGGAGACGGTTCTGCGCATTGGGATGATAATATTTAGTAATTGTGAAAGGACTTCGGAAGGGAAAAAAGAAAGAGTTCGATAAATCGAACTTGGGGTGCAAGGGGAGCTCGAAAGCAATTCCCTCGCAGTGGGCTACAAATATATAAGGCTGTTGTTGAGTCCGATAAGGGAATTGCGTGGCTCGAGGCGATAGGACTGTTCTTAGGATCTGACGTGAGTTCATAGTGGGGAAATCAACCAACGTTCAAAGTGAGTCTACAAGGCCGTATTTTATCTATGAAAGAGTAAGGGTCCTTAATTATTACAAACATGAAGGTTCAGTGAGACGGAGAATGGTGGTGCTGAGCCTGACAGAGTAGGAATAACGGAAATGAGTGAGAGTATGTTAGTTTTTGAATGAATGTAGTAATAGGGAGCTCGCCGTGCACAGGAATGATGAGAACCATTGGGTATTTGTAGGGATCTGCATGGGTGAACCCGCGAGTGTCGGCAGGTCAACCCCCACCCCCACCCCGAGAAAAACCCACACCCGCAGCAAGGGTACGGGTTGCACAGTGGGTAGTGAAAGAAGGAC
Source organism: Suillus bovinus (assembly GCF_016758785.1). Taxonomy (NCBI): domain Eukaryota; kingdom Fungi; phylum Basidiomycota; class Agaricomycetes; order Boletales; family Suillaceae; genus Suillus; species Suillus bovinus. The sequence goes on along the minus strand of NW_024542060.1, from coordinate 687,591 downwards.
CCAGGGTACAACCCATCAAGGGTGTACCCGCGGGTAACAAATACTATGGGGAAAAACTACGACATGGTGTAGTAAACTACTCAACAATAATTTGATCCCACCCGTCATCGAGCTCCTGTTCATCGCCTTCGACATCAGGCAAAGAACTGATGCTGACAACGTCATCAGTCTTGACCAGGTTGAGTTTGCTCCAAAAACTGAGGCACAGCAGTGCGCACGTTGATTGTGCAGATAAGCGTGAGTGCACGTGTGAGAGTAAGAGCCGTCCTCGGCTGAATAGTCATTCAACGTCGACTGATGTGGCTGTTGATATTATTAGCTGTAGTATATGCAAGTTCAATTAAAAAAAACTCACCAGGAATAGTAAGGTAGTCCAGCGCCATCCACGATAGATGAGGGTAGGTGGTACAACATTCATGCCACCATGCGAGTGCATCAGGCACATTTTCGATGTTGGAGGTGAGATAGCGCTCGAGCTCATCACAGAGATCAGTTGATTTTGGCAGAGCGAGGGCAGGCATGTCATCAAACATGTTATTCATCTAGAATAGAATCAGTAGTCAGTAGTTACAGTTAGAAAAAAAGACGTACCTTATGCGACGTCTCTGTAGGTAAGTCTCCATGTCCAAGTCGTTGTCTTGAAGGTCGGCATCCAAGGCTGAATAAAGAGTAAATTGGTCACAGACAAGCTTTTCAGCTGTCGTAATCCAATTGTCCTCCCATTGAGCGTTCCTGAAATATATGAGCTTGTGATGCGGGTGTAGTACTATAATATGTGTGAATGTGAGCCATCAGAACAGAGACAAAAAAGAACGAACCCATGGCAATGCGATAGACTTCAGATTGATCTGTAAGTTGATAGTACCGGTTAAGTGTTACCTTTGCCAGCTGAACAGCTGAGCGGATTGAAGGATGATACTGTCTGTTGCGAGAGTATGTAGTGAGCTTTTCATCAATGAGATCCATGGCTGGAATCACGGTGGCTAGATTAGGTGTCGAGCGGGAGAAAAATAGTGTTGTGTCCTTTAGAATCTACATAGACACATAGACCAAACAATTGTTAGTCCATGTGTTGTGCGGATCTTTCTGGTGCTTACCTTGAGAACACTCCTCAGTTGTTCGGCAATTGCCCACTCCTCATCATTCAGCTCAAACTTCCGCAGACCAAGATCTCGATGTTGAGTCACAGTATCAACGGCCTCCCGATGCTCAATCGCATATTCCAACATATCGAATGTGGAGTTCCAGCGGGTTGAAACATCATGTGGCATGAGAGTAACAGGTGCCTGCAAGTCTTCAAGAATCTCACGCCATGCTGGGAGGACTATAGTCGTCGAATGTATAACTTTGTAGGCCAGTTTACGGAGCTAGAAGAGAGATTAGATTTGAAGGTGCGTGTTGGTGTCTTTTTGTTCTTACCTTCACAAGGGCTAACTTCACAGGAAGAATACTCTTTTCCAGCATGAGTCGTTCATCAGGATCAAGCTCTCCGACTTTGTCAACCCAACCGTCATCGTTATCCCTACCATTGTTATCCCCAACACCATATTCAGCTATCATCACTGCTTCCTCTGCATCAATCCCCTTGCTCAATACCTCCAGCTGCTCTGCTCTATCACCACTATTCTCAGGCTCATCCAAGGCTTTGTCGGCCTCTTTCTTCGTTACATCAAACTCGCGAATGAGCGATTTCGCTACGAGGTTTACTGTATGGAGAAAACACTGCATATGGCTTGTGGCCCCCCCAAATGCTGGTACCTCAGCTGCAAGGTTCTCAACCATGACATTATTATTGGAAGTGTTATCGCATGTTACACTCAAAATCTGGGCCGCACAATATCAATTTGTAAGTTGTCTCATCTCTTTTAAAATTTACCTTGTCTGAAATGCCAAATTCCTCAAGCATCTTTGCAAACACACTCGCCAGCTCTTCACCTGTGTGGGACTAACATAGCATTAGCTGCTGCGGCTCTAACAAGGTAAGTTTCTCACCTTAGCTACTTCAATTATATCTAATGGTAGGCTTAGTGGTATGCCCTTGTGCTCGAGGTGCACCGAGAATGCCACGAATGCTCAATGGTTTGGTGAACTCCAAGCATCCGTTGTAAAATTTATCTTTCCGTCATATTCCTGGTGAGGTTTTTCATTTGAATATTTCAAAGTGCGTGATTTGAACTAACTTGTAACATTTTAGCAACTCGTTGACGAGTCCGAGCGAACACAAGTCGAACATCACGCGAAATTGTGGATGGCGAAGGTATGTAATACTCTGGCCTTCCGGTCTTCATCAATGATTGAAATCCCCAATCCTTGACTATCTCGAACAGACGCAGGCTCTCCGAAACCCAATGCACCATCTCTGCCCTGGAAGAAGACAATTTAGGCTTAGGTGCCATCAGCAACAACATCAAGACCTCACCTTGTTTCTCCATGTGTGTGCTGACGGTGCAAGTAAGTCAATTTCCCCTTTCCTTTCCATTCGAAAGATGCCGCGATTGACCCGTTTTTTAGGATACTTCTGACAATTTTTGCTTGCACTTCATCTGCATCTTTGGCATCATCTGCAGCATTGAGTGCATCTTCCCCCCAGCAAGATTTTACATGTTTGCGCATGTTCCCCATCGATCGCACATCCTTTTTGTCCAGGAATCGTCGGATCGTCGCCTTGCATCCTTTCACACAGCACTTGAATTCATGTGCACGTTGACCACCAACTTCAGTGATGCAGGGAGTTGGGTCAAAGAATGCATAAACAGGTGATACCCATTCTTTCATGAGCCTCGCTGTTGCTAATTAGTGGTGCTATGTTTGTATAGCAGGAACATACTTCGCTCGTCCTCGGCACTTTCTGGACCTGAAGCCTCACTACCAGCCTCGTCTCCACTTTTCTCGCTCATGTCATCAATGACAATGGCATTGTTATACAATGCTTCTTCCTCTTCCTCAGTGCGAACAATGACACGGCGAATCTTACGAGGCTCTGCTGCCGTTCTCACATCAGATGGAGGTGGAGAGGCCTCGGCTACCGGTCTATCTTTGGATATATCTGCGGGAGGATTTTGTTTTGCCTTCTTCGACTTGTTGGAGACCGCACTTGCGCCATTTGCATCAATCATGCGCTTCTTTGACGGTCCGGAAGCTTCAAGTCTCTCTTCAAGTGCCGCTTTAGCCTTGTCCATGAGTTTTGTGACTCGTTTTGCAGCTGCAGTAAATATGTTTGGTTGCATGGCTGGATGTGAGGTAGCAGTCTAGGACAGGTATGCTTAGGATGACAGGACCAAAAGATTTTTTCAACAGTTGTGGCTTCTTTAAAGTTTGGTTTGGTTTGACATAGGTACTATATCTTGATTAGGTAGCAATATATTGTGTTTCGATGGTCTAACCCGTGTGCGGGTACGGGTATAGGTACGGGTGCCATAAAAGGCAACCCCCACCCATACCCCAGGTGTACCCCTACCCGTGACCCATACGGGTTACCCATACCCACGCAGTTGCCTAGGTATTTGACTGTTTTTGGGGTGAAGGAATGAAAATAAGAGAGAATGACGAGAGATAGTTTGGTGATAAGTTCAGGGTATAGTTATGAACGAGGGTGAAAGACCAAGCTCGTCGTAGAGCATAACGAGAAAGTGAAGGTAAGGAAAAAGAATGTGTCCGCGTGACTCGGATGTGAAGCGTGATGCTTCTTCGCATCAGTGAGTCACGTGGCTGACAGGACATGTGTCCGTGTGTCTCATTGTGAAGCTATAGTTGGGGCGTAAAGGATATGAATCCTTACAAGGTGGCGATATTTCAAAACTTGCAGTATTAGTACAAGCGCGTCCAGTCCAGTCAATTTACGTGTCGCATTCCTCACGTGCTAGTTACCAGTACATATGTTGTCACGTAAATTACTTAGTAATCAAAACATGGTTCGAAGCTTCACGCCCTCTTGCCACACTAGTGTGCACCACATACAGTTACACACTACCTGAGCAAAGATTAATACTTGGGCTCGAATGACGATAGGGAAAAATAAACTTGCTTTGTACATATAGTCTTCACATTACCTCCATTGCGACAGCAAGTTTGGCAGCCACACGCCGTGGCTGTTTCAACTGTCCCTTTCGATCTGCAGTAAACCGCGTAAGGCATCAAGTTGTTAAGATCTTGGAACGAAATGCATGCATATCCATCTGTGGATAACCGTACTTAGTATGCAGCCTGCACCTAGTAGGCCGCAAAAGTGCCTACGGAAGTTGTCCACACAGCTTCGACCAATGGGTGTTGTATCTGAATTAGATGCGATAGCTAATACGCCAGCCATCGCTGCGGCAGATATGACAATATTAGTGAGTGAAGTGAATTTCATGGTTCATAGTGTTTTCTGGGCTGCATAGGTTGGCTTTTATACGCGATCAGAGTCAGGTAAATGCTTTCATGTGCTCGCATCGCTGGATCTTGGGAATGAAACATCATAGTTTTCTTCAATACTTGTGAAAAGCGCTTGATTCTTTACTCATTCTAAATCAGTTTATCTATTGGGTTCTTGTGTTATTCAGGATGCGGCACCACGGCGGACGTACAGACTATGTGCAAAGCTATTGCTAGGTGTTTCTCAGAACTATTGTTGCTCATCGATTATTCAAATCCAATCATCCTAGTTCCTGCCGGGATTCCGTCGATCTAAGATTTCGATTTCTTTGTTTTTGGTCCCAGTGAATTTTGTTTGACCTGCGTGACTTATGGATAGCTTCTTGCGGTAGGCTAAATGATCCAGATTGCCACACACCAGAGCGACAAAATAATTATGAAAATCATTATTCAATGAGCCTATACTATCATGATCTATGCCGTGACTGGTACGTAGTCAATCCGGAAGATCCACTACATCTGCCACAATGGATGATTGAACAATTCAATTTCTAGAGAATGAAGCAGGGTTGCTAGAAGACAATGACAAAGCTGCGCTAGCTGCAGCTGTCCTTGTTGGCATTGAGCTAGATATATGATATCTTTGCCGTCTGCAGATGGGAGCCTTTCGAGTCCATAGAGGGATACCTCGTGGTAGGTCCCATTTTCCAGCCACAACGATCGAGCATGAATTACGACAATGGGGCTTGACGTCGACTTCCCTCAATCGGTTTGGATACATAGATTATACCCTATATAGATCCGTTTTACGTTATGGATCTTGTAAACCCTTGGGAGACAGTATGAGTCGGTCATACAAATCAAAAGCCTAAGTACATGACAGTGTGCTCGGGCAAGCAGCATTGCGAGGTAAATGCAACGGTACCTTTTGGACGTCGACGAGCACCAATTCACCAACTGGAACGTTCTGAGCACAGCTTGCATGCGTCTCAACGACTGAAGGCTCATCTGCTGTTGCCATTCGGATATAATGATCTTTTTATCAGCGAATGATAGCAAGACCAGAAAAGGACCATCCTGGTCGTTGCGACCAACATTACCTTCACAATATTACGACGCTGCTTGGTTTGGATCGCGTCTTTGTCACTCGCCGCAATGGCTCCATCACGGCTCAAACGCTCCGAAGGATTCAAAATGGATCAGGCATAATTTGATGCGCAAAATGTTTCTAGGGCCTCTTTAAAGGCAGTATCACAATGAGATTATTGACACACTTACTGTTGCCTGCATGCACTTGTAGCATGTCACTTAAGTAATCTTCTCCACCAATCATCTGAACGCAAATAGAATGTGCACGTATGATAGAGAAGTGACGGGCAATAAACACCAAACCGGATATTGATCATAAACTGCTCGTCGAACTAGAGAGACATAAAAAACCCGAAGAACTTACGCAAAATGCAGGAAGACTCGACAGACGACCGTCACATCAGGGAGCTCCTAATCCGACACCACCAGCGAGATAGGGTTCAGGGAATTAGGGATCCCGCTCTGGTTGACCGGCTAATTAGCACGACCCACAGTGAGGGCCTAATTGATGAGTGTAAATGACAGCAAATTCACTCAAATTCACCCATAGCTCTTTGACGCTGATTTGCGCTAATTTGCAGGTAAATTTGGTCTAATTGACCGTAATATACAATGAAGCTGCTTATCTCCATTCCGCCCACTCATCATCCATCGGTGTCGAGGACGAAGTCATGGCCATCACCTTTGGCATCGACGGACCTCCACGAGCAGCTGTTGGCTGTACAGGGTGGTCTGACAGAATATCGAGGAGGTACGTGGATGATATGTCAATGTCTTTACCCACATTGAACTCCGTGCTTTTCATGCCAGCTAAACCCACATAGTCCGTGCTATCACGCCAATCCCTGTCTTCATCATCCGAGTCTGAACATCTACCTTGATGTTCGTTGGTCAAGCTCGAAATGATGTCCGCGGTCACGATAGGTGGTCGAGTGGGTGGCGGGACAACAGGTGGTGTCTCAGGTTTACCATGGATGGTTGCATACATATCTCGCCATTTGACGGAAGGAGCGACTGTCGGTTCTTTGCTCATGTCAGCTTGCCAGCGGTGCCAATGATGAATCTGTATATGTTCTTTTAATGTCGAGATGTCTTGTCTGCTCCGAGTGGGGCTGTTAAGCCATGTGATTGTTGAAACTGTCCTCTCGTCGGCCATCGACACTGGGACGACGGAGTATAACTTGATTGCAAGGGCCTGGACATAAGAGTGAGTCAAATAAAAAAAATATTGAATGAATGTTACCCCAAGAACTTGTGCATTTTCGTCCTTTTGAACAGCTAACCACCAGTCTCGAACATTCTCGTGCTTGCGAATCTTACAATTGAAAGGATCCGCTCCTTTGTGATACTCCTTGAGCTCAACCTTCAATGCCTGCAGAGCCTCTCGTGGAGTCAATCCAGTGAAGCGGGGATTTCTCTCTTTCATAAGTTTTGCGGCGGCTTGGTCTGACCTTACCACATCATAAACATCACCATACTCGTGCTTGAGCATGAGCTGAAGGCTCGTGCCAACTCTCTTCATGATTGAATCTTCGGGGGATACAATACTATATGTCCCATTTGCTTTCGTCATATGGATGGGAGGCAGGTCAAGAGGATTGATATTCTTGTAGATCTGTGCAGTTCGGTGTTCTTCAGAGCGTCAGTGTTGTGACGGCACTGCAACGAGTTGTCCACCTACCTGGGTGCAAGAAAAATGCCGTGATATATGGATCATTTGGTGCGTCGTTGATCATCTGATTGAACCGCGCATTTGTAATTGTGCGAATGGCCAATTTGGTCTCTTCCCGCAGTCGAATTGTATTGCCTCGAAGGAGTTGTTCCATTTGTGCGACAATGGCAAGCCAGTACAGATAGACGTCTGCGCATGTTGTATGCGCAGATTCCAGACACTGAATTGCCTTCGTGTATGGTCCTGTAATTGCTACGAGCTTGGCTAGGGCAACTTGAAACATTAGCGAATCTGTGGTGTTCGCCTCGAATAAATGATTTCGTCCCTGCGCAGATGTTTGTGAGTTGTTACTTGGATCAAAATGGTACATAGTGTCTTACCTTCACGTCGATCCCCAGACTCGGATTGCTAACTATGGCTTGCATTGCAGGCAAACAGCGTTGCAGTGAGGCTGCAGACCAATGAATGTTCGCGAATCGAGTTTTGCTGATTTTCTCTAGACCCCAGCCAATTTTAAGAACACCGCGATGATAGTTGAAGTGCTCCATTGCGTAGCCTGACTTGTCCATGAAAGCCAAAATCTTTCTAAGATGGTCAGAGACCTGCAGGTAGGGTCCGAGTCATTAGCCTGAATCTTGATGAGTACAAGTATCACTCACCTCTTCAAATTCGGGCAGCTGACATATTTGCTTGGAGCACAGTGATAGTAAATGACATGCGTCCTGGAGGTTCAAGATATAAGGCCGCTTTGCCGACAAATCTCTGCGGCAGTTTTTCGTGTTTCCAGTGTCATCTGATGATGAGCCGGAGAAGTTATAGGGCCCGATTTCGGCAATGACCTATCGCAACATCAACGTGAGCTTTACATTTGTGCGAGCGGGGTACAAATTGGACTTACACCCTCCAACAACTCTCCAATATATTGGGCTGTATGACTGAGCATTGAGGCATCGTCGAGCTCAAGTAGAAGGGTTCGCCTGTCCGCAGTGGTGACATGAACAGTGTAGAATCGTCGAGCTCAAGCAGAAGGGTTCGCCTGTCCGCAGTGGTGACGTGAACAGTGTAGAATGATTTGGGCTTACGGATTTTTCCACCATCAAATGTAACGGTGAGATCACGTTGTGTTTTCAGATAGTCGAACATCATTTTTGTTATTCTTGCAGATTTGTTTGGAATTAGTGTATCAGCAAGAGTCGTTGCAGAGGTAGACTTGTAGTTGGCATTCAGGATGCTACAAAAAGCCTTGAACTCATCCGAATCAATGACGTGTGGTGGGATTCCCGTACACGTCACAAATAGCATGAGTGCTTGGTCACCTTTCTCCTTTAGTGCTTTATGACCTTCGGTAACGTACTTCTTGTTGAATGACGCAACCTGTTTTGAACTTGAAACGACCTGCAGCTCCATCCTTGGTTTCTTCATCAGCCGGTCTTCCACGTCCAATAGCATGACGTCATTCGAATCCAAGTTTGACTTTGACCCTGCTTCTAGGACCACACCTTTTCCCTTCCCTTGTACAGCTTTGGAAGCCATGTAATCCCTAGCTTCTTTGCGCCACTCCCTCGCCATACTCGGACATTCATTGGCAGCATGCTTCATGATTTGTTGCCGAGCTCTTGGCCATGACCAGGTGATGTTACAGCCACGGCTGGCAAAAACCTTGCGAAGCAGTGGATGCATCTTTGCACCACCTTTTCGACTGTCCTCGTCTTCGCCAGCACTGATATACCGGTCATCATCGAAGGTTGACAATATATGGCTATCGAGCTTCTGAACCTTGTGCTTTCGTTTCCCGGGTATCTGAGTATGATTGACTTTGATTGGCTTTTGTTTTGTAGAACTCGAGTCTGAGACAAGGACTGGCAACTTTATAGTTTGCCATCAGTAAGTCTATTTTATTGGACGGAAAAATAAGATTTAACTCGCAGCTTTTCCTGCGGCAAGAATGAGGCCTCTTGCAGCTTCGAGAGTGTCGTCAACCCATTTCTCCAGGATAACATCACCCGGAAATTTCTTTGTCCATGTTTCAAAAACGTGGACTATGGCCTCCATCTCTGGGCCTCGTTCAACGAGTTTCAGGCCATCAACTCGACTGCCCAACCTGACTTCTAGCTCTCGATTGACGGCAGCAGCCTCACCAATGTCCACAGCCCATTCAGCATCTGGGCTGAAGTTCGAGAATTTATACTTCGACTCCTTGGGAATAGGTATGTCTGCTGGCAATGCTGCAAGACAGAGTCGTAGTTCAGCTAGTTGATCCTTGAGATGTTGTTGCATTTAGCTTTGCGATGGGGAGGACAATATTTACAATATTTCTGCAACTCGAACTTCACAATTCTTCGGATTCTCGGTGATCGTCCAAATCGGCAACCAAATCAACTTATATATTTTGACTATGATGAGCCAGCGTGTTCAGAAATTAAGCTTTTTGCACTGGTCCAGCCGAAACCAGCCGAACTGAACCAGGACCCAAATTCACCCAAATTGACACCCCGTTTTCGAGGGTCTGAAATTCACACTGTCATTCACGGTAAATTAGCAAGGCAAATCAGCTGGGCAAATCAGCCCAGAATTTCAGACCCTCGAAAACGGGGTGTCAATTTGGGTGAATTTGGGTCCTGGTTCAGTTCGGCTGGTTTCGGCTGGACCAGTGCAAAAAGCTTAATTTCTGAACACGCTGGCTCATCATAGTCAAAATATATAAGTTGATTTGGTTGCCGATTTGGACGATCACCGAGAATCCGAAGAATTGTGAAGTTCGAGTTGCAGAAATATTGTAAATATTGTCCTCCCCATCGCAAAGCTAAATGCAACAACATCTCAAGGATCAACTAGCTGAACTACGACTCTGTCTTGCAGCATTGCCAGCAGACATACCTATTCCCAAGGAGTCGAAGTATAAATTCTCGAACTTCAGCCCAGATGCTGAATGGGCTGTGGACATTGGTGAGGCTGCTGCCGTCAATCGAGAGCTAGAAGTCAGGTTGGGCAGTCGAGTTGATGGCCTGAAACTCGTTGAACGAGGCCCAGAGATGGAGGCCATAGTCCACGTTTTTGAAACATGGACAAAGAAATTTCCGGGTGATGTTATCCTGGAGAAATGGGTTGACGACACTCTCGAAGCTGCAAGAGGCCTCATTCTTGCCGCAGGAAAAGCTGCGAGTTAAATCTTATTTTTCCGTCCAATAAAATAGACTTACTGATGGCAAACTATAAAGTTGCCAGTCCTTGTCTCAGACTCGAGTTCTACAAAACAAAAGCCAATCAAAGTCAATCATACTCAGATACCCGGGAAACGAAAGCACAAGGTTCAGAAGCTCGATAGCCATATATTGTCAACCTTCGATGATGACCGGTATATCAGTGCTGGCGAAGACGAGGACAGTCGAAAAGGTGGTGCAAAGATGCATCCACTGCTTCGCAAGGTTTTTGCCAGCCGTGGCTGTAACATCACCTGGTCATGGCCAAGAGCTCGGCAACAAATCATGAAGCATGCTGCCAATGAATGTCCGAGTATGGCGAGGGAGTGGCGCAAAGAAGCTAGGGATTACATGGCTTCCAAAGCTGTACAAGGGAAGGGAAAAGGTGTGGTCCTAGAAGCAGGGTCAAAGTCAAACTTGGATTCGAATGACGTCATGCTATTGGACGTGGAAGACCGGCTGATGAAGAAACCAAGGATGGAGCTGCAGGTCGTTTCAAGTTCAAAACAGGTTGCGTCATTCAACAAGAAGTACGTTACCGAAGGTCATAAAGCACTAAAGGAGAAAGGTGACCAAGCACTCATGCTATTTGTGACGTGTACGGGAATCCCACCACACGTCATTGATTCGGATGAGTTCAAGGCTTTTTGTAGCATCCTGAATGCCAACTACAAGTCTACCTCTGCAACGACTCTTGCTGATACACTAATTCCAAACAAATCTGCAAGAATAACAAAAATGATGTTCGACTATCTGAAAACACAACGTGATCTCACCGTTACATTTGATGGTGGAAAAATCCGTAAGCCCAAATCATTCTACACTGTTCACGTCACCACTGCGGACAGGCGAACCCTTCTGCTTGAGCTCGACGATTCTACACTGTTCATGTCACCACTGCGGACAGGCGAACCCTTCTACTTGAGCTCGACGATGCCTCAATGCTCAGTCATACAGCCCAATATATTGGAGAGTTGTTGGAGGGTGTAAGTCCAATTTGTACCCCGCTCGCACAAATGTAAAGCTCACGTTGATGTTGCGATAGGTCATTGCCGAAATCGGGCCCTATAACTTCTCCGGCTCATCATCAGATGACACTGGAAACACGAAAAACTGCCGCAGAGATTTGTCGGCAAAGCGGCCTTATATCTTGAACCTCCAGGACGCATGTCATTTACTATCACTGTGCTCCAAGCAAATATGTCAGCTGCCCGAATTTGAAGAGGTGAGTGATACTTGTACTCATCAAGATTCAGGCTAATGACTCGGACCCTACCTGCAGGTCTCTGACCATCTTAGAAAGATTTTGGCTTTCATGGACAAGTCAGGCTACGCAATGGAGCACTTCAACTATCATCGCGGTGTTCTTAAAATTGGCTGGGGTCTAGAGAAAATCAGCAAAACTCGATTCGCGAACATTCATTGGTCTGCAGCCTCACTGCAACGCTGTTTGCCTGCAATGCAAGCCATAGTTAGCAATCCGAGTCTGGGGATCGACGTGAAGGTAAGACACTATGTACCATTTTGATCCAAGTAACAACTCACAAACATCTGCGCAGGGACGAAATCATTTATTCGAGGCGAACACCACAGATTCGCTAATGTTTCAAGTTGCCCTAGCCAAGCTCGTAGCAATTACAGGACCATACACGAAGGCAATTCAGTGTCTGGAATCTGCGCATACAACATGCGCAGACGTCTATCTGTACTGGCTTGCCATTGTCGCACAAATGGAACAACTCCTTCGAGGCAATACAATTCGACTGCGGGAAGAGACCAAATTGGCCATTCGCACAATTACAAATGCGCGGTTCAATCAGATGATCAACGACGCACCAAATGATCCATATATCACGGCATTTTTCTTGCACCCAGGTAGGTGGACAACTCGTTGCAGTGCCGTCACAACACTGACGCTCTGAAGAACACCGAACTGCACAGATCTACAAGAATATCAATCCTCTTGACCTGCCTCCCATCCATATGACGAAAGCAAATGGGACATATAGTATTGTATCCCCCGAAGATTCAATCATGAAGAGAGTTGGCACGAGCCTTCAGCTCATGCTCAAGCACGAGTATGGTGATGTTTATGATGTGGTAAGGTCAGACCAAGCCGCCGCAAAACTTATGAAAGAGAGAAATCCCCGCTTCACTGGATTGACTCCACGAGAGGCTCTGCAGGCATTGAAGGTTGAGCTCAAGGAGTATCACAAAGGAGCGGATCCTTTCAATTGTAAGATTCGCAAGCACGAGAATGTTCGAGACTGGTGGTTAGCTGTTCAAAAGGACGAAAATGCACAAGTTCTTGGGGTAACATTCATTCAATATTTTTTTTATTTGACTCACTCTTATGTCCAGGCCCTTGCAATCAAGTTATACTCCGTCGTCCCAGTGTCGATGGCCGACGAGAGGACAGTTTCAACAATCACATGGCTTAACAGCCCCACTCGGAGCAGACAAGACATCTCGACATTAAAAGAACATATACAGATTCATCATTGGCACCGCTGGCAAGCTGACATGAGCAAAGAACCGACAGTCGCTCCTTCCGTCAAATGGCGAGATATGTATGCAACCATCCATGGTAAACCTGAGACACCACCTGTTGTCCCGCCACCCACTCGACCACCTATCGTGACCGCGGACATCATTTCGAGCTTGACCAACGAACATCAAGGTAGATGTTCAGACTCGGATGATGAAGACAGGGATTGGTGTGATAGCACGGACTATGTGGGTTTAGCTGGCATGAAAAGCACGGAGTTCAATGTGGGTAAAGACATTGACATATCATCCACGTACCTCCTCGATATTCTGTCAGACCACCCTGTACAGCCAACAGCTGCTCGTGAAGGTCCGTCGACGCCAAAGGTGTTGTTAATAGTTTGTTTATCGATACGTCGAGAATCAGCTTACCTAATCACGCAAGTACATACAGGCACGTTAGAGTTACACACCTCAGTCCGTTACACTACGAGTACGAGACTGAGGTGAGACATTCATTTAATATTCTAATACTCTTATTGACTCTCGTAGTATACACTCGTTTATTCTAGGTTAGTTTATAGTCCGTTACACTACAAGTACGAGACTGAGTATACACTCGTTTATTCTAGGTTAGTTTATAGTCCGTTACACTACGAGTACGAGACTGAGTATACACTCGTTTATTCTAGTCTAGTCCATCCGTTCGCTCCCGCACGTCCTACTACGAAACAAAAGGTTATGAGCCCTGACTGAAGCTCAGTCAACAAATAGCCTAGTAGTGACTCTATCCTACTCCTCGCACAATGTCCAACAATCCATCAATCTCGCAAGCTCAAAGTTCAAACTCGCAACCAACTGCCTCGTCAGCATCTAACTCCAGGAAAGCCATACAAGGCTCGAACCGCCTCTATGATATCCCGTCGTTAGAGAACGATGGTTCAAATTTTCAGAACTGGAAATTTAGAGCTAGGAAAGTACTCATCGTACGAAAGCTCTGGGGTATTGTTGAAGGCTCAGAAGTCCAGCCATCTGCTTCTGACCCTGACGCGGTCCAAGATTGGCTAGAGAAGAACGATGAAGCACATGCACAGATCACGCTCACGCTAAAGGACGAACCTCTAAACGGAGTCCTACACACGGTGTTAGCATCTGATGCATGGACAAAATTGTGCGAGCGATATGAAGGGAAAGGAAAGCAGAGTATAGCCTACCTTATAGGCGAATTATTCCGCGGAACACTCTCGGACGAATCTCCTATGGAACCGCAACTTAACGCTATGCGACAGAAAGCTCTAGTGTTGAACTCACTTGGTCAAGCTCTACACGACTCCCTGGTGGCCATAGCTATGGTCATATCCCTCCCATCTTCATACTCGACTCTCCGAACAATACTCATGTCGACGAGCGACAAGATCACAATCGAAGGCACCATTAGCCAAATTCTAGTCGAAGAAAAGTCGCGGCGAGGTCCTGAATCACAAACGGCCCTCGTAGCCAAGACTTCGGACAAGTCAAAGGAGAACTCGAGGACGGACAAGAAGAAGAAACCTGGCAACTGCAACTATTGCAAGAAGCCAGGTCATTGGGAGAGAGATTGTCGAAAGAAGAAAGCCGATAAGGCTAAGAGCAGTGACAAGGACAAGGATGACGAAAAGGACAAATCCAAGGCCGAGTTGTCAGCAAAAGTGGCACATGTAGTCGGAGATGACACACCATCACTACAGCTGTTTGTTGCACATGGACCGAAACACGAGTCACATCCAGCAGAGTGGATCGTGGACTCCGGTGCATCAGCGAGTATGTCGTGTCAACGAGACTGGTTCAAGACATTTCGCATGCTAGTTCCCACACAGCGTGTCATAGTTGGGGATGGCCGGTCAATCGAAGCTACGGGGATTGGAAGCATAGAGTTAGAAGTCGAAATCGGAGATGCGCAAACTCGACGAACCGTTTTGCAAGACACATACTATGTTCCCGACCTAGATGGCAACCTGTTGTCAATCCCACGCTTAGCAAGCAAAGGATACGAAGCAATCTTTGGACAACATACCTGCACAATAACTCGCAATGGCTCGATAGCAGCACTAGCAAAACGGCAACAGTCCCTATACATATTAAAGGGACGCACTTGCATTAGCGAAAGTGCTTACATTGTCGAAGGCCCAAGCCCACTGCTGAATGCGGAAGAACCAATCACGGCTCTCGCAGCATGCACATACTCGTCGAAGGCAACGTTCGAGACCTGGCATAGACGCCTTGCCCATATCGCCCCCGAATCCGTGAAGAAACTGTTCGAAAAAGACATGGTCAGAGGGATGGAAGTCTCGGGATCAATCACTCACGAAAAGCAAGTTTGCAAGCCCTGCCTCGAAGGCAAGCAGGCACGCAAGCCCATCCCAGACGAATCCATGATTGAAAATCCCCGGGTCTTACACAGGACATATTCTGATGTCTGTGGACCCATGGAGACCACTTCACGAATGGGACACCGATACTTCGTTACATTCATTGATGCCTGCTCGCATCACGTCATGGTCAAACTTCTCAAAACGAAGGACGAAGCACTTGGACTCACGAAAGTATACTTCGAGCGAGCAGAGGCAGAAACGGGCGAATGCGCAAACTATTTTCGCAGTGATGGAGGCAGGGAATATGGCTCTGGTGACTTCCTAAAGTACCTCGAGTCAAAGGGCATTCATCATGAAAAAACGAATGCTTACACTCCACAAGAAAACGGAGTCGCCGAACGAATGAATCGAACCCTCGTCGAATCAGCGCGAGCCATGTTAAACGATGCTGGACTTCCGAAGAAGTACTGGGGTGATGCCATACTCTACACGGCCCACATACTCAACAGAGTGCCAACTCGTGCCCTGAAGAAGAATATAACACCGCATGAGGCCTTTACTGGCAACAAACCGTCAGTAGCGCACTTGAGAATCTTTGGCTGCAAGGCACACGTGCACGTACCTGATGAGCGCCGTCAAAAGCTCGATGCAAAATCCTTCGAGTGCATCCATTTGGGGTATGCCGAACACCGTAAAGCCTATGTCTGTTTGCAGAGGTCCAGTGGGCGAGTAATAGAGTCGAGGGACATTGTGTTTGTTGAAGGGGATGATGAAGAGTCAAGCCGAGTGAAGATAAGTGTTGAAAACACTGAAATTCGTCAAGTCGATAAGCAACAAGACCAAACGAAATCACACAACTCACTGGCAAACCCAGGTCCAAGCGAAAACGGACAAGTGCACATCGAAGAGGTCACAAGCGAAGATGAGAACGAAGACTCGGACCCTGAGCAAACAGAACAGGAATTCCCTGTACTATCTGTAGGTCAACACGAAGTTAGCTCTTGAACCTCGCAACGAACCTCCACAAGGTGTCGCGCACAGCCAGAAGGTCCTCCGGCACCATACCCACGTCCAATTCCTCCATGCGAAATCAGACGCTCAACCCGCATATGAAAGACACCAGTTCCTGACGACGATCCCCGTTATTTCGTCAACGCGTATGATAGATCAACACTCAAGACTCACCAGGAAGCTACTGTGGAGACAGAGGAAATTCCCAGTACGAGGGGAGAAGAGAGAGCTGAAAACGTCGAAGATGAGAGTGAGGAAGAAACTGAGGGAGAAGAACGAGCTTACCATGCGGAAACGGCCGAAGAACCTAGGACGTTTGAAGAAGCAGCAAATTGGCCAGATGCGGACCTATGGCAAGCTGCCATGCTGGAGGAGCTGAAAGTATTTGAGAAGATTGGCCTATATGAGGCAGTGGAGCGGCCGAAGGACCGGAAAGTCATCAAGTCGAAATGGGTGTACAAGATTAAGCGCGGCCCTACTGGGGAGATTGATAAGTACAAGGCACGCCTAGTGGCAAAAGGATTTACCCAAGTCGAAGGTATCGACTACACCGAAACGTTCGCGCCCGTGACGAAATTCTCCACGATCCGAATTCTCCTTGCAATCGCAGCAAAATTCGACCTAGAAATCCATCAGATGGACGTGAAGTCAGCGTTTCTGAATGGTGAGCTAGAAGAAGAGATTTACCTCGAATTACCCCCAGGATTCGATGACTCGGACAATCTAGTGTGGAAGTTGAAGCGACCACTGTATGGCCTTAAGCAGGCACACAAAGCTTGGTATAAGCGGCTCTGTACCGTCTTCAAAGGCTTAGGTTTCTCGCGCTGCGAAACTGAGCACAGTGTGTTCTACAAGATCGTGAATGGGACCCACCTGATTGTTGCAGTCTATGTTGATGACAAGATGATCTTCTCGAAGTCACTGAAATTGATCAATCAGCTGAAGAAGCAATTAGAGGCCGAGTACGAATTAACGGACCTGGGAGAGGCCCGTTGGATCCTCGGGATGGAGATAATCAGGGACCGGGAGAAGAAGACAATCGAGTTGTCGCAACAGTGATACATCGAGACGATTCTCGAACGTTTCGGCATGCAGGATGCAAGACCTGTCACTACACCTATGGACTCAAACACCAGGTTGGTCAAACAAGATAGCGCAGAGGTAGACACCAAACCTTATCAGAGTGCGCTCGGCGCATTGATGTACGCGATGCTCGCAACTCGCCCAGACCTCGCATTTGCAGTGGGCGCATTGATCAAGCACTCTGCTACCCCAGGAAATGAACACTGGAACACATTGAAGCGTGCATACCGTTATCTACGCAAAACGTCTAACAAACGACTCACCTTCAGAGGAAATGGAGAGACGAGCCTGCGCAGTTTTGTGGATGCAGACTGGGCATCGGACGTCAACGATCGACGTTCAATAACGGGCTATGTCTTCTTGATGGCGGGCAGCGCTGTAAGCTGGCAGTCAAAGAAGCAAGACTCTGTGGCACTATCCAGCACCGAGGCTGAATATATGGCGGCGGCATCAGCAACGAAGGAAGCAATATGGATAAATACCTTTCTGGACGAGCTACAATTTCCCCAGTCCCAGAAAACACTCCTTCTCATTGACAATCAGTCCGCAATCTCTCTCGCGAAGAACGCCGTATTC
Source organism: Suillus bovinus (assembly GCF_016758785.1). Classification (NCBI taxonomy): domain Eukaryota; kingdom Fungi; phylum Basidiomycota; class Agaricomycetes; order Boletales; family Suillaceae; genus Suillus; species Suillus bovinus. The sequence goes on along the minus strand of NW_024542060.1, from coordinate 669,769 downwards.
CACAGCCGCACGAAACATATCGCGATCCGTTATCATTTCATCCGCGAGAAAGTTGATGCCGGCGAAATCGAACTCGAATATGTCCCTACGAACGCCCAGATCGCAGACGTTTTGACGAAGCCGTTAGGAAGAGTGAAGCACGAGCGTTTCATCGAGGGAATGGGAGTAAGTTGATAGCTGATAACTCGCCGAGTGGGCGTGTTGTTAATAGTTTGTTTATCGATACGTCGAGAATCAGCTTACCTAATCACGCAAGTACATACAGGCACGTTAGAGTTACACACCTCAGTCCGTTACACTACGAGTACGAGACTGAGGTGAGACATTCATTTAATATTCTAATACTCTTATTGACTCTCGTAGTATACACTCGTTTATTCTAGGTTAGTTTATAGTCCGTTACACTACGAGTACGAGACTGAGTATACACTCGTTTATTCTAGGTTAGTTTATAGTCCGTTACACTACGAGTACGAGACTGAGTATACACTCGTTTATTCTAGTCTAGTCCATCCGTTCGCTCCCGCACGTCCTACTACGAAACAAAAAAAGGTGATGGCCACGACTTCGTCCTCGACACCGATGGATGATGAGTGGGCGGAATGGAGATAAGCAGCTTCGTTGTATATTACGGTCAATTAGACCAAATTTACCTGCAAATTAGCGCAAATCAGCGTCAAAGAGCTATGGGTGAATTTGAGTGAATTTGCTGTCATTTACACTCGTCAATTAGGCCCTCACTGTGGGTCGTGCTAATTAGCCGGTCAACCAGAGCGGGATCCCTAATTCCCTGAACCCTACTGTGCTCGCATTTCGCACAATTCCAACCACCATTCTCATAACCGTCATTTATGCGGCAGTCTTCAGCACCTTGTTGATAACCGACCAGCTTCCCTCTGTGCCCAAACATACACGGGGCTTAGATTTTCAGCAGGCATACAGAGACTTGCACGAGGTGCGTTATATTCGTGGATATGCAAACAAGTAGTTCACCTTTGCTCTTTCAGGTGGCCGCTCGTCCGCATCCTTTCAACTCGCATGCCAATGTTCTAGTTCGGTCCTACCTCTTGAATCGCGTCAAGGACATCGCTTCTTCCTATGACCACGTCTCCGTGGATTTCGACCTTTCTTCAAATGCGTCTTGGGCCTCAGGACTCCTCTCCACCAACCCATACGCAGTGTATTACGAGTCTGACAATGTATTGGTCAAGGTTGAGGGGAGCGATAAGGAGTATCAAGAGTCAGGCGGGCTTTTGCTCAGTGCTCACTGGGACTCTGTCAGTACCGCTCCTGGCGCGACGGATGATGGTATGGGCGTGGTGACGCTTTTGAGTATGGTGAAGTACTTTGCGGAGAACAGGCCAAGGCGGACGGTGGTGTTCAACATCAATAATGGCGAAGAGGATGGCTTGAATGGTGCTCATGTGTACGCTATAATTTTTCTTCTATTTTACACTCACTTATCTAGCTGCCAGTTTCATGGAGCATCCGTGGGCCAATGTCACTGATACCTTCTTGAACCTGGAAGGCGCTGCCGCAGGAGGGTAGGCAGTTTGATGCAATTGTCCTGTATGACTTGCTGACCGATATGTTGAAGACGACCACTACTCTTCCGAACGACTTCTCGCGCTCCTCTGGCGTCTTGGAGCACTTCTCATCCTCACGCAAATGTCCTTACTGCCGATGCGTTTTCGCGTGGTGTTATCCGCAGTGGTACAGACTACTCGGTCTACGAACAAGCTGGACTCAAGGGGCTAGATTTTGCTTTCTACCGCGGAAGGAGCAGGTACCATACGAAGTACGATTCTATCCCTGGTATGTCTGACGACAAGAGCAAAAACGCGTTATGGTCAATGATGGAGGGAACACTGTCCTCGAGTCTCGTGCTCGCAAATGATGCAAAGGGAAAAACGAGGACCGAGTCCGCTGGACAAGGAAGTGAGCCAGTGTATTTCGACCGTAAGTTCTCTCCTTGCTATTTCATCTGGCCGCATCTTTAACTCTTCTCTTAGTTTTTGGTACCATTATGATCGTGTTCACATTCCAAACTCTAAGGATCGCAAACATAGTCCTCCTTATCGTCGGGCCTGTCATCCTCCTGATGTTGGTCTACTTCGAGCATATCATCCGAGTTGCGTCTTTTATTCGTTCTGGAAACTATCGTGCTGCAAATGGTGATGTACATCGCGAGAGCTTTGTGGTGCGTGCATCGGCGGAAATCAAACATTTCCTCAAAAGCTTTTGGGTCTGGTCCAAATTTTGGACTGCTTTGTTACTCGGTGTTGCCTTCCAGATGCTTTTAGTGGTAGGATATGCGAAGCTGAATCCATTCGTGAGTGTGTAGTTCCTCGCTCCTCACGCTCACTTATCAATTGTCAGGTCATTCACACTCACCCTTGGCTTGTGCTTGTGTCTGCGTTGTCGCTGGCTTATCTCACAACAGTCCTTGCTCTCACCTTTCCACTTACGAAGCATGGCGTTGTTCCTGCTCCAGAACAGCAAAAGCTGTCTATCCTTCTCCATCAGTATGTTCTGACATGGGCGCTACTCGTATATACAACATCAGCCATGACACTTGGGGGAACATATTTCATAACCGCTTGGAACGCGGTGGTTTTCCTTGGAGCTGTGCTCGCGTGTGTGGAAGGCATGGCTGGCGCTCGAGGATACGAAGACGAGGAAGAGATTCAAGGACAAAGGCGTTACGTGCGAGGTGTGCACTACGATGCCGTGGACACTGCCGAGAACGGCCAACAGGACTCCGAGAATGGCCACCAGCGCGTGGGCATAATTTAGGAAACTGAGCCGACAGAGATTACACCTCTCATCGCTCAGCATGGCCAGTCCAGGCCGTTAGGTGAAGAGCAGGGTGCTATTGGCTGGTGGATTGCCCAGCTGTTGGTTGTTGTTCCGTTGCCTGTTATTCTAGCGTCTCATATCGCGGTCATCGTACTACTTGCAACAAACCAGACGCTCACAGACGGAACCAGTCCTTTGAGTGGTGAGTGCTTAACGAATTTCATGTTGTGTTGGCTTAGTGAGCTGATGTGCCGTACAGTCTATGGACCGGTCTCGATTCTAGCGTTACTCATCGTACTTCCTATTGCACCATTCAGTATGAACATGCATCGCTGGCTGAACGGCATCATTCTCATGCTCTTCATCCTGTCAACACTCTACACTTATCTTGCGTTCCCATTCTCACAAGAAACACCACTCAAGGTCTATTTCGCTCAAAGTGTGGACTTAGACACGTCTCGCGTGGTTACCGCACTAACTGGTCCTCGTCAATTCCTGTCGACAGCGATTATCCCCCGATTCCCCTCTGCATTTGACCAACCAGTCAATTGTACAGATGCTCCGGACAAGCTTGGCCTGCAAACTTGTACATGGGAGGTTGGGGATGCATTTGTGCCCTCTCCGGGTCCGAGCAAGCGTCGTTATGGACAAGGTCCTAGGTCCTCCTTGGGGAAGTGGGTGACCACATCCGTTAAGCGTACGGGATCGAACAGCGCGCGCATCAAAGTACAAGGATTGAACACTCGAAGCTGTACTCTTCAATTCTCAGGCAAACGCGTGAAAAGATTCCATCTTTCTGGCGACGGCGGAAAAGGGTTGCAAGGCGGCTCTGGGGTGCCTGAAGACGGGCTCGAACAAATGCGACTATGGAGTCGGGATTGGGAGAAGGGGTTCGAGGTGGACGTTGATTTTGCAGGGAGTGGTGATGAGAAGGCGACGGGACGCGTGAGTTGTGGTTGGGCAGAGTATGAAAGTGCTACTGTTGGTGGGGGGCGAACTGGGGGCAAGATTCCGTCATTGGAGGAGGTGCTTCTTTTCTTGCCAGAGTGGGCAGTTGTTACGAAGAGCTCGGCCGCGCTATTTGAAGCTGGATGGGAATTTGAGGTTTGATTCGAATTGACGTAGGGAATAATTTGAATTTGAACCTAATCGCCACGTCGAATGCAGAGCTTGAGCTTAGACTTTTATATACAGGTAATTTACCCTTAACAGGTCCAGGGACCGTAACTGGTCAGCATAAAACTCCAAAGCCGCGCCCGACAATTCGTTTCACTGCAGTACTCAGGATGTTAGGTTTTCTTGTTGCCCTTCAAATCATCGGTCTTGTCGCGGCGTCCCCCTGGACCTCAGACCCTTCCGACAAATGTTATTTCAACCCTCTCCCTTCCATACCAACCTCGACTGCCAACCGTACCGTACCATGGGGCCAGCCAACGATTCAATTCGCAAATGGCACGACATGCTGTTCTTCACTGAATGAAATTCGAGTACAGCTGGACACCATCGATGCGCAATTAGTGCAGCTATTATCAACAAGGTGCGCTCTAAAAGAGTCTTGTATGATTCTTCACATGACTGAGATTCGCGCACCTTAGAGCTTCGTATGTCAGAGAAGCGACCCGCTTCAAGTCTACCGTTTCAGATGTCAACGATCCGTCTCGGAATCAGCAGGTGATACAGGGCGCTGTTGATGCCGCTCCATCAGTGCATCTGCCACAGATCGTCGCTGAGGTGGTGTATGAGGGTATAATAAATTCTAGTGTGACCTTTGAGGAATGCATAGTGAGCGCTACCCCCTATCTTAAAATTTATCCGCTCCTGATCATTCAAAAAGTTCAATACATACAGAGAGCTTCACTTGAAAGCACAACCAGCTTAGTTATAACTTGGGCGTTTGGTACTTGTACAGACGTGTACGGCCCTGTGGTGCGTTCGGGTTTGCTTCTTGAATCTTGATTGTTTTTATCGTGGCGACCATTTCTTTTCGTGACCACTGCATACAGCTGGCTGCTAGACTTTGATGAGAAACAGAAACAGAGTGCCTTCAGTCGTGAATACAAGACGTGTCTCGCGAAGGGTTGGACCACCTAGTTTTACGACGACGTAGCTCTTTTGACTGCTGTGATGCAATTCGAATCTCGATGCGGAATTTTTAGCCGTGTTAAACTTCGGCTGCTTTGCTCCATTTGCCATCACATATAGCAGGTCACGTTTATAACAGCCTACTAGACCGGGCCTTGGGATCATCGACATCCTCCACCGATCTGTAATTTATGCGGTGAGAAATGTTCACGAATGGGAGCAAAAAGGCAGTTTGGCTTGCATTGAAGTCAAGGTGACTGACAAGTTCGTATTCGCAAGTCTCCCTCTGATGCAGTGAATCACTAGACTTTACAGTGCAGTAGCAAACAGAGATACCAAGTCTATCATCCGGATTTCACGGTCTAGCGTTTATCGTTTCGGTGACCCAAATTTCGCGGCGCCGGTCTTCCGTGATGCTGAATGGACTATAAACGAGGGGGAAAGCTGGGCTGTAATAGGGACAGGTTCGAGGCAAAAGATGGCCCTTTTTGCAGGTGCGTCATACTAACGTTCCGAAGTAGAGTTGACATTGACAAATTAACAATGCACTTTAGACACACCTAGGTCACCTACGCATAACTCCTCCTCCGCCTCTACCTGAAGGACTATTTCCTTTCCTTTCAGACCCTCCACGCGACCCACACAACTGCGTAGCTTTTGTATCATTCGTGCATCGGTCCCGTGCAGCAGGTGGTGCCTTCTACGACTAAACTTTTCGATACGGCGCAGTTAGAGAAGAAGACCATATCACCCTCCGGGAAAGTATGTTTGGAGAGTACGACTTTCTAAACATTCAGCCAAAAGGTGGAAAGGTGAAAACGCCCGTTGAAATTGCACAGGACGAAGTAAAGAAGGGCATATTCGAGGACCTGACTTCGAGACTGGGTCTTTCATCCCTCTTGGATTTACCTTTGGTCGCTTTATCGAATGGCCAGACGCATCGAGCACGCATTGTGAAGGCTATTTTGTCTGAACCGGAACTCCTCGTACTCGACGAACCTTTGAGTGAGTGATTGAACTTAAATTCGACACGCACAATGCATAACGGCTGTGCTTTATCCAGCCGGCCTTGACGTCAATACACGCCCAATCTTATTGAATGTCTTTCGGTCACTACATGATTCTCACATTCCACGCATCCTCATGGGTCTCAGGATGCAGGACCCTGTTCCCGACTGGATTTCGCACATCGCTCTAGTGACGGGCGAAACTATCCTGACAGGCGTCAAAGATGAAATCATGTCCAAGTACGCGGATTATTACGCAAAGGAGGCTGAGCATAGAATGGCAAGCACCACTCAGTCATATCTGCAGTCTGGCCTTGATCATGGAAAGCCAGTAGTCGACACGAAGAACGTGAAAGTATCATACGGCTTTGAGCTATTAGGACTTATTCCGTTCCTGTCTGACCTTGCACAAGTTTTGTTGAGCTCAAGCCTTCAAGAAACTTTTTCGGTTTGAACGTTCATTATATCCTGGAATCGACCGAATCTGACAACTAATGTGGACATAGGAACATGATATCCGCTATGATCATCAGGGCCAACTTTCTACCTGTCTTGATACGGGACTATGGTGCACTGAAATGGCACAGAAACTCGGAACCCTTCAGGTGAACTCCTTCAGGGGGATTCTTAGAGTCGCCGGTAGCACGCAGATTCAGAACGTCAGTCCCATCCCCATCCTTTTTTTCTCTCAAATAATTCAATCTCCTGCATTTCCCGACACACCATTCTTCTATCTTTCCATTATGCCAAAGCGTATTCCTACCCCTCCTCCTGGAGACTATGAACTTCGCTAACTCACAGTCGTTCACCCTCAGGCTTATTAATACGTCCTTGATCGCCACTGCAACATGGAGGTGCCCAAGGATAAACAAGACTTTGCGCGTTGGGTGGCATGCTGCGTCGACGCAAAGCACTTTTACGCGTTTTTCTACGAGCCCAGTGTAAGTGGTGGTGTGGATCGTCTGCAGTGTATGTGGTTGACCTTCGTGTGTATGACATTCCTCATTGTGGCGCATATATCAGGCACGCGACATGGTCATTATCGAAATAGCTCGCGAGTGTCCCCAGCTCGATCGCTTAATCGGTGAGCATCGCTGTAGGGAGTTCTTCAAGAATTCATCCAAACAAGAACAGGATCAAGTCACCAAGGTTTTTTTATTGCACTTATAGCACTGGAAGACGGGCGCAGAAGAATGGTGAGTCAATCAGTTCAATCCATTTCAATTCTGCCGCCCGGCAAATTCTTACTCGATAAGCTCGATCGGTTTTGTAATAATTGAGGAATCTTGGTCACCTTCTACGAACGGATCAAGTGGCTAATATCATATCGGATTTCCCTCGCAGGCTGGGAGCGTATATATGTCGAAGACGCTTGGTTTAAAACGTGGTCGCCGAACAATCAGTAAGTTTCCATCCTTTATGACTCGTCAGTTACACGAGCTGACGGACCATGTCATTCTTCCAGTTCATTACTTTCCCTTACCCTGAAACTCGTTTCTGTGAAGTGCTGATCGAGGATCAGACCAATCATCGCACATGCAGGCCCCTTCCAGGCGCTGCAAAACGCCCTCCCTGAGATACTGACCGCTCCTGCACGTCGTATTTGCAGCATGTACTATTTGTGTACTAATACGACGTCCATCTAAGATCACAAGCCAAATGCCAGTGAAGCTAGTCAAAATAAAAAGCACTATGGTACAGTATGCTCAGACTCTTCTTTTTGTATCGTGGTGGGTGGCCATAACGTCCATGTCCTGGGTGCACAATGAGGAAGCACCGATGTATACTGTGATTGGGAACAATCCACTGCGCACGCGCAACCGCCTCTGATGGACACGAACATCTTGCATCACAAGAGTCACACAATCAACCCTTCAATAGGCCGTTGGCTCGGACAAACCTGAACTAGAACTGGACGTTGAGTATAGAATATATATAATACCAGGTAGGATAAGTGTACAGTCGAAGTCACATGTAAATAGTATCTGAAATCTCCATAATGCATTCATTGATTCTATCATCGTCGTCACTAAGGCCTGCAAGTGTTGAGTTCAGAGTTTGAGGAACGGAAAGGGCTTAGAGAACTCACCCTTCTCGGCACTTTTGCCAATGCTGTCCATGTGCCATGCAGCTCAAATCAAGCTCAGGACCTCCTCTGGGTATCACCATTGCAGTTCTAGGGCTATAAAACAGGCGTCGCGAAGCGAGTGGTACCCAGAATAAAAGCCGTTGTTTGGGCCCTACCACCCATCCGTTGTCATAGTTCAGGAAAAAGGGGGTCGAGGGGGTCAAACTGTGGTCGTCATGGGATGCTCCCTCAATGAGTTCATAGGTATCACATAGCGCATGGATAGAGGTGGATGAGAAGCGAATGAAGTGATTGTTCCAAGTGTATGATTTCATGGTAGTGGTGGCCTCGATCGAGCGATGTTCGACTGAGAGAGCTGGATGATCTGACTCGGCGCACTGTTGTGATGACTGCCTCATCCCTGCATCCCACAGCCGAATAGTGTTATCGTCGGAACCAGTGACCATGCGAGTGCCGTCCGGCGAGAACGAGACCGAGTTAACTGAATTCGTGTGCCCCCGCAAGGGCTCACCAACTTGCTTCCCCATCCCTGCATCCCACAGCCGAACAGTGTGATCCTCCGAACCAGTGACGATGCGAGTGCCGTCCGGCGAGAACGAGACCGAGAAAACCGGAAGAGTGTGCCCCCGCAAGGGCTCACAGACTTGCTTCCCCATCCCTGCATCCCACAGCCGAACAGTGTGATCGTCCGAACCAGTGACGATGCGAGTGCCATCCGGCGAGAATGAGACCGAGTTAACTTCTTCAGTGTGCCCCTGCAAGGGCTCACCAACTTGCTTCCCCGTCCGTGCATCCCACAGCCGAACAGTAGAATCCCTTGAACCGGTGACGATGCGAGTGCCGTCCGGCGAGAACGAGACCGAGTCAACTGCATTCGTGTGCCCCCGCAAGGGCTCACCGACTTGCTTCCCCGTCCCTGCATCCCACAGCCGAACAGTGTGATCCTCCGAACTAGTGACGATGCGAGTGCCGTCCGGCGAGAACGAGACCGACCAAACTTCTTCAGTGTGCCCCCGCAAGGGCTCACCGACTTGCTTCCCCGTCCATGCATCCCACAGCCGAACAGTGCGATCGTCCGAACCAGTGACGATGCGAGTGCCGTCCGGCGAGAACGAGACCGACCAAACTGAATCAGTGTGCCCCCGCAAGGGCTCCCCAACTTGCTTCCTCGTCCCTGCATCCCACAGCCGAACAGTGGAATCCCTTGAACCGGTGACGATGCGAGTACCGTCCGGCGAGAACGAGACCGAGTTAACTGAATTCGTGTGCCCCCGCAAGGGCTCGCCGACTTGCTTCCCTGTCCCTGCATCCCACAGCCGAAAAGTGTGATCCCTTGAACCAGTGACGATGCGAGTGCCGTCCGGCGAGAACGAGACCGACAAAACTGAATTCGTGTGCCCCCTGAGCACGTTCTGAACAGCCGGCCAGTGAATATCACGTCCGCATGCCACACGAAGAATATTTGGAAATCGTGCAGAAAACGTTCTCAATAGCGGACAGTTGGCAGGCGAGAATGGGAGTGCTGATACATATAGATGGGGTGTGCTGTGTAAAATGATGCCGCCGAAGACTTGAATGAACCTTTGTACGTCCATTGCGGTCAATGAGACATCTTTGAATTCAGGATGGCCCTGTTGTTGCGCGTGAGCGCTTTAGCTAGTACTTCGTAGTAATGTACTCACCGTTAGCCACTGGGGAATGAGTCAAAGGGCAGGAATCGCATTGATGAGGGCATTGATGAGGGCGAGTAACTCGAGCCAGAAAAACAACCGCTCGTGGTCGAAAAACACTTTCACTTCTTTCGCGAGCTCCTCGTCAAAGGTTGTGTCTCGTACGTGCGAAATCCAAAATCGAGAGGAATATGACAGATGGGGAAGGATGTACTTTTGGACTCGTTCTTGCAGTCCGGGGTCTTCGCTATTAGGTAGATACGACGACTTTAAATCGCAGATATTGAAGCGAAGACCGTGTTCCATCACTCGAAGAGAAGCGAATGCAAGGTCGCGTTGAGCCTTTGACATGCCCACGAAAAACTCTCCGCTGGTTGTGTCTGTCAAGAAATCGCGGAAGGAGGCGTGAAGAGGTCGGATTGGGGAATCTGGATTGGTGGTGCCGCTGAGGGCGCCCATACTTTTAACCACAAGATCGACGTCGAAAATGTCCTCTCGCATCGGAAAATGGCGCCTCATGGCGTTCAGAGAAGTTAAAGGGAGGGGTTCAGCTGTGCCTAGTATCTGCCCCATCACTGAGCGGAATGCAGCTAGCGCCGTCGGATCAAATTTCGGCGAATGTTGGACATCGGTAGATGTATCCTTGGGCATAATATTCGTTAGAATGAGGTGATACATGCTGTGCAACTTGGCAGGACCGTGTGATATAACTTTGTTGTAGCAATAAATTGGAGATAGCCCCAGATGGGACCCTTTGATGTATTCGCAGGCGAGACGCGCCCACTCGAAAAGCCCATCAGCTTTCTCAGCGAGGATTGTGAAGTCTCCGTCCTGGAAATTCGGTCCTTCCAACTTCTTTGATACGTAAGCACGAATGTCGCGCTCTGCGAATGCTGGTGGGATATCATCCATAGACATTTGTTTAATATGTTGAACGCCGCAAAACTCGTCTTTGATGTCACTAAGCGCCCGGGAGGTAACGATGAAGCGGAAGTTGTCTGGAAGGTCTGTGATTTTGGAAACGCCGGGCTGTTGATGTTTGCCAGCTAGAATACGGAGGAGGTCTTCCCGTGTCTCTCCCCCACCACTCTCATCCAGTGCATCGATTACGATCACGATGGGTTCCCCGGTTGATCCGGTTGACTTCTTCAGTGGGTCGATAAGAAGTTTTGCCACTGCTGGACGATATCCACCGTGGTCTTGAGCGAAATTGAGTCCTGAACTGCATCTGCCAATGCCCGCCTCATCTTCGGGTCACGGTCAGCCAGGTCGCGTGCGATCGTGGAAAAGATCTTTTCGTGGCGACGATCTGCTTCTCGCTGGCGATCAAAGCAGTAACACGAACCAAGCCCTCCCACGTCGTTGAACCACTTAGCGATGGTGTGGGCGATGGCCGATTTTCCTTTGCCTGCAGGGCCAGATAGCCACAGTACGCGTGGAACGTCGTCCCCAGTGCTCTTGACCCAATCCGTGATTTCGGAAAGGATTTCCGTGCGCGTCCCTTGCAGACATTCTTTCCTGGTATCTAGTCCCGCGCCCTCTGCATAGGTCATACCGCTAAGCTCCAGTATTTGTCCTGGAAAGGTGTGAATATATGACCAGTCGCAATGACGTCCAAATCCTTACCTGTGTGGTGGACCTGTATGACTACATCGTAAGAAGCCTGGTCCCGGAAGTTGTGCATGAGACTATCTAACACGTCGTTGTACTTTTGGATCGTATCTGTCGTTTCCGAAACGACGTTCTTTCCGAGTCTCTTCCCCAAGATGATAAGCTTGAGATGGTGCAGAGCGCAGCAGAGAGCGACACTCACAAAAGTTGCTGGTCTCCGAATAATTACTGATGAAATTGGCGCATTCACGTATCTGCTTAGAAATCTTTCCAAGGATGCTAGTAGCGCGCATAGACAATATTTGGTCAAGCTTCCCGTCTTGTGTTATGAAGTTGTAAACTTCGCACAACTTCTTCAGAAGTTTGAGTACCGCTGCGTCACAATCCGCTTGAGCTAGAATGATCTGTGGAAATAATTGCTGAGCTGTGAGAGATAGGAAGAGAAAAAGGGAAAACATACTTTGGCGGTATAAGACAACACGCCCAGTGCCATCTTTGCATATGGATGTAACTGTGAGCTAGATTAGTTCAGTTCCGATCAAGAGGAGGAACCATACATCAGCGATCTTCCCGATAACATCGTCGAATATCCTGAGGGGTTTGAGATATGTGTCCTGGAAATCGTCAGCAGCATCGAGATCCTCTGGTGCACCTTCTACGACAGATGCTGCAGGTATCGCAGGGCCTGAAAGTGGATGCATGCGATTTACAACCGCTTGTGCACCCCGAAGTGCCGATTCAGTATCAGCCTCGATTTCCACATCAGATGGAGCAGCCTGAACCCGTGCGGCAATCAACATTTAGAGAGAGCACAGAGACTATAGGGCAGATATGAGAACTTACATCGGTATTTGGGGTCGATGGACGTTCACCACTTGGAGGAGCAAGGCTGACTTGGCTGCGTGAATCCTTCGAGCGCTTGTTGCAATTTTAGTGGTGATCCAGGATGCTCGTCACGCATGTTCGTGGACTCACCCTCCTAAATCTTTTTACATCCTCCTTGAGCTTCTTTAGAAACTGTCCGATTTTGCTACGGGGTCGATGCTAGACGAAAGGTGTGTCAATGTCGGTGCTTGGAGTGGAGTGAAGTAGAGTGAAGTAGTAAGTGATGCGACGTACCGAGCCTCCAGGAGCTACTGCTTGACTGGATGATTCTTGAGTCGAAATCCTCGATGAATTGCCTTTCTGCCGAGTCATTGTGAATAGCAGTTGGAGGGAAGAGTAAGGGAAGTACGACAAGGGCTTACTCACTTATATGGAACCATTAGGGCAACGCCTCGAGGCGACCTTGAGGCGACCTCGAGGCAATACTTGTTCCAAGCAAAGAACGATGCTGGCAAACATTCCAATTTCTATCGCATCCGAACCCTTCTACGGCGTGCGCGTTGAGGCTATGGTTTGAGGTTATATGACTGATTGTGACATAGTCTCGACTGGCCAGACCTGAAATTTCACGACTGTTTGCATAATTCTAGATCTCGCGAAACCTCACAAGATGATGCTCCCATCCAAAAGCTATGTGCGCTTCAATAGATGTTTGCAAGTCAGCCCAAGACAAATATGATCACAACGCTCCCTCCAAACATTTACCGCCCGCGAGACTCAAAACGACCACGGAATATGAAACTGAGTGTATTGTGTTGCCCAGGCACATCAATATCTTACAGCTCGCCACGCCTGAAGCTAGACTATAGGTTCAGCTGGTCGTTATACCAATAATCCATGCTTCTGTGAAGAGCAATGGCGCAAAAATAACACTGATTGAGTTTTTTAAAGTCGAATGATAAACAACTTACAAACAGAACCTGGCGCATTGTAGTTCTTTCAGCACTCGTTGAGAAATCGAGCAGTGTCCACCTTGTGATCGAGCATGTCGGGCGTCAGATGGAGCTCCAAGAGACGTTCAGGAGGCGATAAGTTACGCACGATGTCGAGCTTTTACTTCCTCGTGAGCGCTCTGAAGCGAACAGGCTATGATCTGATAGACCATAATAAGTTGGGCACATCAAGCGTGCAATAAATCTTAGGGATGGGGTCAGCAAGATGGGAAAGTATGTCAAGACGAACTTGATTTTGTTGCCTATGGTCTTGAGCTGTTTAGCAACTTGAAATGCGACGACACTGCAATAACTGTAGCAGGCAATGATGCGTGGCGCTGTCTGAGTCCTTTTGGCTCCTGTGGTGTGATAAGATACAATTTCGATTGTGGAGCTGAATGTGTATAATGGACGCTGAATTGGAAGTATGTGGCGAAATTGAGAAAAATGAGAACTTCTCCCCAACTAGGATAGATGAAGAAGATGAGTGTGTTGTTCCCAATCAGTTGCAGAGAAACGATAGGGTCCTATTAATTCTCACCTTGGATAAAAAGGAAGTGATGGAGTTGATGGAAGATTTGGATGGTGATAATTCAGGCAGGCCAGGGTGCGTCTCTCCTGCAAGCTTCATCTTGAAGTTGGAGTGTGTGAATGAATGTCATACGTTGCGAGGATAGATATATTCACATCGATAGAAGTACCGTCGAGGTCGAACAAGTTGTCACTCACCAATAACTGGTGGTTGAATATCTTGGCAAGTGCCTGTCCAAAGTACTATGTGGATCATCGCACCTTTCCACCAAGCTCCTTAGCGCGGGCGATGTGCTTCGCCAGCCCTTCGCCCGTTTTCTTTATCTGGATGGAATGTACAATAATTTGAAATTCTACTCAAAGTACTTGCTTGATTCTTGGTTGGACGTTGTTGATAGTTGTTGATGCGGCGACCCTCTGCGACGACTAAGCTTAAGATGAGTCTGGCACAGATGGTTTTCTAAGCTAGCCGAAGCATGAGAATAGCGTAGAATTTAGTCTACGCGCAAATAAGCGAGGTGGCGCAGAAAGCCTCTTGCTTCTGACCACCTCGCATCAGTCTATCAGTTTCAGTCCAACGTTTAGTTTCTACGTCTTTTCGCTTTTCGAACATCTACTTTGCCAGTATGAACCCTAACAATGCAGTTAGACCCGACTATACGCTACCAGAGTTCGAAGGAGAGCGGCAACAACTAGTAGACGAAGGATTATCCGAACAGCAGGCCGCTCGATCCTTAACGGCGTTATGGAACTTTAACAATAACGCGGAGAAGGCACGATGGGCAGATAGACAAGAACGTCTAGAAGAGGCTCGTCAACGAGCTGAAGAAGACAAAGCCCAGAGGCAACAAGACCTTAAAGACGAAGAGGAAGCAACTCGTTTAGAAGACAGGAAGAAGAACAAGAATAAGTATGCGCCTGTCAAACGCGGAAAAGTACCTTCCGACCCTACTATTCTCCCAGCGCAATACGCGACTAGGAGATTGAAAGCAGGAGATTACTGCGAGTTGCACTATTTTACCAACAAAGGCCTCGACAAGGCCAAAACTTCGGCCTTGATTGCTGAACCGGATGCGCTAGTGATGCTCCCAGCATCGGACGGAGTACACTCGTGGGTTCCCGCTGCAGCGGTCAAAGATCCCAAAGCAGCCCCCGTTACCAAAGACGAGAATCTTACATAGGAAGAGTTTAACGAAGCGGCCCCACGCATAATTTCTTTCATGAAAGTACATGACTGGCCGGACAACAGAGTCAACATGCACATCCAATTTTGGACGGCGCTACAAGCCCACCGCTGGCGCCACGTGCCAGATGTCCTCAAGCAGAAAGCTCTATTGCTCTACCAGTCGCAACAGCGTCGACGCTGGCACCTCACAGTAGGAACTGCTCAAGGTTGGAGTCTAGAAGAGATCAACCAAGACCTTTTATTCGAAGCAAGAGAGGAATTATTTAACGAGAAGCGAGACAAAGACACGGCTTTCGCAATACAGCAAGCAGCGGCAGTTTATTCAGCCAAAGCTTCGGAATCCCTACGCTCGCAACATGCAGCGTCAGTGCAACACGTGCAAGCATCCCAGAAGTGCCCTTTACCTCCTCCCGAAGAAACAACGGGTAGTAACAAAAAGGTATGCACTGATCGTGCTCCTCTTGCTTCCGGGCCCCACCCATGCTGTGCAGTATGCTTGGGACATCACTCGCACCGAATTATTGAGTGCGTGGCTGCCCGCACATGGGACAAGCAACATGAAACATTCTCAGAGCGCATCCGCAAGAGCCTGTGGACAAAGGATGGGAAACAACTCTGCACCGCATGGCAGCGCGAAGAAGGCTGCACCATACCCAGACACGATGCACGACACATCTGTTCAGGATGTGGAGACTCATCCCATGGAGCCCAGAAATGTGCTCGAGCACAGAAAGCAGAACCCACTAACACCGTATAAAGTAGAAGCTTGGGCGCATGAGTTAGATAAACTTGGACTCTCTGAACACTTTGCAAAGATACCCGAAGGTCTCCGTACCGGTTTCAAAATAGATTTCCCCTCTGTCACTCATGTACAAACCCCACCTAATAAATCCTCAATTGTCGAATTCGAATCCGAGTTTAACGCAATCATCCAGAAAGAGATCGACAAAGGGAGATATATTGGCCCCTTTGAAGCAGACGTCTTAGAACACCTAATTGGTCCTTTTCAAACCTCCCCTTTAGCTATCATTCCGAAACCCGGGAAACCAGGAAAATTTCGGATCATACAAAATTTCTCCTTCCCGCATTCTCCAAGTATGCTCTTCCCTAACCCATCAGTTAATTCATGTATAGACGCCAACGATTTCCCAACAACCTGGGGAAAATTCTCAATAATATATCATTTAATATCTACCCTCCCACCTGGTTCAGAAGCAGCGACCCGAGACATAGCAGAAGCGTATCAGACAGTCCCACTTCACCCTTCACAGTGGCCAGCAGGCGTAATCCGAACTTCAGACACTCAGTTTTGCATAGACACCTGCACGGCTTTTGGTGCCACACCATCAGCAGGAGTTTATGGACATGTAGCAGATGCCGGAACCGAGATCTTTCGAAACCGAGGAATCGGCCCCCTAGACAAATGGGTCGATGACCATATATTTTTCAGGATAAGGCGTGAATTCCTTGAAAGCTACAACATCAGCAGGGCATCATGGCACAAAGAATTCGCAAGAGCCGGAATGAAGCAGTCAGGCGGGCGGCTTTGGTTTGGCGAATTCTGCCAGATCAAAGGCCGAATGGAAGAATCTAGTGAAGACCATTCAAAACCTTTAAAAGATTTATCACACCGCTCGAACCGTTCAGCTCACGATGCTCTATTCACATTTTGCTTCCAGGACTTGGATGATATATCCGATCTGCTAGGTATCATTTGGGAGCGCCTAAAAGATCAGTGTTTCAACACCTCCACCGTTTATATAGGTTTCACCTGGGATTTGAAATGTATGGTAGTAGCTTTGAGTCCCGCTAAAGTGGAAAAATACCTCAAGGCCATTCACAAATGGAGGAAGAGACGTGCTCACATTCTCGAGGACGTACAAGAATTGTATGGTAAACTACTTCACGCGTGTGCGGCAGTGCCTCGAGGATGAGCTTACCTCACAAGCCTCGAGGACATGCTATCAACCAATGGAGCTAGACCGTTTCTGCCGCACAGAGTGGGAAAAACTGTAGGCGAAGATTTAGACTGGTGGACAGACCTTTTGCAATCAGGAGGAGTAGCGTGGGACATCTATCCTACGACCCAACTTCAGAACCCCCTAGCTTTCTCAGACGCAAGCTCAGGCATCGGGATAGGCATTGTTATAGGTAAATGCTGGAGAGCGTGGAGGCTAATACCAGGTTGGAAAACTCTCCATGGAAAACGAGACATTGGGTGGGCTGAAGCCATCAGCTTCGAGCTGCTTATCTATGCCCTCGCCTCTCTCCCAAACATTAGCGACAATGTTCTCATCCACAGAGACAACACCGGCGTGGTGGAAGGATGGTGGAAGCACAGACACCGCAACAGAGAGGTCAACGGAGTTTTTCGTAGGGTCCACGAATTCCTACACCATCTACCCAAGTGTCTCGACATTACAACAGCCTACATCCCAAGCGAGTTCAATCCCGCAGACGACCCTTCCAGAGGAATACTCGGACCCGCCCACCTTCTTCTCCCTCCCATCAGCCTTCCCACCGAACTTAATCAGTTCATCATCAATGCAACACTGCCACTATCACCCATCGAGGTACGGATGCTGCGAGAAGGAAGATACTCTGTTCCCGCAGCAAAGATCATCAATCACGCACTCCTCAGACAGCAGGCAGCAGAGCGGAACAAGGCCTACTGGACAGAAGAAGAAAGTTTCATTAACTGTGCGCTCAGAGACGAGTGACTACATGAGTCGCAAACATTTCGGAGCACCATTACCCGAGCCCCCATCAATGTCCATACCAACCCCTCAGAACTACAAACCAAACCTCACCCCTCATCCTTCCAGCTTGCGACCCCATTGTCTTGCATGCGAACAGTTTGATACTTTGGGTTCCAGTAGGAAGCAGCACCAGACAGTTAGCGTCATCAGCAGGAGACCCCAACACTCACGAAGTTTCAGACGAACAATTGAACCGCATCCTAGAAGTAATGGACTCAGTTTGGGCCCTATCGACGAAGGAAACCTATGGAGCAGGTCTTTTAGTATTCCACGTTTACTGCGATGTCAACGGCATAGAAGAAAGCACACGCTGCCCAGTCAGCTCCAGTCTTCTGCTCGAATTCTTATCCAGTTGTGCAGGCATGTACTCCGGATTAGCGCTAGCCAATTATGCAGCTGGCATCAAAGCCTGGCACTTGCTCCACGGCAGACCTTGGCTTGTCAGAGCGGGCGAACTCAAAGCAATGCTGGATGGAGCTACCGCACTCGCACCATCATCCTCTAAACTGGCCCAAAAGACAACCCATTACCCCAAATTTCCTGGCTTCTATCCGCAAACACCTAGATTTAAACAAGCCGCTCGACGCGGCGGTCTTTGCTTGTATGACTACAACTTTCTACTGTATAGCCAGAGTGGGAAAATTCACCGTTAGAATGGTCAAAGGTTTCGACCCGAAGAAACACATATCCAGGGCAGGAATGGCAGAAACAACAGACCGCAACGGCCTCCCAATAACCAAATTTTCACTTCCTAGCACAAAATCGTCCCCAGTAGTAGGCAAAGAAGCATACTGGGCAGCTCAAACCGGCCCATCAGACCCCAAAGCAGCTATGGAGAATCACATTAGAATCAACGCGGCCGAGCCAGGAGCGCATCTATTTGCATGGAAGCACGAAAAAGGTTTGCGACCTCTCTCAAAAACAGAGTTCGCAAAAAAAATGATGATAGCGGCAACCGCAGCAGGACTCTCCCACTTCAAAGGTCATGGTTTACGAATCGGAGGAACCTTAGAGTATCTCCTGCGGGGAGTACCGTTTGACGTCGTCAAAACAATGGGAAGGTGGTCAAGCAAAGCGTTCACCTTATACCTTCGAGACCACGCGAAGATCTTAGCACCCTATATCCAATCCTCACCCACGTTAGAACCATTCACGTGTTATACCATGCCACCAGTACGCTGAAGTCACACTGTATAAGTGAGTACAACTCCTTTTCTCCTGGGGCATCAAGCTTCGCTGCATGCATCGTAGTCCTCCTAATTTTCAGGAACACAGCTCACCATTGATACCTAGGCACGGACCCTGTTTCAGTCCGGAAAAGCCCTGCGGGCTTTTGCCCAAACATTCAATGACCTTTGCCTCGTTCTCGCATATCAATCTAGAATCTCACATCATTCCAACATCTATATCATTATTCTCAATAGTGTTAACGAAATAGTAACCACACCGTTCTGACTATTTCAACCACGATAACACTCAATCATCTAGACACGTAGCATTGCAGCACATAGACTCATACCCATCGGCAGGTGTGTAAGAGAGCCCACGGCATCCAGCCACAAACCAAACACAACCACATGAAATTTCTCCGACAATATACCAAAACTTTTTGGGCTACTTACACACCCAGCCGACTGGCAAAACTTGCAAGTGGCGCGAGCTTTGGTTGTGTTGATTGCGTTACATTTTCACTGATCTGTACATGTGACTCGATATATGTGACGGCGTCAATCGTGTACCTCGTTATTTAATTTTTATGAGGCTCATGAGAACTCATTGTGATGTTCGCCATGCTCGAAACACATGTCAATTAGTGATGTACAGGGCCGGGCCCAAATGTCAGGCTTACTAGGGCCTAGGGCCTGGCCTGTAGTTTGACTGGGCCTGAGCCCCAGCTTTTGACTTTGTAAAAAATCTGTGGCTGTCGGCCGATGTCAGAGATATAAACTATACAGTTTTAAATTTGGTCAAAAAGGAAGTATGTACCCATACCGTAAGTTGGTCATGTTCATTAATCATGTCGATCATCGTATCTGACGATGAGTCCACGTCAGGACATGTTGTGTGTTGGCCACAACGAAATGTGACACTTTCATCACGACTCACCGACACCAACAATGATGCAACTCCAGAGCTCTCAGCCACAGGAACAAGCCTCCTGTGCCTGCCATCAGTGCCCAAAAACCAGTACCAACCAGCAGCAAACGAGGAGCAAAGGATGCGGTACTAGATGAAAGTACATCTGACGAGGAGGGTGCTACTAGTATGGAAAATGGACCACATACAAGTAAGTTTTTTTGTACATCTCATCTCAAGACCACTCAGTTTGAACGTTGCAGGCAAACGGCTGCGCCGCATTGCAAGCACTGATGGTGAGGCATCGTTTACAGATGCTTCCAGCCCATCTCAGGCTGCAATTGATATTCCAGGTACGTATTTACATTATCATGTTCTATAACTACTGGTCAATGCTTCTAATCAACGGAAGATACTCCGAGCATGCGCAATGCAACACCCATGGACTCCGAAGGTTTTTTATCTGACATTTGTTACGACTTGGATGGTATCTGTTGGCGACGCTCAAACAGAGCTTGTGTCGACAACGGTCTGTGGACGTCCTTGGGCTAGCCCAAGGTTAGGGGTCATACTTGGCGTATCTTCGGCAAGTACGATTTAACGCCTATGTCCAAATCGGGTAGCTTATGTCACGCGGGTGCGAGACGATAAGCTAAATCGGCCTAGGCTTACGACACCCGAAGGTTAATCGTAAGGATCGTCGTTAATTAGAAGGACAGAAGTCCGACTAGTTAA
Organism: Suillus bovinus; assembly: GCF_016758785.1. NCBI lineage: Eukaryota > Fungi > Basidiomycota > Agaricomycetes > Boletales > Suillaceae > Suillus > Suillus bovinus. The sequence continues at coordinate 649,407 of NW_024542060.1, read as the reverse complement.
CAGGGGCTTTGCTCATCGACGAAGTCGATGAGTAAAGGTCGAGACTATAGGCTTATCCGCGAAGAGCAGATAAGAAGATAGAATATAGACTGCTGGCGAGGCAGAAGGATCACTCTGGTGAGAGTAGGAGGTCAAGAACCAAGTAGATTCAAGTTAGGGAATATGGTACATGGTAGCGAGTTTATATAGAGGACAGGAGACGTATTAGTGGATGATAACTCGTACTACCGGGAGAGGCAATCGGTAAAGGGTAAGACCATAACAGGAAGGCACATTCGGTTTAAGTAGAACGTGCTAGATAAGAAAGTGAGTCAAAGGTCGAATTGAGAAGTGAAACGCACAGGGGCACGATCGTGCAACTGCGGATCTAAGTATAAGTCGCATGTGCGACTGCGCACCGAGTCAGAGATCAGGAAAGGAAACAGGGCAAAGGGGATGCGTCGTGCATCATATCATAGGTTTACCGTCCGGACGGTAAGGGTAATGGGACTGTCCGCAGGATCAGTCAGGTGGTGAAATGGAGCATGGGTATGCTTCGTCAGCAAAAGGATCCGGCCAAATGTACTGGCTTTGCTGAAGCGACAGGTAGAGGGCGAAAGGGAATGCCAGGATGACGAGGATGACAAGGGTAAGGTCGGGGTAAGGGTATGATGCGAGGGCTGATACGAGGAGGATTAGGAGAAAAATGGTAGGAGCCCAGGCGTCTAGATGTTCTTGTAACAACATTGATGTACAAGACCTATCCGCAACCCCGACCATTCGACATGAGGAAAAGAGCCGCAACGTTAGCACTTTTTTCAGCAAGCCATATGCACACAAGGCCAAGGATGGGAAGACTCGTACAGTTCGAGACTGTGAGCCATGCAAGTAAGTAGATTCTTTGATTTGCTACCTCCCAACTAACAGATTCATAGAAAAAAACATTACCCATGCCAGATCGTTAGCGACACTTCAACGTGTCGCTGCCACATTGCCTTTCGGCATCCGGTAAGTTTAGTACTTGAATCTTGATGCTTCATTTGAGTATTAACATTTATATCAATGTTTATAGGATGCCTATTGACAATGGTGCAAAACTAACAACTTCAAGGGAGCATCCCTTCACCTTGCTTTGCCAGCTCTCGAGGCCCTACATAAGGCATGGTCGACACATTCTGAGAATCCCAAGTACGAGCAATTTCAGGAAGCCTTACAACAAGGTGTTGCAAAGATCCACGAGTATTACAACCAAAGTTTGGAGTGTGATGCATACATCATTGCAATGTGTAGGTGATGTGGCTTGTCATATTATTAATACTAACTCCTGGGCCTGTTGTATCTAGTACTCGACCCATCACAGAAGGACTCCCACATCAAACACTTTTGGGGCAAGGTCACACATGCTGAGGCTCTCAAGGAAGCCGAACAAATTGTAGGTTGTCTGTTTTTGAGTGAAAGTATAAGCTTACATCTAGACTAGTTTAAGGAAGAGCACATTAAATTGTATGGCGAGCATGGTGTTCCGTCGTCACTGAAGAAGAGATCAGGTAAGATATATGGACTTCTCCGAGAGCTTTCCAGTGATGAAGAGAGTGGTGATGACAAGCTGGAAGAGTCGGAGGTAGATCCACAGTTGCCATGGTTGAGGGAGTTCCACCTCTATCTTAACTCATGCACTTCAGTTCCTGATAACATGTCTATCATCTAATGGTGGGGGGTAAGTATCATTTCATGTGAACTGTATTATTACTGATGTAGCTTAATATTGTAGGTAAATGGTCAGCAGTACCCTGTTTGGGCCTCTCTTGCTCGTGATCACTTGTCCATCATGGCCACTTCTGTTTTGAGTGAGAGAGCATTTTCTGCTGCTGCTCTGACTGTCATGAAGCATCGCAACCGCTTGAAGGGTGATATAGTGGAAGCAATTCAAGTACTCATATGATGTTTCAACATGATTTAATATTTCAAGAGGCCCCTCCTTCTTCAGCTGTAGAATTAGCATTGGAGGAACTGGATGATAGAGAGGAGGGTGGCTGTGATGACAACATCATACTGTCAGGTGAATCAGATGTCAAGGATTAGGTCTCTAATTGATTAGGGTAGTAAAATAAAATCTTCATCTTACCTTAGAAGCCCTGGCCCAAGCCCTCCGAAAGGGCCTGGCCTGAGTTTCTTCAAGGACCAAGCCCTCTAAAGCCAGGCCCGAAGCATCACTAATGTCAATTGGCAGCTGCTTGTCTGCATACTGTGTTGAATATAATGCTGTATACCAACACCCAAATCCACGACTGATGGACCGTGAAATATGGCAAAAGCTGAACAATGTACTGCAGTGCTTCGAGGTCAACAACATGACCATCTCAGAGTTCATAGAACAACTTCTGCAAAGCATGGAGGAGGCCCACACATCAGCAAAGAATAATCTAGTGCAAAAAGGCTCGGAGATTTGCACTCACCTCTATCAGTATCCCAACACTCACACATCAATATCTTTGTGGGCATATGGAATCATGAGGTCGGCACTCAGTGCTGAGATCAAAGACCTAACATGAAAGGAGAACAGATTGCATTTCCATGCCAAATCTGTGACGACAGAGCAGCTAGAGAATTTGTTTATGCCTCAGCTTGCAGAAAAAATCAGAAGACACGCACCAACTGTTTGGAGATTAATATTCTCGCTTCTTGACACTTCAGATGAACAACGGAGCATGGGGAAAAGTACAGCCAATGACATAGTGATGGCAGAAGTGTTTGCGGATGTGGAGTGTGACCTCGGGGAGATTGGTGGTGATGATGGGGTAGATGAATCTACAATGTCAGATACAGGTGATGAACAAAGGAACAAGCCGAACGACTTACACAAGCATCCACCGAAACGGTCCCATGCTCAAGTAGAGGCAAGAAATATGACACTGCAGATAATCGTCAGTTTCATTCAATTGCAGTGATGCTCGTAGACTCATGCCCATACAGAAAACTGTTGTGTGCATCAGTATTATTCTGCAGAGCTCGAATGAAAGATGCAATTACTTACAAGGTCTCCTTGGCATATTCTTCCACTCCACAAGCGTCCCGCAGAAGGTTATCGATGTCCTGGCACATGCAGGCTTATCAATGAGCATTACATCAATCCACAATGCGATACACTCAATGTCCAAAGAAATTGCAGCCAACATCAAGCAAGGTATTCAATCACTCAAAGTGTCCTTTGCGTATGACAACTTTGACATCAATTTCAAAACATTGGAACCTACCATTGGTCATCGTTCGACGTTTGTCAGTGCAACATCTGCTACCTCATTGCCACTTGTAGGTGTTGACAACCCTGACATGCTACGCTGCTCAGCAGCATTATGGGCCACCGATTCTCATAACCCTGCACCTTCGACAACGGCTGTTGAAATCAATGAATTTGACATGCTAAAACATCACATCAATGACACTTACAGCAGGCCCAAACCAGGTGAACATATCAGTCCACGACTAACTGCCTTTGCCTGGCATGTATGAAATATTCTTGTCCACCATGGCCAGTACTTTGGATTGTTTGCGGAAAAACTAGGAGAGCTGGAATCAGTGCTACAGATACCTGTCACAAAGACGGATCAAATACCTTTCCGTTCCATGAGGATTAAGCAATTGACTGCTGACGGAAATATGGAGGTGATGGAGAACTTGCTGCGACAAGGAGGAATTGGAGATCCAACAAATAAGGATTTCGAATCTGCTGGAGATGTTGACATGTCAGAACACGTCTTACTCATTCATGGTGATTTACTCACCAAGGAACAGCTTGACACAGTTTGTGATACACAAAGAATTGAGAGCACACCAAAAAATAGATTTCAGTATATCATCTTCTTGCCCAGGTTATTTCACTACAAAATGGCATGCACAGACGTAATATGGAGGACATACCTTCAACCTAAAGAAGGCCGAGATGACTCAAATAGCATGTTCCAGCATGTAGGCATCTTGCAACCACAAGAGACAGGGCGGATATCCACAAAACCTGGTTTCAGATGCATGCATGACATTGTAATGATGGTTGTGGCGCTGGGCTTGGAACCAGGCAATCCAACACCTACGTCCATACCATTCTCCAACCTCCCTTGACCTTCCGAAGGCCGCACGCACTTGTCTGAACCTTCCGCAGGCAGTTCTTGCGTTCTGAGGCCCATCTGAACCTCATGAGTTACCATACCATGTCCTATCCTCATCCTTTTGACTTCGCTGGTGTGTTTTCCCTTATTCTAATTATATGTTGACTACGTCTTAGTGCTACATGGATAAATTCTATTGGCATCCTGTTGGGAGCCTCAGAATATGTATAAACAGTATGCATTGCGGCTTATTACATGTATACTTGCATTTCTGCTTGCCTCGCAGCTTATTACATAGGTTTGGACTTGCTTATCTCACTACTAGTTTCGCCTATGGATTCTGGTCTCTCACGGAAGTAGGATATAATCTCACTCGCTGGCTACTGATACTTCACTTCACTTCCTGTACTTCGAGTCATAATTAGTAGAGTCACCTCGGTATAATTGTAACTGCGCAATCAATCTTTGTTCATTTGGAACAATTGTTTGGCTAGACCGCTGCCAATTTTGCACTTCATTTATTCTCGAGTTCCGATAGATTAGTGTCATTCTGGACTTCAGACGTTTTGCAAAGTCTTATACTGTTATTCGACACACCGACATACCAACATATATTGATCTTCGGACAGCTTTCACAAATCTCAGAAGGCATCACACTACTTCGGACAACACTTTCGCAGCTTCAGACGACTTTCGGTCACATCAGACAAGTTCCTCGGTACTTCAGACGTAGTCTCGGAACTCCAGACGGACATTAAAGAGGTTTACTTCCAATATCTTGTCTACTCTTTGACTGTATAAGATTTCCCTTGCATTATCAAGGTAGTTCTTTAGGTTGTCTCTTGGGACAAAGCATACTCGCATCTCTCAGGACTAGGGACTCACATTCTGTAGAGCCCAGCCCAGATCTACTCTTTACAACATCATACACCATGACCTGCATGCATTGATTCTTGAATGCTGGCACCTCGAAGCACAGTTAAGACAGCCAGTCGAATGGCAAACACTGGAGAAGTTTGGAAAATCGGAGGTGGAGTGGGATCTCCTTGTAGAGATGTCTGAAGTGATTGTTCACAAGTATGTCGCAACATCAGGCAAGCTTGGTGAACTATGTACCAGACCAGTTAGTGAACAGGACCAGCAATTTGAAAACCAATGTCTTCGGAATCGGGATCAGCTACTCTATGTCGATATCTGCCAGGCCATGAATGCTGGTGATATCGGACAAGTTGAGGCATCTTTCCTACCATGGATCTACATATTTTGTGTGACCGGCAAGCATAAGTATGCGGCACAAATCAACAAATTTTCAATGAACTTACAATACACATATCCCAAAGACCTTTGGTAAGCAAACCATCCCGTTGTGCCCTAAAATCAACAAGTTAATCACAACAATGTAGTAACATAATACATCTCAACTTACTTTGCAATCCTATGGGAAAGTCCAATGCTTTTTGAGCTGTGGATTGGTTAGTAGAGCGAAACAATCTGTACACAAAGGTGGTGGTTTTGAGTGGCAGTATTACTGTATCGTCCTCATGCATTCGGCAGGTCATTTTTGCAGGTACAGGTCCGAACCACACAATTGACCACATCATCAAACAATTGCCATTGATCAAGGTGTTCTGCAACTGCCACATCATCATGGAGAACACATTCTACCTAAAAAACCGAACCATACGGCAGACACACCCACACATGACAACCACCATTGAGAAGCTTCGATCATATATCCAGTCGACATCAGCATATATACCACAAGGCAAGAGTGCAAAGCGAGTTATTGAAGACCAGATTGTGGTTAGAATGAAGCTAATACAGCAGAAAAAAGTTAGCCAAACAATGTCCAGCGAAGAGTGCTATGAAGCAGAGCCAGAGGATTTTCAACTAACCTTCAGACGGTGCCATATTTTTATTGTTTGACCGGCCACCTCTTTGCTGCTTAGGTACATACTTCGGACACAGATGGTTTGATGCTAGAATATAGTTCAGTACTTGTACGAGTGCAAAAACACCAGGAACATACCAATATGTCCTGTCTGGCCACATGCACGACATGTTGACGGCTTTTTGTGATGTGGTTGCTGGTTGAGATTGTGAGCAGTGGAGAGAGGTGGATTATCGGTGTCTTAATAACTGAGGGTCTTATATAAAGTCGTGTAAATGTAATGACACCAAAATTACACTTTGGATAAGACTGCTTGCCAGTCCTCAATTAACATGGTCTACAACTTTTCCTATTTCGTGGTAGATAACGTGTGAGTTCTTGGGAGGATTGCTAAACTAATCTTTTTATAAAGATCAACCTAGCTGGAGCTTTACTTTTCTTTATTGAAACTCAAATCTCTTGTCTAGGAATAAGCTTCTAGACACGTAATTCGGTTTCTGGAATGTATTTGCCTAGGAAATCTCCTTCTAGGCTCTGGACTTGGATACTGGAACTAGTAAGACGTGGTCTCAAATATACGAAATATGACCAAGATCACTTGGTCTATGGACACCTGACTGTGAGACAATGGTCTCAAATATACGATATATGTTCAAGATCGCTTGGTCTATGGGACAACTAGTGAGACGTGGTCTCAACAATATGATAGATGACTAAGATCGCTTAGTCAAAGGGTACAGAGCAATGAGACAAAGGGGTTTCAAAGACAATATATGTGACCAAGAACACTTGGTTTATAGCACTAAATAAGTTTTTAATGTAAGAACTTTATAATTTCAAGGGAATTCTTTTCCCTGCACTTGTCTCACTTCAAAAGGACTAACTTTGCAAGTGAAATATCTGATAGGCAGATAGCTACAAATGGGAGATCATATTTTTTGGGGGAGAATGAGCTCTCCTTATATACATTTTGTGTGGGAAAGTAACCTAGGTTCACAAACAATAAAAACTAAGGAGGACCAATCAAAATATTGGGTCAAACCCAATAAAAGAATAAAATACAAGTGAAAGATGGAGCTATGACATCATTATGGAGCAGAACATTCTGGAATGTGGAGTAATGACATCATAATGACATCAAGAGTGACATCATTGTGGAGCAAAAGATTCCAGAACCTTCCATGAATGAGTCAGAGTGAGTCATTGTGGAGCAGGGCAAAGGGGATGCGGCATGCATTGTATCATAGGTTACCATCCGGACAGTAAGGGTAAAGGGGACTGTCCACAGGATCAGTCAATGGGTGGAACAGAGCATGGGTATGCTTCATCAGAGAAAGGGTCCGGCCAGATGTACTGGCTTTGCTAGAGCAACAGGTAGAGGGCAAAGGGGAATGCGAGGATGACGAGGATAACAAGAGCAAGGTTGGGGTAAGGGTGTGATGCAAGGGCGAAGATGAGGAGGATGAGGAGAAAAATGGTAGGGGCCCAAGCATCTAGATGTTCTTGTAACAGACAATGTCAAATATTTGAGAGCCCCATCAGTCACAGTAGCACCAGTTGGCTTGATCATGAATTGAGGAAACACTGTCAATCTTGCAGAAATAAGCTAAATCAATGATGCGGTTTAAAATCTCATCTGCCATTATCAGCTGCACACCAAAAAAGTTGTTGCCACCTGCACCAATCTCTATCAACTGCTGTCTTTGCCACTCCCGCAATTCATCTCTCAATGCAAAGTCTCCAGGGCCCATTTGATAATCAGACATCTTGAGTCTATTTGGTGCTTGAGTTTGCTTGGGTGGGTGTGTGGTAGGCGCAGGAAGGATGAAGGAGCCGATATGACACGAGTCACAGCACAGACAGGAAGGTTTAATAATACAACACACACAGCCAGGATGACACACCAGGGATCTGCTGGTGTCTATACAATTGTTAATGAACGTCACAAGTAGTCACATGGATTATTAAATACGTACTTAAGCAGTTGGTGATCTTGGGATTGTCAAAATATTCATCTGAGACACTGTGATGGCAGAATCCATGAGCTCGAGCATTGATGTAGGCATCCATTGCAGCAGCCTCATACTCTTCATTATTAAGGCCCTTTGGAAGAATTGCTTGAATGGTATGTTGGAGATTTCTCATATCCGGATTTCCACCTTCCATCCGGTTCCCCACACTCGCTTCATGTGTGATACTTGTCAATTTCTGCTTCTTCCGGCTACTTCCATCACTATCATCAACTTGTTTTCATTTTGCTGTGCATGCGTTGGCTCTCGCTTGTGTCTTCTCTTTCTGATGATCAATGTACTGCGGCTCAACTAGATAAATCCCAGTCACTTCTGTGGAGATATCTTGTGCTGCTCTCCCTAAGCATTGCCAGAGTGTGCAAAGTGACGAGGTATATTTCCACTGGATTACTAGCGCAATGTCACGAAGGTCAAGACCCTGTAAGATATCAGCTTTGCATGCATGTTTAATTGTAATGACCAGCCATACTAGCAGCATCTGTGCAAAAGATACCCCATATTTCTCCTTGCCGAAGGTTCTCGATCATCTCAGCTCGAAAATTTGCACTCATGCCCAAATGAAACCAGACTAGCTTGTTGGCCATGCTTGATGGTGCTTCTGACCGTGCAAATTCACACAATTGTTCCGTCTCCTTGCGCTCATTGCAAAATACCATGAATTTTGGAGGAGGTGAGTCACCATCGAACTTGAGGACACATTTTAAGTCATGCATGCTGTTTAAAGGGTCCAGCATCCTGATAACCATTAAATGGATGTTTGGACGGTCATTGGTGCGACGTCATTCTGTTGTTTGATGGTCGTGCATCTGAAGAATGGACTTGACATCATGTAGTACATGTTGTGGCAGTGTGGCAGATGCTACATGAAACATGACATGCGGAGGTACTAGCCAATGAAGTCAACCAAGCTCAGCATAGGAGGGGCGAAAGTCACCACCCCATTGGCTGACACAATGTGCCTCATCAAAGGTAATGCTGAAAAGTTTGTTGACAAATTGTGGTGTCTTCCACAAGGTATTGAAGTGACGGTCCGACAATATTCTCTCGGGGCTGATGATTACAACACAAAACTTCCAAGTGGCAATATCCTGTTTGATGTGTAAAGGTAAGTCAGAATATTCAAATTCTGATTTATATCTCACCTCGAATGTTGCATCTGTTGCTGTTGCGGCAGAAAGATTCACCACAGGGATCTGAACTTGTTGTAACTCTGTGACATTCTTTTCTCCAAGAATTGTGAGTGGAGTGATCAGAATAGTGATGCCACCATTGTTGAACAAGAGAGGCATCCAGAATGTGAGTGTTTTTCCAGACCCTGTAGGTGACAAAGTGACAATGTCTCTCTGTTTCAGCTGTGCTTGAGCAGACTGCACTTGCCAATTACAAGGTATGAAGCCAAAATGTTCTTGGACCGTGGTGTGCATAGTGGCTATTGACGGTATGTCATAGTTTAGGGGGAGCGAAGCCATCACTGACGCAGCAGTACTGTGCAAAAGATAGCCTCAATAAAAAAATAAATATTGCAGTACACGATTGACGCTGTCACATATATCGAGTCACATGTACAGATCAGTGAAAATGTAATGCAATCAACACAACCAAAGCTCGTGCCACTTGCAAGTTTTGCCAGTCAGCTGGGTGTGTAAGTAGCCCAAAAAGTTTCGGTATATCATTGGAGAAATTTCATGTGGTCGTGTTTGGTTTGTGGCTGGATGCTGTGGGCTCTCTTACACACCCATCGATGGGTAGGAGTCTGAGTCTGACACAAGTTTAACATCGAACTCTGTTTTATTTCAATGGCTCAGTTGTTCTCATGCATCTCACCTCATCAAGTTTTGAGTAATGTGTTGTAACTACTGAATGTCAACATGCAATGTTCGTGAACGTCGATCCAATGGCTCAGAATTTGTAAGTAGGCTAGGCCGCAGTGTTTCTAGCGCCAGTGGCCAGCCACTGACTAGCCTGGAAAACAGGTTTGGCTTAGCCACTGGCGGTACGACAGCGGTTGGCTTTTCCCAGGAGCAACAAAGCTTACTAAGCTGGAAGAACACAATATCATTGGCTGGTGATAAAGGCTAGATTGTACTACTCATCATGTCATCGAACATTTGCTCATCATCTTCACCTTCCGCATCCATGTCGACTAACTCATAAAACTCGAATTCATCATCAATTGATCTCATCCCAAATGCTTCAGTCATTTTTACCCAGCTCTCGTCTTCGAAGTTGAAAAGTTGTTGAAGGGGGATATCATGAATGCAAACCCCACGTCTATGGGGTCCTCATCTTCCAACGAGCACTGTGCGAGAATGGATGCAATGTGCCCAAGTGAGTGGTCATCATCAGTGGTGTCTCCATCCTGTGTTTCTGGCTGCTCAGACTCTGATGATAGATCATCAGGAACAGAGTCCAAGTCTGCAGGAGTTATAGTCACAATGGCTGGTGGGGGTAGTGGGTCGGGGATGATTTTCCTTATGCGACGCAGACGGCCCTTTTTATCCCCCATCTGCATATACTCATCTCGCAAATGCAAGCACAATTCTGCCAAGTCTGTGAGGCCTTTAAGACCGAGACGTGAACGAAGTTTTGTGAGTACTGTGCCAAAAAGACTAAAAAGACGTTCACAAAAGGCCGAATTTGCGCAGATCGAAAAAATTCGCTGAGCGAATTTCTGCAATGGTGTTGGCTCAACATCTTGAAAATGTATACCGTCGTACATCTTGAGAGGGTCGGGACATTTTCGCTACAGAATGTTATGAGTGACGAGAAAAATAGTTATAGACAGATTAAACATGCCTCAACCTCAGCCGCACTTCGAACCAAGTCCACCCAATTTATAAATTCTTCGCCATAGTCCCCATGTCCTTCTAGATACTCTAAGAACTCCTTTCAAAACTTGTCGGAGGGTGTGTTAGGGAAAAATCGACCCCATAACTTGACAAATAATGTCATGAGTCCTGCATTGGTAAATTTGCGAAGGCGAGCAAAGGGCTTGATCCTGTAAAGAGGGTTCAAAACAACTACAGCTAGAAATACATCTTGATCACATTTGCTCCAACACTTTTCGAGAGAATCAATGATAGCCTGAATCATCGAATTTTCTCCGACTGATGAAGCCTTCCCTTGTAGCACAGTATATCTTGATATTAGAAAGCCGAAAATGATCAAAACTTCATTGAGATGACAGTGTGCGGCCTGAGCAATGTTGATTACCAATGATAAGGGCTGCAGGTGACTGACCATCCTATGAAAATTTCGATTCAGCTGATACTCAATGAAAAAGGAATGATTTTTTTACTGAGCCAGGGTCATCCACATCACTGGGTCTTCAATCAATCCCAGCATCTCCCTTGCCTTTTTTCGTGAGGCAGCATCACCCGTAACTATTTTTGAATCCTGTTCGAGACTTTTCTCCTGCCTGACGAGAATGTCGAGTGCAAATTTAAGATCAAGAAGTGGTCTGAAGGCAAGATAATGAGCAGTCCATCTGGTCAAAACTGCACGGATTACAGTGAGGACACAATTAGGATGGGATGAGTTAGTTGAATTGAGGGCAACTTGGATATCTCTTAGTGTTGCTAGAACAAGTGTCTTGCTTCGAAGCCAAGAAATGAGGTCAGATGCTTTCTTTGAGTATCCCAGGTAAACCGTGCCACCAGATGACTTGAAATAGTCACCAACAATAAGATTTATCTTTGCGACAGTAGTATTAATAATTCAGAGTGACAAACAAGACACTGGACATAATTACCTGGTGAGCATAGCAATCTGCAGATACTAATGATTGAAATTCCTTGACAAGCTGTTTTCGAGCTGCCCAAGACTCGCCTGATGCATCTGATGTAACAGCAACAATATTTGCCTTCCAGTTGAGTTGAACCTCTTCAATAACACTGATCATAAGAAGTTTGAGGTGTTGTCACGAGTACCTTTAACAAACCATTATTCTTTCCTGAACCTCCCTAAGCGCCAATACACAGCGTCTAAGGCTAACCCTAAACCTACCCTGAAAGCGTCTATCATTCCCGAAATACCTTTAGCGCCCACAACACGTGTCTTCGATGTGACTGATGAAGAAGACGAGTTCTTTGATTGTGAATAGATTAGATTAGATACGATAAGATAAGATACGGTCACGTGATGCTTCTTTAATATTCTACGATGTTCTATGGTACGATTCCCTTTCTCTTTTTATGATTGGCTAGTAGTTGTAACTCAGTTTCAATCTCCGTCTCAATAGTTGTATATAGGTAGCATGTCTTGGTCGATAGTTCCTTAGTTCAAACCTCTTGTATCTACAACTGTAGCAATCCAAGACGTACTTGCTCATCGTCCTCTTCGTCCGATAACCTTCGTTTGAGTCCTAGTCTCTGCCCAGCGTTAATTCGTTATTGGGTTGTGACATTAGGTTTGAACTATAGGAGACTCCGACTCTTTGCACACCGCTCGCACATCTCTCATCATCATTACACGTTTTCCATTGCCCGACCTAAACAGTCGCGACCATTTTCTGAAACCCATCCTTTTGCTCGCTTGAGCTTTTTACGAATAGTCTTTTGTAGTTAGTAGTCCTATACCAGGCCCTGCCTTACATTGCAGCCGCCAGTATACGGAGGTGTTGACGACATTAGGTGTCTCGCTACAACTTTGAGTGCTGGCCCAAAACCCTGCCTGCTCAACGTTACTATAGTTGCTTTCATACCTACACCTTTTTTCATACATACGTAGAACCTTTCGTTAAGTCTAGTGGAACTGTCGCATCTGCGGATAGTCCTACCATCGTTACCACGAGGATTTAGATACGGGATTCTAGTGAGACTCGCACTTGTAAGCTTCGGCTGGAAGAGTGATAACTTGTCCTAGACCTGTACCCTTTCGGTGACTGAGAAGTAGCACACACGAAGCACACAGTGTTTTTCCCACTTAACAAAGTGTAGCTTTACGTACTCCTTTTTAGTTAGTAATTAGGGAAGTGTCAGTCGGGTTAACTAAAGAACCCTTTGACCCTAAAGGACGAGGTTGATCCAGTTAGTACTGGGGACCCCTTTAGCTTTCCATTTACATATCCTTTTTCCCTCTCCCCTTTTCATCATCTTTCCTATCCGGAAGAGCCGTTACGACCCGCTCTTCAACAGTCATTAGTGAATCGGATTCCAGAACGCACCTGGCACTATGGCTGAAGTCAACGAGACAGAAATGGGACCGGAGAACCCTCAAGAACCCCAAGAGGAACCGGGACCACAAGGCATTGCTATGCCAATAGAGTTCACCAACTACGTACAAAATGCTATTCAAATGGCAACACACGAACTGTACGTAAGGACACAAGAACTCCTTAACCACAACAACACTCTTCGAGCACAGAATGCGACTCAGGAGCTTCAACTCAGGACCCAAAACTCGCAAATAGAGGAACTGAAGAAGAAGCTTGAGAGATTTGCACAATCCCCGAATACTTCGCAAGTCAAATTGTCGAAGCCCACAGAATTCACTGGAGACAAAGATTCGATCTCCATAGAAGTCTACACCACTCAGTTGGCACTATACATGTCACAATGGCCACTGATCACAGACAGGCAGAAGATTACAACTGCCCTGTCTTTTCCTCAAAGGATCTGCTGCTAAATGGGCGCAGAAATACTGTATTGAGCTTGACTCCAAGCCAATATCCTTTGAGGACTGGACGAAAGAATTCGAAACCATGTGGGGCCAAGACTGACAGAGAAGGAAAGGCTATCAGGGAGTTGGAAACCCTGAAGCAAGGATCTTCATCAGTGCCTGAATACGCAGCAGCTTTCAAGCAGAAGGCTGCACTCACTAAATACTCCGACTACGACCTTCGCCTTAAATTCCGATCTGGCCTACAAACCCGGATCAAGGAGCAACTCGCTCATATCCCAGCGTCTGAAAAAGACACCCTTAGGAAGCTCATCGATTACTCCATACAGATTGGACGTAACTACGAAGAGCTAGACGCTGAAAAGAAGAAGAGTAATTGGTGGACCCCTAACAAGGAAACCCCAAGAACCTTCAATAACCAAAGGCAGGCTGGTCCTAGCAAAGACAGTGACACTATGGATGTGGACTCCGGCAAGCAGAGGGGATCTCCCAAACCCCAAGGAAAGCCTGGCGCTTTCACCTGCTACCGCTGTGGAGAACAAGGCCACATAGCGAGAAACTGTAAAGGTGCGCCAAAAGCGCAAGTCAAAGCGGCTGCAGTTGTCGAAGAAAACTCCGCGCCGAAGTGGTTCACAGATTGGATCGCTTCTAACAAAGGCAAGGATTTTTAAAGGAGTTGAAGTCAAAGTCTGCAGACCTAGACCCGAACAATTGTTTCTCTATTCTTTCTACGTTTCAAGATGTATCAGAAGTAGATATTAGATCCAAATCTGAGCATTTTTATATTCCGATAACGTTGAAAGGAAAGAACCGACAAGCAGACGTAAAAGCACTTGTGGATTGCGGTGCATCAACATTATTTATCAGTGAGAAGTTTGTTGAGAAAGAACAGTGTGAAATGCCGTAAATTATTAAGGCCTATTTCAGTTCAGGAACATTGATGGATCGCTAAATGCCGCTGGATCAATGACTCATTTTGCAGAACTAGGTCTAAAGATTGGTGATCATGAAGAAGAGAAAGCAGCCTTCATGGTTACAGACTTAGGAAGCGATGATGTTATTATCGGCATAGATTGGCTGAGATATCATAATCCAGAGATTGACTGGAATGCAGGACGATTTGCACTTTCTCGATGCCCTGTAAAATGTGAAACTAAAAAAGAAAGAAGACAAAAAAAGAAAGAAAAGAAAAAAGAACAAAAAAAGATAGATGATGTACCTGATCTGATTCCTACGGACGATGAAGACGAGGATGAAGAAGATATGTCGATGAAGAGGGCGACGGTTGAGGAAATAGAAGACGAAGAAAGTCCAGAGAGACTATGGATTCATTATAAAGCCTCGGTTGCCACGGAGCAGAAAGTAGCAGAAGAAGCTACTAAGAAGAAGCAGTCGGTAGAAGAAATGGTACCTGACTGGCTTCATGATTACCTGGGAGTTTTCTCAGAAGAAGAATCTAAGCGCTTCCCTGAAAGAAAGAAGTGGGATCATGCGATAGATCTTAAAGATGAGGGCGATCTTCCGCCAAATGCGAAACCTTATCCGTTATCACCCAAAGAGATGGATACATTGAAAGAATGGTTAAAAACCGAGACTGCACTGGGACGTATCAGAAATTCACAATCTCCAGTAGCAGCACCTTTCTTCTTTGTGGCCAAAAAAGATGGCAAGTTAAGACCGGTGATGGACTATAGAAAGCTCAATGAGAAAACGGTGAAAAATGCATATCCGCTACCGAGATCTCAAGATTTAATTGACACTTTAACCGGTGCCACGATGTACTCCAAGATGGATGTACGATGGGGATACAATAATATTCGCATGAAAGAAGGAGATGAGTGGAAGGCGGCCTTCAAAACGCTGTTTGGTCACCACGAACCGACCGTGATGTATTTTGGACTCACGAACTCGCCTGCAACCTTCCAAACTATGATGAATGAAATTCTGAGAGACCTAATAGATGGCAAAACAGTAGTCGTCTACATTGATGACATAATGGTCTTTACGAATGGAAATAGGGAGCAGCACCGAAAGGTGGTACGAGAAGTCCTGAAACGGTTGAAGGAGAACGACCTGTTCTTGAAGCCTGAGAAATGTAGCTTCGAACAATCTAAAGTCGAGTTCCTCGGATTGATCGTGGAAGAAGGCAATGTGTCGATGGACCCTGTGAAAGTAGAAGGAGTATTGAAATGGCCTGTTCCCAAATGCGTAAAAGATATCCAAGCATTCATGGGCTTTGCCAACTTCTATCGAAGGTTCATACTTGGGTTCTCAGATATAGCCAGACCAATGAATGATCTGCTAAGAAAAGATGTCAAATGGGACTGGACGGAGAAGCAACAGAAAGCTTTTGATGAACTTAAGAAACAGTTTCACAGAAGCTCCCGTTCTAGTCATGCCAGATGTTGAGAAGAAAAAGAAAATAGAGACCGATGCTTCAGATTACGCAACAGGAGCGGTTCTCTCTCTACTGATGGAAGATGGATTATGGCATCCAGTAGCATATTACTCTAAGTCAATGAATGATGCGGAAAGAAATTACGACATTCATGATAAAGAGTTATTAGCGATCATTAGAGCGTTGGAAGAGTGGAGGCACTATGTGCAGGGAGCACCTCACCCGGTTGAAATATGGACAGATCATAAGAACCTAGAATATTTCATGACGAGTCAAAAGTTGACCAGAAGGCAAGCTAGATGGAGTCTTTTCCTAGCGGAGTATGAATTTACACTCCAACACAAGCCTGGTGTGGTTAATGACAAAGCAGACCGTCTTTCTCGGAGATCAGACCATAGAGGGGGGGTAGAAAACGATAACTCAGATCGCATCCTTTTGAAACCGGAATTCTTTACCGTAAAAGCTGCTAAAAGAGGTCAAGTTTTGGTGCATGGAGAGAAACATTTACTCCAAAAGATACGAAAATGCACAGAACGAGAACCTGAAGTCGCTAAAGCATTAGAAACGCTAAAAGCAGCACCGGTTCAATTGCGTAGAGGAATCGAAGAGTGGAATGTGGAAGATGGATTGGTGTTATTCCGAGGATTAGTTTACGTTCCAAATGACAAAGAGATCCGCCGAGAAATATTGGAGTTGTTTCACGACTCTCCACCGGCTGGACATCCTGGACGAGCTAAAACCTTGGAATTGATTTCCAGAAACTATTGGTGGCCTTCAATGACGAAGTATGTCCACGATTACGTAGATGGTTGCGATAGGTGCAAACAAACGAAAGTGCTTCCGAGTAAACCAACGGGGCCTTTACAGCCAAATGAAGTTCCGGAAGGACCTTGGCAGACAATCACCTGTGACCTAATAGTGGATTTACCAAAGAGTGAAGGGTGTGATAGCATTTTTGTAGTCGTTGATCGATTTTCGAAACAAGCACACTTCATTCCCACCACCAAAGACATAGACTCGAAGGGTATTTCCGAGCTATTTCTGAAGAATGTATGGAAACATCACGGAACACCGAAGAAAGTGATCTCAGATAGAGGAACTCAGTTCATATCAAAGTTCATGGGACAAATGTCAAAAAGATTAGGAACAAAATGGTCTGCGTCGACCTCCTATCATCCCAGAACCGATGGACAGACTGAACGCGTAAACCAAGAAGTAGAACAATATTTGCGCATGTTCACGTCATATAGACAGAATGATTGGGTATCTTGGCTGCCGATAGCAGAGTTTTCACACAACAATGCAGTCACAGTAACCGGTCACAGTCCATTCAAAGTTCTCTATGGGTATAACCCAGATTTCACGATCCATCCAAACTCTATGTCCATAATCCCCGCCGCCGATGAGAGAGTTGATCAGATGAAAGAAGCGAGAGATGATGCCGAAAATACTCTGAAAATGGTTAATGAGCGTATGAAGCGTTTCTACGACAAAAGAGTAAAAGAAGCACCTCAGTATAAGATAGGAGACAAGGTCTGGCTTGACGCAAAGAATCTTAAACAACGTCGTCCAAGTCAAAAACTGTCAGATCGTCGTCTAGGTCCCTTCGAAATACTAGAGAAGATTGGTGAAGTGAACTACAAGTTGAAATTGCCAGAAAAATATCAGATTCACCCGGTTTTCCACGTAGAATTGCTTACGCCATATCACGCATCTCGATTAATTCCTCATCCTCCTCCCAACCGACCACCTCCAGAATTGATTGACGATCGGGAAGAATTTGCTGTAGAAGAAGTACTAGATAGACGATTGTTCCGAGGAAAGCTGCAATACCTAGTGAAATGGGAAGGATACTCAAAGGAAGAGTCATCTTGGGAGCCAGAAGAAAATTTGAAGAACGCCCCAATTCCTTTAGCGGAGTTCCATAAGAAGAATCCCACGGCTGCAGCCGGAAAATACCGAAGAATCAAAGGCTCAGTACTGTTTACGGAAGATTTCAAAAGATGGAGAGAAAAGAATATCCGACCTTCATTCGTTCGTGATGACACTCACCTTAGAGAGGGGGTAATGTCACGAGTACCTTTAACAAACCATTATTCTTTCCTGAACCTTCCTAAGCGCCAATACACAGCGTCTAAGGCTAACCCTAAACCTACCCTGAAAGCGTCTATCATTCCCGAAATACCTTTAGCGCCCACAACACGTGTCTTCGATGTGACTGATGAAGAAGACAAGTTCTTTGATTATGAATAGATTAGATTAGATACGATAAGATAAGATACGGTCACGTGATGCTTCTTTAATATTCTACGATGTTCTATGGTACGATTCCCTTTCTCTTTTTATGATTGGCTAGTAGTTGTAACTCAGTTTCAATCTCCGTCTCAATAGTTGTATATAGGTAGCATGTCTTGGTCGATAGTTCCTTAGTTCAAACCTCTTGTATCTACAACTGTAGCAATCCAAGACGTACTTGCTCATCGTCCTCTTCGTCCGATAACCTTCATTTGAGTCCTAGTCTCTGCCCAGCGTTAATTCATTATTGGGTTGTGACAGGTGTTGGGCAGTTTTGTGCTGAGCAGATACATCTACTACTCGAACCATGTGGACCTGATTTTTCTGAATCACTATAGGTAAACTTCAAACAGTTAAAATAGTCTTGCCTGTCAACTTGCTGTTGTGATCATAAATGCCAGCAGGTAGCAAAAATTTACACCCATCCATCCATCTGTCTGGAGCGTCACATCACTTCCACAGCAGCAGTTTTTGGCGGCTTACTGGTACTTTTCGACTTCATGTGGGATAATGCAATTGGAGAGTTGATAACTCGAGATTGAATTTGCGAAGGGGAAAAACTTGTTCATGAATCTACAAACTGCTTGATTTTCAATCCAATTAAGGGAGAACCCGCATGATGTAGTGATGTTGGCAATATGAGTCTCTAAGTGTTCCTGAAAAGCTGGTGTCCAGTGCGGCCGTGAAGGAGTGCCTCCACCTGTAGTTGGGGTATCTACTATCATGTGATTCCGAGGCTGCGATATCTGCCACACTCATTTTAATGGGGCCGGCCAGGATCCTTTACCAAATGCTGGACTACTGGTACAAGATGAGGCAGGGGGGAATAATAGTAGTGACTGAGACCATGAGGATGGGTTACTTGAATCTGGTGGAACATCAAACAATCCGACAAGTGGAGAAGGCAACTGCAACAATTGTTGAATATACATGGGTGAATCAAGACCGAGGCTGGTTCCCAGTAATTGTGGTGAATTCAAACTAATAATCTCATGATTGGATCTTGGTGCTTTGATCCACCCCCTTTCGATACACACAGTGTGTGCCTGTGCATGGACTTCTGGTGGTTGATTATCACAAGAATTGAGATGTGGGACTATGGTATCAGGTCATCCATGCATCCATGGACAATTTCAGTCTCTGATGAGACTCTCTGATCGTGACCACACTGAAAAATATAACCAACAGAACTTCTGCAAGTAGTATTGAGATACTTACAATATGCGATAATTTGATCATGTGTTTGCACATCATTTCGCAGGCCTTGGCGCTGCTCCTCGCGATCCTTCTGCTGCTCGTCAATCGTTTTTTTAATCTTGCAGGCTCCACACATCACTTTCGGTCGTCTCTCTTTCTCGTTTGCATAGGCCACAGGGAGTTTCTTCTCAAAATCTGGGTGGGTATCAAAATATCCCCACCACCAGTCTTTGGGCTTTTTGTTGCTCATTCTAAAAGCTGGGAGTGGGTAGCACACGATGTTGCGTGGAGGTGATAGCGCACATTGATATTGCCATCGATAAAACTGATCTACGAGACTCCATACAGATGGGAACTACCTTCTATTTCGGGTATTTCGCCAGAACACTGCCACTGGCTGTAGCCTGGGGCTAGCCCATAGGCTTCACACGTCTTACGGTTGGCTCGCCACTGGCGGTAGAAACACTGGTTGGCACCGAACGAAATATTTTCGAAACGCGATTTCGTGGACCTTTCCGCAGGCGAACAGAGTATCGTTCTGTTGATGCGGGCACTTGTGAGCCACCCCCAACTTGTTTTGCTGGACGAAGTTTGGAGTGGGATGGACGAAAATATGGTCCGCGCTGCGAGGCGCCATCTTTGCGAGGGAGGCGTTGGATCTGACCAAGCAGTAGTGGTTATCAGCCACTGGGAGGAAGAGGTGCCTTGGACATTACGAGATGGTTTGAGAAGATTTAAATTAGATGATGGGGAAGGACAAGAGTTGTAAAGCTCTTCTCCGGAAAAATCGAGCGCGTCAGAGATAGAAGGTATCGTTTACTTGATCCTTCGACACCTTGGAGGAATAAGCAAGCCACCCGTATAATTCCCCTTTCCACTACAAAGTGAAATATACCATCCTACATTGCGGGATCTTCAGGCATGCGAATAATAAAGTCTGCCCTCCCTTCCACGCCTACAATAGCGGTTTCTACTGTTTCATTTCGGTCGCACAAGAAATAATCTTCCTCCTTCAAGCCTTTGTCATTTTGCGTTATCACGACCAAGTAGAGTTGCGCTCTGCAGGGTGAAAATATGAGGCAGTGAACACCCAACACAAATATTGAAAGCACTGACACATTGACGTCCAAGCGGAAGCTCTTACATGCCCCGGCGAGAACTTTACCTATTCGTGTATGGGGCTTCGCGCTGAACTGTGCATGCTGCGCGGAGGGTTTGTGCTGGATGCTAATGACGAGCTTGTTATGTGTGGGGTCAGGTGCTGATTTGGCTATGTAGATTCATCAGCAAAATGGATGATCTTGCAAACAACGCACGTTGCTGTGTCACTTGAGTCGCCTGAGGCTGAGACTCCAATCGCCCTGCCAATTGTTGCTCTTGCTTGACAGGTTGGCCTAATGCTGTGGTGTAAGATATCAGACGACAAAGGAGGAGATGCACTACCTAGTGGCTTACGTGTTCCTAAGGGAGCTCGGCCTTCTTGGGAGCTTCCAGCGACTGACGATACTCGTACGTGCGCCGGAGAAGTTTCCTTTTCCTTCTTAATTGGCCATTCTGTGCATATATATTTCATTGTCATACATACCGGTGTAGCAGACGGGTGTGACTCACCAGGGACATGCGACATGTCTTGTAGATGAATAGCGATTGCTGGGTCCTTGGCACTGGGCGCCGAGGGCTGAGTGTCACCAATGACAGCAGCGTTCTGTGTCTGCTGCAAGTCTGCAGCTAGCCTCGGGTTACGGTCAACAGCCTTTGGACTATCTTCGTCATCAGACGCAATGACCCGTCGTCGCCGACGATATGGCCTAGTCCGAACATTACTCTCCTCACTCTCCTCCGTCTGCTCGTTCTCTTCCCGACCTTCCTCCTCCTTCTCCTGCTCCTCTTTATCCTGCTCTCTCTCCATCTCGTCCTCGTCCCGTGCTTCGTCCTCCACGACATTATCATTGGCCTCTGCTATACCACTGTATTCTCCCTCTCCACCTTGCCGTTCATCAGAGTCTCGAACTTGCTGGTGCACCCGAGCATTTTCATGTCCTTCTTCAACGGGTTGCGATGCCTCTTCGCCGGACAGTGGACCAGGCATGACCTCCTCCAAGTACACCTCCAGACAGCAGACAAGGTCCACCAAGCCCTCTTCTTCCCATGCCTCTTTATCTACCTCAAAGGCTGAGTCGTCCTCGCAAGGCGCGAAGCTAAGGTTGCAGGTCGTTCGGAAGCGCAGGGATGAGAGTGGATGGTCTTGGAGACAAAATTTACGGTGCGCAAAAGATTGAAGAGACTGGCATCAAAAGCATAATTTAAAACTCACGAGAGAGATCAACATGACACGCACTTTGAACTCACGAACTTTGGATGTTGGACCCTTCTGCGTCACCACCCTTTTATCTCCGTATGATATCGTTAAGAAACGTAGTGGTATGGCGTCCCAGTCAATGCAGTTGTGGATCATTGTATACCGGGTTTGATTGTAGAAACTTGAGTACAGGTGTAGAACTTAACGCGATATTTCAAAACTTGCAGCATTGGTACAAGCGCGTCCAGTCCAGTCAATTTACGTGTCGCGTTCCTCACGTGCTAGTTATACTAGTATTACATGCCACGTAAATTAGTAATCGAAACACGGTTCGAGGCTTCACGCCCTCTTGCCACACTGGTGTGCACAACATACAGTTCCACACTACCTGAGCAAACATTAATGCTCGAATGGCGGTAGGGAAAGATAGGCTTGCTTTGTACATATACTCTACACCGTGCCCCCATGCTCACAGCAAGTTTGGCAGCCACACGCCGTGGCTGATTCAACTGTCCCTTGAGATCCGCAGTAAACCGCGTAAGGCATCCCGTTGTTAAGATTTGGGAACCATTCGCATTCATATGTATCTGTGGATAACCGTACTTAGTACGCAGCCTGTACGTAGTAGGCCGCAAAAGTGCCTACCCATGGACAAGCCGCAGCTTCGACCAATGGGTGTTGACCGGCGTGTTGTATTTGAATTAGACGCGATAGCTAATTCGCCAGCCATCGCTGCGGCAGATATGACAATATTGGTGAATGAAGTGAATTTCATGGTTCATAGTGTTTCCGGGGCTGCGTAGGTTGGCTTTTATACGCGATCAGAGTCAGGTAAAATTGTAAATTCTTTCATGTGCTCGCATGCTGGATCTGGGGAATGAAACATATGCCAGCTCATGCCCTGTTGCATAGTTTTCTTCTACTTGTGAAAAGCGCTTGATTCTTTACTCATTCTAAATCAGTTTATCCATCGTTTTCTTTTGGGTTCTTGTGTTATTCAGGATGCGGCACCACGGCGGGCGTACAGACTATGTGCAAAGCTATTAGGTGTTTCTCAGAACTGTCGTTGCTCATCGATTATTCAAATCCAATCATCCTAGTTCCTGCCGGGATTCCGTCGATCTAAGATTTCGATTTCTTTGTTTTTGGTCCCAGTGAACTTTGTCTGACCTGCGTGACTTATGGATAGCTTCTTGCGGTAGGCTAAATAATCCAGATTGCCACACACCAGAGCGACAAAATAATTATGAAAATCATTATTCAATGAGCCTATACTATCATGATGTAGGATGATCTATGCCGCGGACTGGTACGTAGTCAATCCGGAAGATCCACTACATCTGCCACAATGGATGATTGAACGATTCAATTTCTAGAGAATGAAGCAGGGTTTCTAGAAGACGACGACAAAGCTGCGCTGGCTGCAGCTGTCCTTGTTGGCATTGAGCTAGCTATCTTTGCCGTCCGCAGATGGGAACCTTTCGAGTCCATAGAGGGATACCTCGTGGTAGGTCCCATTTTCCAGCCACAACGATCGAGCATGAATTACGACAATGGGGCTTGACGTCAACTTCCCTCAATCGGTTTGGATACATAGATTATACCCTATATAGATCCGTTTTACGTTATGGATCTTGTAAACCCTTGGGAGACAGTATGAGTCGGTCATACAAATCAAAAGCGTAAGTACATGACAGTGTGCTCGGGCAAGCAGCATTGCGAGGTAAATGCAACGGTACCTTTTGGACGTCGACGAGCACCAATTCACCAACTGGAACGTTCTGAGCACAGCTTGCACGCGTCTCAACGACTGAAGGCTCATCTGCTGTTGCCATTCGGATATAATGATCTTTTTATCAGCGAATGATAGCAAGACCAGAAAAGGACCATCCTGGTCGTTGCGACCAACATTACCTTCACAATATTACGACGCTGCTTGGTTTGGATCGCGTCTTTGTCACTCGCCGCAATGGCTCCATCACGGCTCAAACGCTCCGAAGGATTCAAAATGGATCAGGCATAATTTGATGCGCAAAATGTTTCTAGGGCCTCTTTAAAGGCAGTATCACGATGAGATTATTAACACACTTACCGTTGCCTGCATGCACTCGTAGCATGTCACTTAAGTAATCTTCTCCACCAATCATCTGAACGCGAATAGAATGTGCGCGTACGATAGAGAAGTGACGGGCAATAAACACCCAACCGGATATTGATCATAAACTGCTCGTCGAACTAGAGAGACATAAAAAACCCGAAGAACTGACGCAAAACGCAGGAAGACTCGACAGACGACCGTCACATCAGGGAGCTCCTAATCCGACACCACCAGCGAGAGCAATGACGCGGACGATGACAAAGCAAAAAAAAAACGACGACTCGGAAGCTGCGGCCATGAAATGTCAAACACGATGACAATGTAGAACTGAACGGTTTATTTCTCGATTATATCACACTGAACAAGTTTCAAAGGGCTTACATCATTTATATGAAACCATTATGACAACGCCTCGAGGTTGCCTCAAGGCAGTACTTGTTCCAAGTAAAGAGCGATGCCGGTAATCATTCCAATTTCGACCGCATCCAAATTTTCTACAGCAGCGCGTTGAGGCTATGGTTTATTGGGTTATATGGAGATTGTGACAAAGTAGGTCTCAACTGGCCAGACCTGAAATTTCACGACTATTTGCATAATTCTAGATCTCGCGAAACCTCGCAAGATGATGCACCCATCCAAACGCTATGTGCGCTTCGATAGATGCTTGCAAGTCAGCCTCAAGAGCCATATGACCACGATATTCCCTCCAAACATTTACAGCCCACGACACTCAAGAGGACCACGGAATGTGGAACTGCGAGATATGGCCAAAGGTGACGAGGGTGTCGTGTTTCCCAAACACATCAATATATCACAGCTCGCGATAGCTGAAGACAACAGTTCGGCTGGTCGTTAAGCCAATAAGGCTTGCTTCCGTGAACGGGAATATCGCTGAAACACTGGCAAGACTGTGGTTGAAGAGAGCTGCACTTTGGGAGTCAGATGATGAACGACTTACAAACTGAGCCTGATGGATTGCAGTTCTCTCCGCACTCGTTGGGAAACCCAGCAATATCCACCTAGCGAACGAACATCTGGAGCGTCAGCTGCTAGACCACGTTCATGAGGCGACGAGTTACATACGATGTCAAGCCTCATGAGCACTCTCGGGACAATAGCCTATGATCCGATACGAGACCGAGGAATTGGGTGAGTTGAGCACGTCAATCATCCGGTCAATCTTGTGCGTGCGGTATGTCGAGATGAATTTCACTTTGTTGCCCATGCCAGGTTTCGAGCTGCTTGACGGCTTGAAACGCGACAATCCCGCGATGACTGTATCATTGGGGCATCTTGACTCCTGCGCTGTGACAAGACACCATATCGGTTATGGAGGTGAAGAAGAGATGACTGGACTCGAAGCCACGAGGATGGAGTGTGTATAATGGACGCTAGTTTTGAAAGCATGTTAAGGAAGTGAGAACTACTTACCACCTAGGATCAATGAAGAACTATTCCCAGGGAAACGATGGGGTCATATTAATCCTCACCTTGGAAAACAAGGAGTTGGTGGAGTTGGTTGAAGATTTGGATGGTGACAATTCAGGCAGGCCAGAGTGCGTCTCTCTCGCAAGTTTCATCAGGTGGATGTCATTAGGTATGATAGACCTATTCACATCAATAAAAGTACAGTGCTCGTACTAATACCACTCAGTAGGGATTGTGTTGTTGATACTTGTTTCAAAGGAAGAGAGTGTAAGTCATAACGGTAATATGCTACAAACACTCTTCATAATAGTTCCCGATATCCAGCATCATCGAACTCTTCGGCTACCACTACCTTGCGATCATGTTGCTCGAGGTAGTAAACAAGTCATCTCCTTGCATCCTGACCTACTAGTCTACAATACATCTTCAATATTATCCAGCAAACGTCTAATAGGTACACTACAGACAGGATGGTATCTATACAACAGCGAGTCTGATGGACGGATGTCGTGCTGACACGCCAACATCGCTGGTGTATCCCACAATAGCTGGTATCGCACAAGTGTTGAAATTTGCCACATATCACGTACTAACATCCTCATGTTTCCACTCAAGAAGGGTCAGAACCTTCCCCTCTCCTCCAGGTATCTTCCCGCTGTCGAACAACCCTCTGTTCACGAACCCGTTCTTCTTAAAAACTCGGTTGCTACGGGCCAATATTCCCAGCAAGAGTGTGCGCTACAACATGGCGGACTCGTTCTTTTGTTCATGAGAAATCATTTATCTCGGACAGGTTGTGACGTCTATACCAAAAATTGATGTGAACTGCATCTAAAAAGCCGAGTTGGTCGAAGCTCGGAGTGGGTCAACGTTGACCTGTTACTGTTCCGGAATTGATCGGTTCCCAAACTCAAGAAGAACAAGGTATAAGCATTTCAGTCTAATACTTATACCCGCCTTCGAAGAGTTACCAGGCATGATGGCGCGGGCGGTGAGGCTGAGTAGGTGGGTATCCTTGAAAAGTGTGTGGGGGGGGAGGGGGGTGGGGCAGGATAAAATTATGCAGTGAGATCGCATCTGTGCAACTTCTGAGCATCCGCCACTTGTCGGAAGAACCCAGGAGTTTCGCCAACCGGTCTGACAAAATCGGTTGTGCCTGCAGAATCACGCAGGGTGGTAGAACCCGGAAGAACTCCAGGGTATGATATATCCGAGACTGCGCGGACATGTGTTTTAGGTCCGATAGTAAGCTCGAACATGAAACCCGACAAAAAAACCGACATCCCTAAGATAAGACGGTGCATGCTGGAGGACGGAGGACATCCCCTCGTGTCACTGATCAAAAACAATTTTGAGCACCTGGAACGATCTGAAAATGGCTCGAATTACTACTACCATGAATATGGAAGTTCACTCGCTTGCACTTTTCTCCACCGGATGTGTTGTATACTTGTTGTTACTTGTATGCAGATAACCAATCCGGTAGAACTGAATCCACAGTTCTGCCCAGCATTCGGCGATGCGAGCGCATGGGAAGGTTTGGCTGTACCTGACACTGGTCGTGCATAAAAAGCCAACCTACGCTGCCCAGAAGTCACCATCAACATTCAGCTATGAGATTCACTTCACTCACCACTATTGTCATATCTGCGGCAGCGATCGCTGGCATAGCTATCGCGTCTGATTCAGATGCGTCTATCGGCGCACGCTGCGACTCCAGTAATGAGCACTTTTGCGGTTTATGTGCAGACTGTGTACTCACGGTTATCCACAGATACAGAGGGGTGCCACGTAGCAAAGGAGGAAGATTATAGCAACAGGAACGAAGCCCGTATAATCTGCAGTGGAGATCCAAATTGTTAATGCTGCATACTTAGCATGTTGTGCGCAAGAGGGGCCGAGGGCGTGGAGGAGGGAGCACTGTGCCAGAGCTCGTATCTGATCCAGTGTATTTTTGCTATGTAGAGAGTTGTGTGCGAAAACATGATGACTGCATTGCGAGAGTATCAAGGTTAACAAAAGTTGTGCACCGGGATAGAGACCTCATGATCAATGGCAGAGCAGACGACAGCAATGCAACATAGTAGTACTACACACCAATACAAATGAAACCGATTCTTTGCTCGAGTTGCACTTTCTTCCCGAAATATGGAGCATGCTTGAGTGTAGAAATCACCCCAACGATGTGTTTTGCGATAGCGTGCGTGCCAACGATGCCGGCGGATCCTGAGGTTTACAGTCCAGCCTCACGGCGAATGGCGAGACCGTCATTGTCGACGGCGGTATTCTATGCGGTATATGAAATGTTATTCTCCTTTGATATCAAGTTGTGTTAGAATTCATCTCTCATCACGAAATGAAATTGAGGCTGCCTCATAATGCTTACCATGGCAAGTAAGGTAGACCCAAGTACTACTACTCATGTGGCTATGTTACAAGAAATAGTGGTACGGTTGGCCGTCGCAGCAATGAGCTTAGGACAAACTCGAGCTCGCTGCTGACAGAAAAGAGCATGTTGCTCCTCAAATCAATGAATATATGGTCGACAAAGTGTTGAAATTGCCAGTGTTTGCGTTAATGACTATAGATGGAGCGTGAGAATCACAAAATAGACTTGAAAGTGACCTAGTAAGTCTTTCAGTCTAATACTTATACCGGCCTTCTAAGAGTTACCAGGCATGATGGTGCGGGCGGTGAGGCTGAGTAGGTGCGTGTCCTTGAAAAGTGTAGTGTTAGAGAAGTGAGCAGATAAAGATGAGGACTACATGCTTATAGGATAGGGTTAGCAGAGTAATCAGAGGCAACAATGATACCTGGTCGCTGACTTGGTGATGAGAAGGTGTACTCGGATAGGATGAGCTAGCGCATTACATTAACAGAACATTATTATTAGCGTAGTTTATCGTGCAGGTCCTGACTAGCTACTAATATACAGTGTACAATGATGAATCAGAATCACAGCCACATCCTATCATACGCACGCGCCTCGCTGATCATGCAGGGGAACTCGCTTTCATATCTGAACAACATCACGGTACAGGCTGATCTCATTCCCTATCACCTACATCAATCAAGTGAACTGCGGCTCAAGAAAAGAGAACAAGCAACGATGTAAGCAACGTATGATAAATTATTGATGATTCGGATGCATGAGGCGTTGATGTTATTCTCCCTCTTTTTGTCTCTTTAGCCTCCCTCTACTGTCGCTGTAAAATGGAGTTCGACTTAGTCTGTGAATAAACAGCTCTTTGTAACGCTTACGCAAAGGCACGGTTCTTTCTCTTTCGGCTCTCCTTCTTGCCTGCATTTCGAGCTAATTTCCGTTTGGCAGCAGCTTCTGGGTTGGTGGTCGCCTGTTCAAAGTGGTGAGCACCAAGTGCAAAATGAATAGAACCCAACCCACCTTCGTGGCCCGCGCTACACGTCTTTCTTGTTGGATGCTGGATGCTCCCTGCCTGATGCGGTTGTATGTATTGGCAAAAACCGTCGTGCCAACTTTGTTCTGAAGCAAGTCGAGAAGTTCGGCAGTCGTGACTTTCAGCTCCTCTGCAATGCTATGAATATATGACCAGTTTGAAAAGCGACATGCATACCCATTCCGGCATCTCGGATTGTATCGTCCTCCGTTATCCGATAGACAGGTGTAAGTATGTGCGTCAAGAACCGCTCGAGTTGATTGGCCTCCATATGAGAGGCCATGGCAGCAAAGAAGCGTAGAATCGACAAGGGAGCCAATGACCAGGTTGTTTGGTTCTGAAGCAGGAAAGTCAGAGGAAGTTAAATATAACGGCATGAAGCGAACTCACAGAAGTGTTACCGCGGTTCCGCCGTGCGATGTGGGCTGAGCGAGCTTGATACGACAGTTTGGAGAAGAGCCAAGGTAGAGGATCCTGAGAGCGTTTTTCTCGGCTCATTTGCGTAGGTTTTGATTGTTCAGCAGAGTCATCGCTCTCACCAACATCCGAGTCCATCTCGGCTGCATCGTTGATATCACTCCCGAAGGTCAAGGAAGAGGGGACAGTGCAGAATAGTTTTCCGATGAAGAAAAGGTTCTTCACAATCTGTACACCGAGAGGTGCGTCGAGATTGGAACTCTTCAATTGTGTGCATAGCTTCCCTGCAATATCTTTCATCAACTGGAGAGTAAGGTGCGAACTCTCGAGAGTGGGGGTGGGGCCGTAAAACGCGAAGAACACGCCCAACAGCCGACAAGCTGCAGAGCGTACCCAAGCGTGCGGAAAAAGAAGGTATGGGACGAGTTTGTCCTGGGTACTTTTTACCGCATCAAGCGTGTGCTCGGGTAAGGTCTGCAAAAGCTTTGAGACAGCAAGCATTGCCTGGTACGGCGGTTGCCATTCCACGTCAACATCCATGTCTTTTCCATCGCCATCCGACAGAGTGCTATCGTCCAAGATCTGTTGAACATCAGCAAACAGGGCAGCAGCATGCGGGGAAGCTTCTCGCTGTAAAGCGTCGATGATAAGCCCGTATACCTGCACCGCCACTGCCCTAAGTTTTGGCTGCCCTTGTTGGCTGGCCCATGCATGCAGATGACCAACAAATACTTTTCTCTCGTCCTCTCCCAACCTTTTGATCAAGCTTTGAAGGACTGATGCAGAGGCTTCTCTGCAAGACTTATCCTCGTCGTTGGCAAGACAGAGTACAAGGGCAACGAACATCATCTCCGCGTGTTTTGTCAGCAATGCAGAGTCGAACTTGTTCACGAGCGCGCCTAGGAGTTCCAGAACACTTGAACGTCCTGAGGCATGTTCGTAGGAAAGATTTCGGGCAAAGAAACCGAGGGTGGTCTGCAGTCTTCCGGAGCCTTGAGGATAGTCAAGGAGAAACTGAAGGAGAAGGGACCGAGCGGACTCGCGAGTCTGTGTCGCTTGTGACGTGACCAAGATAGCGGATACGTCAGCCATAACGTCGTAAAGCTCAGGTACAATCAGTCGTCGTGCCACAATAGCTCTCAGTAACGCAAAAACGGTGCTCTGCCTGTCGGGATCCTCGAGGTAGGGTGAAATAAATTCGATCAGAAAGAGTAAATCTTTCTCTTTGACTTGAGCGCCATCACACTCTCGTAGTATACTCGCCAGAGCTTTGAGACCAGCCTGAGCAACTTCGGACTCCCCACTACCAGTAGAACGGACGATGGCGAGTATTTGACGGGCAATGACCGGTGCAGATGACGAGACTGACTTGAGTGGGCACTGGAGAATGCTAACCGACGCCTTGAAAGAGGCAATAAGGACCGGTTCCGAGGATGAATAGAGGGCATTTCCGATGAGCTTTACAAGCGGGTCTAAACGATCGATGATCTGCTTGTCTTGAAAGTCAAATCGAGAGCGTCGGAACGCAGTATTGAAGAGCTCCAAACCGAAGACGACAAAACTGCGGAGTCCGATAAGTCAAAAAGACACGGTGAATGCATAATACGAGGCTCACCGGAAAGAATTATTTGTATAATGGTCAGTGTCCGCGACGATTTGACGTTGTCGCTGGACGATAGCATCAGCTTTTTTGATAGTCTTGCTCGCTTTGGGCTTGGGAACTTCCTGCAAGAATTTGGCATTTTGACTGATCAGGGTGTGGCACAGAACCAACAATTCAGCAGGTGTAAGCCTTGCATTGCTATTGAGTCCACTAGCAATACGTCTGAGAACCTCGTCAACCTGCTGCAGGATCTTCAAGGAACCCGTTTCTGCGATGATAGAGCGCAATGGCAGGAGGAGCGCGCTGACGCGTTTGGGAGAAACGTATCGAGCAGCCAACCCGAAGCAATCAAATCCCTTGGAAGAGCTACTGCGTACTTCACGCATTTTCGTCCGAAAGTCCTCGTGCTGCACATCCTTTCCTGACTCTCCAAAAATCACTTCAGCGGAGACATGGGCAATATCGGCGACACAGTCATCCAGATCTTGAATGGCAGGGTCATTGCTGCCCTGTGCAGATGTGACATGGGTAAGCACTGCATGGAACACAAATGCTAGAACGTGTAGGTGTGGTCCACGCAGGAGTGCTGCGCGGAGCTCCCGAAACAAGACAGGTAGATAAGGAGAGCCAAGTGCGACAGCTATCTTGCAGATCGTATCTCGCACGAGATCGCGAGTATCTTGCGACTTGCTACGCAATATCTGACTGAGGGCTGTTAGGAGCCTGCCTACTTGTAGATCTCTGGAGGCAGAGGGTAAGTGCAAGGCGACCTTAGCAATACCCATCGATATCGGAATGCGGAGGGAGTCCTCTGTCTCGTCGCGATTAGAGAGGTAAGCCAAAAGCGAAGGTAGAAGACGGGCATGAACAGCGTCGGCGATTTTTTTGCTGTCATGTTTATCAGCTGAGGGAATGGGCAGCGATTCCTCTGCCAACTCCTCGTGGTCGCTATTTGCAATGTCATCTGCAGACGTATCAACTTGTTGCACAGCTTCTTCGACGGAAAAGTGAAAGTTTTCAAGGATTGCAACCAAAGCACGGACGTAGACCCGGACGCCTTCACTCTTGTCTTTTGATGCTCGGATGTACTTGTGCACGAGGGCCGAGTATGCGCCCCACCCCAGCTGTTTCGCAATGCGCCCAGTCGAATTGATCGCCTCCGAGACGAGGAGATGATCGAGCGAGGCTGTTGGAACAATATAATGCTCAACGAGCGGAAGAAAGACCTCAACTAGGGTTCTGCTGCGCATGGTCCCCTCGTCACAGTACTCGGCAAGGCGTCTCAAAGCTCTTGTGCGACGATGAATCTGTATGTGATGAATATTGTTGAAGAAACTAGCTTCCTCGTCACCACCAGCAAGGAGTGGACGCATCTCCTGCAGGGAGGAGATGCTAACACACTTTGATACTGCATACGAGATAACGCCGAGCGACTCTGCACAGACAAGCTCGTGCTTGGATTTCAAGGCGTTCTTCAATGCCGGAAGGGTAGTTCGCATGAGAAGCGCTTCGAATTCTGAATTTGATGGGTCGCATGTAAGGTCGATAAAGCGTCTGATTGTGAAAGCGGCATTATTGCGGATGGCCAGCTCGTCGGCGTCCTGCACAAAAAAAAGAGCATTCGAAAGGACAGGAAGCCATTCACGGCACGATAACGCAGCGTACTTCTGCTCGTTGAGCAGCATGAATGCAGTCAACCGACGATTAAAGTCAGGTTCATCAATTCGCTTCGATGAGCAGGCATTGAGTGATTCAAGCAGGCTTGCAAGCTCTTGGATACTCGGATTAATCACTGAAAGTTTATTGAAAGCTGAAGTGAGGGCGAGTCGAGAAGCAGTGAAGCGAAGTGACACAAAGAGCTGCGAAAGAAGTTCATATGCCTTCAAGAATTCGACCGAGGAGGAATCTGACAGCTCAGTCAGGAGAGGGAATATATGGCCGAGGGTGCTCAGAAGTTTGACTTTGATTTTCTCAGATATGATTCTGCTGGATTTGCGCAACAAAGGGGAGAGAAGGCTGAGAAGTGTCAAGGCCTGCGTAGAATCTTCAGCGTAATGGGCGACCTCTGAAAGTATGCTGATTTGGCGTTGAGTGATTGGACTTGAAAGTGCTGCATCGGCTTTCGTGCGTTCGACCAAAGTTGTGAGGTTCTTGAGCAATTGCGATATATGTGGCTGAACGAGCAGATCCAAAAATTTACTGTCATCCACGGAATACGACAGCAGGCGCTCTACGATGTCGAAGACTCTGTTGATCACTGCTGGTTTGACGTTAACCGCCACAAGACAGTCGAGAACCTTCGGCAGTACACGAGGGTCGTGCTGTACGAGGTGGACCGAATATTCTGGCCGACTTGTCCAGACATAGAACAATTCCAGGAGCGCAGAAGGGGCTTGAGTATTTTCTTGATCCAATAACTCCAGACGTGGAGTCACAATAGCGTGAAATGATGCAGAGAGATAGGACGTGAAGTCGAATTCGACGGGGCAGCGGAAGAAATCAGCAAGCCGCTTGAGACCTTGTTGCCTCAAATGACGCAAAACTCTGGAATTGGATACCTCTCCGGACTCGCTCTCCTCTTCATCCGCCTCATCTTCCACCTGCTCATCCGCATCGACTGCCGTCACATTCGACAAATGATTCTGAGCATTAGCAACGATATCAAGTGTGGTTCCGAGTAAAGCTGGCCAATATGTGATTAATCTCGACCCGAGGTTCTTCAGCACGTCACCCAACAAAGTCAGGTAACCAGACTGCTGCTTTAACAAGGTATCTGAGGAGATAGGACGCAATGAGAAGAAGTTGTCTTGATGGGCATGGCTGTCCGTTTGCATTGGTTTCAACATCAGATCCACTAGAAGATAGAGCTCATCGTCTGTGCATCCTGCGAGTGCTGTCAACACGGCAGCTCGGCGATCACTGACTCTAGAGCGACCCTTCTTTTCCAACATAAGGCCATATAGCAGACGGATGATAATATCCACTACTTGGGGTCGGTCCCTGATCTCTATCGATGACATTTGCAAAGACGTCAACTCATCTCTCCATTTGGTTTCGTCGAGGAGTACACGTAACTTCGCCTCGTGATGCTGGAGGTGGGGTGACTTGTATGCGAGCAAACATGATAAGGATACCGTTTGCAGTGCCCGATCGGGATAGGATAGGAGGGATAGGTACAATTCTCGCAGCGTATCTGTGGAGTGTAGAGCCTTAGGATTGCTAAACTTGCTGAACAGCGTCAACCACGCCTGAAGCTTGTATTTCGGCAATCGTGATAGAGCACCCGGACTTGCGATTGAAATGAAATATGTCACTAACTCGCGGTTATGTTTTTCCGCCAGAGATGTACATTGTCCGAGAGTGAGGAGGATCTGAGCTTCGAATGTGACGGGATCAAATCGATCAGACGATTTTTGTTCCTATGTCCTATCATTAATAAGGCGCTAGTTAAAGCGCTAACTAGAAGGCTTACCGAAATGATGATTTTGCGGTGGTGGAATTTATCTAGCCAACTCACAGTGGCACCTCGAACACGATGTGCGGTGGGATCCCTCCAAGATCGTTCTTCTTCCCAAGGATCCGTGTCATTCTGATCATCCTTAGTACTGGTCAGCCAGTCAGGAATTTGATTGGCTCCCAGGGGCTGTTGTAGCTCCGAGAATATGACATTCCAGACGACATCGCCGAACTTTTGGACTAAAGAAGAGAGAGCTTGTGACGCTGGAGACCATATCGGTCGTAGGTTGACCTTCAATTGAGCTAATATGATATCAGCGAAGTGCTGCATAAAGGGAACAGTATACACACAAACAAGCCACCGAATACAGATATCAGCGGAAAGTGAACCATCATCTCTCACAACCTGGTATAATCTGCCTATTCGAAGAACGCGCTCACGCACACCATGCATGTCAAGGGACACTTCATCGCCCTGCAGACAGCGCTTCAGCGCTTCGTGTTCTGCGGGAGAAGATTTGACCATCTTCGATGTCAATAACCCCAACACATTCGAACGCAATGATCGAGAAGGGGAAAGCAACCGTGATTGTAGACGGGAGTATAATTGGGCGATTGGAAGAGACTGAGATGAAGAAGGGCTATCTCGTGTCAGTAAGAACAAACCAGAATGAAGGCGTGGAATTACCGTGCTTCAAGAAGTGCGACTAGACCTATCAATGCTTTGTCAGACCATGACCAATGCTCCACGATCTTCACCGTCCAGGCAGACAAATCCACTTGCGTTTCCCATGAAGCTGGCTTGCATCGAGACAAGGCCTGCATGCATGTTCCGATCACCAAGGCCGCATTAGCATGTGATGCTTGCCAATTCGCCTCGGGTGTGGGCGTGTTCAGTGCGCGTTCAATGATGGGCACCAACAAGGGCGCCAACGAGTCGACAAACACGGAGAGACTCATGATGTCGTACAAGTCATCCACCGATTCATCACTAATTTCCCAGCTAGATAAGCAGGTTTGGATCCAGCTATCGACGCTTCGCTTCCAGACAATATCAACCTCGCCCAACTTGCCGGAATGTTGCAGAGATGCAAGAAGACGCAACGTGAGGGTCGGCTCTGCCTGAAGGAGACTAGGAGTTGCTTTGAGAAGGGCGGGTAGCCCGACGAGCTTCCAACCACCCCATCCTAGCTCTGCGAGGACACCACAGAGCATCAAGCCGAGGGAAGGGACACCAAGAGCCCGAGTGACAAATGCACGTCCTGGTCCTGTGGACATTGACATGTCACCAGCAGTGAGGAGTGAAGATGTAAAATTCAAGATCCCGGAATGCAGAGGTACATCAAGCGGCAGCGACGCCAATGTTGAGGCAAGCTGTGTTAAATGGTTTGCTACAGACACAAAGTTCAACGTGTGCATAAGACTGGAAAATAATGACAACATACCAGACAGTCGCGACCCTTGACGAACTGCACAGATAACAGATGTAATTTGCATGATACGTTGAAGATCTTGGTGATTTACACCATCAGCCTGCGACACGGCACAGAAGCGATCAATGATGAGGTTCGCGATAACCGAAAATCCTTCCGGGCCATTACAGTGGTGGATCAAGGCGGTCAGCACACGCCGCAGGAGAGTATACGACAATTCGGGGCGATCACTTGTTAGGTGGCAATCGACAAGAGAAGCTATTGATGATCCCGCACTGGTGTGCAAGGTTTGGGAAACAGACTGCAGGTGTATTGAGATTAGTGACCAAAGCTGAGCAGCAATACGCACTTTGCACGCAAAGACCATCATCCACGCGCTGGCATCCTCGACACCTTCCAAATTCTTTGCCATCAAAATTACGGCTCTCTCCCTCGCGACGCTCTTCAGCCGCCGGAGTACGGAGCCCCAAACCTCGGCGGCGGCACGCTGAACATCCGAATTGCACGTTGGAAGTACTGCACGAAAAGAAGACCACGTCTGGTCCAGAAGATCGAGATTGATTGAAGGTACAAGAAGATACCTAAATAGTCCTGACAGTGTCACTAGGAGTGCTGTAAGGGAGGGTGCAGAGATAGGTTGTGGAAGAAGTCGCAAAAGGACCTCTAGTGAATCTGCATATGAGGGAGCAAGAGTGGTTCGTAGATCGTGAGCCAGCTTATTCAGGAGGCTAAGTAATTATGTGGTTAGAGAATGTTGAATCAGGTATTAAGCCGAGATGCGCACTCAAGCAGAGCTATCAAAGCTTCATTGTCTGATGCATCCAATGCACCTTTCCACAAGTCGATAATATCCTTCCAGTTATGCAAGAGTATAGGCATAGATATTGAGAGCGAGTCAACTTTGTTCGCGAACCGAACAAACGCTGGGGAAAGATTGAGTTGTCTCCATTGTTGAAGAGCTAGGTAAAAGTGGGATTCGTTGTCCTGGACCTGCTTCAGCAATCCACCTCGACCATGAGACCAACCTCAAACTTACCGAGATATCATGATCGAACTTAGTGAGGTCAAGAGCAGATGGTAGATGAACCTCCTTTAGGCTTTTCTTGTATGATTGGTGCTAAATAATGCGCAGTCAATCAAAGGAACGAGTTCGACAAGGTTTGAAGCACCTTGAATCGGTTTGCGCGGGGAAGCGCGCTAGTTCTCTCGAAGTCTAAGCCTGAATCTGAGTCCGAATCCATGGCTTGCAGGATGTCGCAAAGCACTGTTAGCAAAGAAAAATGGCACTACCGGTTACGAGGACAGGTGGTCATGAGGTGAACCGTGAACGCTAGCTGCTTCGGCTAGTCCAAAATTTCTGATCTCGAAAAGGTTGTTTGGATCAGAAGCCTTTGCCAAACAGCCTGTCCCGGACTCCGACGGATCCAATTTCAGAATTTCCGGCAGCACCGTGACAGCTTCCGAAGTTCTAGTTGTTTGAAGCTTTTCGTCCACAACCGGGATGTCCGAGGAACCGACGTTGAGTGCCATACTCCAAGACATTCTTCAGGCGCACGTATCATCATTGGCAAATGACTCGTCTTACGAGAGTGCTAAAGCGAAACTTGCTGAAGAACGCAGACGTCTGGGCGGCCTGGGCCGTAATTGGCGCATGACGAAGGTGCTCAGCTACGAAAAGCTCGTCTTAGTCCTAGCACTTGTGCTTCTTCCCCTCGGTCGTCACTTTCATGGGCGGCGGGAATTTTCCGTTTCTTGGCTGGAGAAGTCCATTGATACGGTGATGGGGGTAGGTTTCTTTCTGAGGTTCATTGCAACTATCTTTGCTTTAACGAAACTGTTTCATTTACCAAGTTATACATTCGATTCATTGTGTCACAGGCTGAGACCATGAAGAAATTGGCGTCCAACGACGATTTTCCAGATTATCAGACTGTAAATGCCACCCTAGAACAGGCTGATAATGATGGTCCCGAGGGTGCCGAAGCTCAGAAACAAATTGGTCTGTGGAAAACGCAGATCGCTAACTCGCAGGGCATATCAGACCTTACAGTTTTTGATGATGTATTTGATGACATCGATACCTATACCGAAGAAGTATTTAGCGCATGCGCTCACACTGACATAGGCGAGAAGACCGATGCATACCTAAGCGCTCTGACGCGGTACCGTCCCAAGATCATAACGACTTTGCGAAAAAGGTGGTTGGAAGCGAGCAACGAGGCCATAGAGGCAACCGATATCATGCGACAATATGATAAGATCACAGCTCGTATTGCTGTGTGGTTGTCACCTCAGGGTGATGCAAACAATGCACCCATTCCCCTGCTGTCTGCTTGGTTGCTAGACTATGCGTGGTCGTCTCTGAATGCCGTCAAGGAAGGGGTCATCGAAGTATGTGGTTTTTCTATCTATCCTCGGCCTCTGTGTTGAATATCACGCTAACTAATTCCAGGTTTGCAGGTGGTTTGAGCCCCTTCTCGAATATTATCCTCTTCTGCACACGAAAAGTCATGAAATGGATGACAAAACCGAGGTCATGGTAAACCATGTAGCAGGGATCTATGCACCAGATGCAGATCTACAGGTATAATAAGTGCGTGTATCACAAGCTGCTCGCTGATGATCGTCATGAAAGCTATGTCATTTCTTGTGGGAGCGCCGAAACACTCTCATCTTCCACCTTCACAACACGATGTCGACAATCAGTGAGAAGGAGACTCAACAGGACCGTCCCAAAGACATGGTGCAGATCAATGATACTTTCGACAAACTTCCAGGAGATGAAAAACGAGCATTCAAGCAGCTCCTTACATCAATGAAGAACGCTTCAAAAAAGGGCTTACACTCTATGTATGGAATTGGTGCCCACGCCATGCGCGTCACAGCATGGAACTGGAGGAACAAGGCACTGAAGAATGCGAAGCGTGATATTGAACCCTTGGTCAAGGCAGTGTTGCTCGAATTACAAAAAGCAAGGAAATACAGAGCCGCAATCTTGACGGACCCCATCGTCGCTGGCCTCAGAAAGCAACTCGAGGATATTCTGGTTCGAATGATGAAACTGAACTTTGGCTCTCGACTTGGTAACAAACTTGTGACGAGCACAACGTGGCAATGGTGGGACGAGATAAAGATTCCCAAGGATGTCACTCCCATTATGTCTACTAACATAGACGAAAACTTCAGGTTAAAGCTGCGACAGACTCAGCTAGAGCAGCAGGATCAGGATGCGATAACCGGGCTCGTCGCATATGTCGAACATATGACTTGTGCCAAATCAACAACTGAAAAGGACAGTGTGTTGAATTCGGAAGTCATCAAGACGTTAAACGCCCTTGTATATGTAAGTGCTAAACGGTCTACCAAGGGAACAGATTCCCTGCATGTAACTTACACACGCATCAGGCTCTCAAGTCCAACAGTACTCGTCTCCATAACTGTAGCATGGCGAGGGATTCAGATTTGTCTTGCGACGTCGGGGCAGCCGTTCATCTCAAGATTCTCAAAACGAGCGACCAAGACCCAGCAACCTCTTCAAAACGAGAGCGATCCTCTACTGGTCTGTGCGTCGGGTTTCACTGGATGTCCCATCTCACTGTTGATATCTAGTCTCCGCATTGCCCGGCACAATGAGGAAAAGGGTTTGCATCTCTCCCTCTCGAAATCATGTCACTTCTGATGACGATTATATCTTTCGTTGATTCTCGTGCTGTATCTAATTCTTCATGTGCTGTTTTGTTGGGGTTTCTCTGCACGCTCTTGTAAGTACAACTCATCTACTAATCCAATTACGTATCATATATCATATACCTCGTAGTTGATAATTTCATGGTCATGCGGAATTGCGGCAAGTCTGATCGCGCTCGTCTTAGATCAACGAGTGAACGGCAGCGGTACATGTTACTTAGCTGAAGTCTATGTGGTGATTGGCCACCGCTGCACCAAGGGCATGTCAATTTGTACGAGCACTACCTTCGAAATAGTAACCTTCCGTCGAATGGAACTCGAATTCAGATTGATATATTTGTTCGGAATCCGGTCATACTACAGGCTATACTTCCCCCCACTTAAGTTCCGATCATTTGATGACGCTATTAGAAGAACGCAGATCTTTGATTCATATAGTAACCACAAGCAGTATTATGAAGTACAAGTGTGGTTATACACATCGACGATCGTGGTTGTGTGCCATGTTGAGCTGTGCTACCAGGGTCTCTGTGTGGTACATGGCGTATCAGTTATACAGTCATAAAAAGTCACAACAAGGGCACCTGATGAAAGGCAGTTCGAAATTACAGAAAAAATTAAAGCATCCAAGATGAAAAAAAATGAGAATAACAGGTGAGAATAACTGAGTAAAACTAGTAAGCAATGGCTTGGTACGGATGGTCCGTTGGGGGAGTACACATCGACCACATAGTTCCGTCTACGCAGTAAGCAGGTGGAGGAGCCTCAAGGTCTGAGTGAGTTGGGGACATTTCGCCCTTGTATATGCTAGAGCGATTGGAGCGTGGTAGTGTGCACACTGGGGAGAGCTGACACTTCGGAGCGGGGGGTATGTATATTTGCGTCGGGTCTGGGTCTGAAAAGTCCCAAGAGCCATCGTCCTGCTGGTGAGCCACCCGCAACGGTTTCCGCCCTGTTAGGAAGTCCATAAGGATGTACATCTCTCATAAGTAGTAAGAAACTTACTGAAACTGAACTTGGACTCAATCGAGAGTCGAGTATTATCTAATGTGAAGATGCGCCGTATGCGGGGGGATAAAGATGGATCAACTTCATCGGCTGGTCTGCGACGCAGGCGTAGAAGAAGCCATGTAATGAGTGCAAACAGGAATACACCGACAATGCAAACGGTCACAGCTACGGCTACAACATGCCAGTCTCTCGGAGGACTGAAGTCAAGGTCTGTCTCGGTCTCGGTGGGAGCGGTGGAAGTATCGGTAGGACTTGTGTCGTGGGTGAAAGGCATGGATATGGTGTTTCAATGTTGAATCTACAGCTGATCTATGGGTCACAACTCGGAAGGTATTATTCAGTATGAACTCACCAGATGTAATGACAATTTTCGGACACGAGTTGACAATTAGTGGGGACAGAAAGTTAGAAACAGTCAACGAGCGAGAATTATCTGTTTATTCCAAGTGAACCAACTGCAAGCATGCTCTCGAGACTCGAGTGTACATACGATTTATGCTGTATTAGGAAGTTCTAGACCACTCAATTGGAGTGCAATTAGTAGTAGTACTTGAGGGATCGACGTCGACGCGTGATATAAGTCTGGATTCAAAAGTAAAGGAGTGACGATGGATGTGGTGAGGGATCAAAAGACTCATCGTGCCATGTCTTGATTCTCTTGTTATAATTGAACATATTTTTCTCCATGGAAAAGGCTTCCTTGTGCTTCGATCAAAATCAAATCGGGTTAGTGTGCGAAAATATTATTAATTACATAATGTAATATTTCTCATATTCTATCTTCACTGCCAAGTCGACTTCTGAGTCACAGAGACAAGTACGAGAATATTGTTAGCATCGTTACATACTGACCTATCCTTTCATCCTGCCTAACAAAGCGTCCCTTGCGAAGCTCAAGAGACTAGGCCGATCGGAGTCCTCAGGCAAAACCGATATCGAATCGTGGTTAGTCTCGACAAACACGTCGCACGAGATGGACGGTGAGGATACGAGCGGACAATCATGGACCAGAGATCTCGTACAGGAGGACTGGCAAAAGGCTATGCAAATCGCTCAGGGAAGACTTTTAACCAGCAGTACCAGAATTCGGCTGCAGTTCTTGCAGGAAGAACTCTTATGGCTTGCGAACAACGGAGGCATGTGTTGCCAGTTCACAGTAGTCGAGCAGCATCGTAATTTCAAATTGTTTTCAAGGATTGAGCCTCAGGCAAATCATGGATGTTTTTAAACTCCTGACGCAAACATACCCCCGATACGTTGATAGCGCTTCCCGCGATGCCGTAGAAGAAGTGGGAATGTCGTTGATTGAGAAGGATGAGACGGCTGACGCTGGCCAAAAGTTGGGAGTCACAGAGCAAGTTCTAGGTTGGCTTGCAAACGAAGTATCCCACATGGCTAAGCGTGGTTCACCAAGGTCTGGTTCTCATGTCTTCACTTCTAGATGGTGGTTGATATTGGCGTATCAGCACATACGCCCCTTCAAATATATTCGTTCTCTTGAGCTGGACATGTGGGCTTTATGCAACGTGTCTGCGGTTTTCTCCTGGCTTTACTTCTTCTCCTCCATGGAAAGTGCTTGTCGAAATCTTCGCGACGCTTCTTGATATGCAGCTAAACCGATCTACGCGAACAAAGCCAACTATGCAGAAAAGTGCATTTGTCCGTACACGCAGAGCCCTTCGGTCTGCACCAGAAGAACTTCCCACTCTCATGGCGACACTCGTCGCTCAAGCAAAATCTAGTCAAACTCCCCTCATACAGATTTCGTTGCTAAGTTCTGCTGTGGATGTGACACTTCGTCTGAGAAATGTGAAGGATGAATCCCTCACTCAAATTCCTTCTGCGATCAAGGTAACACAAGCATGTTCTTCGAGTGTACACCTGCTGAATATGATGCCAGAATGACATCCTCGATCTTTATACGACTTGCGTTGTGATGTCCAAAAATCCTGTTCCATCGCATTCCTCTGTAAGTGCCTATATACTGTCACCTGATATCAAATCTCAATATATGTCATGGCAGGGCGCGCTTCATGACTTCATAAGAACTTGTGTAACCTCCAGCGATCTAACAGCGACTATATTGCCAACTATGGAGAAGGCGCTTTTGCGATCACCAGAATATTCACTAAGTGGTATGCAAGTATATTAGGATCGCCGATATTTGACTAACTGCTTATAGTGATCGCCGATTTTTTACTTGCGTATTCTCATGACCTCGACTCCGCCACATTCAAAAAACTCTTCACTGCCTCCCTCAACTCCGCAAAGTCTAGCAACCCTACCGTGCGCACGAATGCCACGGGGCTTTTCAGCGTCCTGATCTCCAAGGACATTAGCTCTAGCAGTGTCAATGCAGCCCTCACGGATATTTTAACACTGCCCAAGGCTGGTAAAACTACAGGCCCAGAGCATCGACTTACGCTTTATGCAATGCTCACCGCGATGCCGCCAAGTGCTGAGGTGTCAGCCACTGTCGTGCAGAATGTGCCTCAGCTGCTCGTGAAGGAAACCAATGAGCCGGCTGTTGGGGTGTTGACATCGATCATGGCGGTACATCTCACCTTCATCCTCAAGGCAAATGTGGAAGTACCTACAGATGCGACAACTATGATTGCGAAGGAGATGACCAACACGAAGCCCGTCATCAGGAGAGCTTTTGTATCTATCGCTGGGTCGGCGCTCTGGAACGTTGACAAGGTCGACACCGATGCTGTTTTGGCTTTTTCAACGCGCATCATAAACGCTCTTGAAACGAACCTAAAGGTTGTGACCGCAAATCCTCTGACTGCAGCAGTTGGTCCGTTGGAGGGATATGTTGCCCTTGCTCTGCTCATGGGTCCTCTAACAAATACAGGGAAGTTTGGTATGTTCATTCTCTTCGGTCGATGCTGTGTTTCGTACTCATTTGTACAAGGCGATATCATAGCTCGCAATGCATCCATCGAAGTTCTGACTGGCACACAAGCCAAGCCGTCATTCATCATCTCAGATAAAGTATATCAAAAATTAACAGACGTAGAAGATGAATTGTGGCTTCTACGTGCCGCGAACCTGTCTCTTTTCCGCCTGAAGAACGAGCTAGCTAAAAGCGAGCAGTTACGGCTAGTATAACTGTCTTACATTGCTTCTTTCATTTTGACATCATTTTCAGGTTGCAAATCGGCTCAGTTTTTGTTCATCTCTCCATTCACTCACAGTCATCTGAAGTTCGCAGGACAGCGATTCAGACTATCGAAGCGGCTGTTCAATTACTCCCACAGCTTGTCATTCCGATCCTGCGTGAAGCGCTGACAGCTTCATTGATCAAAGAGAAGTCGGCTGTCGTCAAGAGTGCATCAGTGACAGAAGAGACGGAAAAACCTGCCCCAGACAATCAGCGAAGGTGTGCAGCACTGCTACTGTGCTGTAGCAATATTAAGGATGAAACTGGCGCGGGCGAGAGAGACGATCAACTAGTGGACCTCATTGTTTTAGCACATCACTCTGCCGTTTGTGAGCTTCATTGTTCACTACCCTATCGACTACCGCTGAACATTCTCAAAACGTATTAGGTCGTCTACCCCGCATGCTATGGATCGAGTTGTGCCAGAAGGCTGGCGTAGACCCGCACAATTTAATTTCTCGCCGTGTTGACCAAGCAATGTCAAGCCTTTTGACAGCATCCACCATTGATTC
Source organism: Suillus bovinus (assembly GCF_016758785.1). Taxonomy (NCBI): domain Eukaryota; kingdom Fungi; phylum Basidiomycota; class Agaricomycetes; order Boletales; family Suillaceae; genus Suillus; species Suillus bovinus. Next base: position 605,369 of record NW_024542060.1, on the reverse strand, counting down.
AAAGGTATTTTGTATTTCCGTGTCTTCTAAACGCGCTGACAATTAAAACTCGTGGATTCTCAAGTTTGGTTTTGCGGACGCGAGCTACCGAGCAATTAGCACATTGGCGTTTGTATGTCCCGAAAATGTATTACCAAAGATCATGGAGCAGTTACGTGCCGACATCGACCCTTCGAAAATCAATGCACTGTCCGAGGCTGAGTTCGGTATCTGGGAAACGCCAGAAGGCATGACGTACGTAGATGGTGAGTAAATGAATCATATGAACTACCCCATATTCATTGTATTCTTGCTGTGCAGTCCTCTCCTTCCAGAAGGCCGAGGAAGGTCCTAAAAAGGGGAAAGATGCCGACATTGCCCGCTGGGAGGCCGAACTTCGTAAATCGCTTGCGAACAAGAAGGGCGGTGCGACAGCTGTGCTGTCGAAGCAAGCCCAAGCACTCGTACAAGCACAGCTGGACAAGGAAGCAATTGTGCGACAGCAGGTCACCACTATCAAACTCAATCTACAACGAGGGCTGTCGTACATTCAGAGTTTAACGTCTATCAATGTCTCTGAGTTGCGCATGTATGTTTCTTCCATTTTATCACTCCTGTTGGAGGGAGCTATGGGTCAAGGATCGAGGTTGGTTGGGCCGCAAGCATTTGAAGCTTATTTGGTAGGTTTGTGTGAGTTCCATAGATGCGCTTTGTACTTATTTCTTCTGTGCTAGGACCTCGCCAAATGCTGCTCAACACGTTTAGATACGTTCCGCAAGTGGGTTGGTGTGGCGACATTGCGAAGCCTTGAGATAGCATCGGTGCCCGAGGAACTGCAGGCTGAACAACTTAGCAGTGGGTTTTACCTATCGTCTGAAAAACAAGCCGTGTATTGATAATTTTCCAGCTCTTGTGCTACGTGTTCTCTATCGTCTGCGATCGCTATCGGAACAGACTCCATTTGATGCCGCAACCTTTTCCTATGCATTCCCACTTCTTGCGCAAGTGTTAATGAAGGGTGGTGTAGACACCGGCCAAGATGATGGCGATGAAGCGCTCGAGCAAATAACTCTCGTGCTCGACATCATCAGGTTTCATTGCAGCGAATGTTTGTCTTCGGTGTAGAAGTTGATGCATTACTAATATTCTTGCAGTTTCGGATGTAGCATTTCCCCGAACAGCAACCATGAAGCACGTCCTCCACGTCATAAGACATCAGCCACGACTTAGTAAGGAAGCTTCATCTGTTCTCATTGACCTCGGAGAGGCTGTGCAGTCGAATGCGACCCGCGAAGAGATTGGTGTTCTCATGGATGGCACATTATTGCAAGAAGTCTATGTCAGGAACGCTTGTCTGCAAGCCATCCAGGTTAGCATCATTCGCTTGCAGTTTGCTCTACTTCAGTTCATCGTTTTCGTAGCCATTCGATTTGACCGATCTTGATTGGTCTCCACAACTTTGGATATCCTGCCATGATGACGACGAGCAGAATGCCCGTCTCGCCAATCACGCATGGGAGGATAACGGCTTGGATGTGCCAGAAGATTTCCTCGACAAGCTCATGCACTATCTCGGTATGCAGTTCATGTTTCTATACCTTAAATTCTAATGTGTGTATCAGAGCATAACAACGCATACGTTAGAACCAGCACGGCATCGGCCATAGCGGAGGCTGTGATTTATTGGCCTCGAAAGAGTGCACTGACCATAGCTGCTCTACAAAACTTCTACCGGGAAAAGGTACGACTTTTCATCCTTCTTTACCTGCCCGGCTCTAACTAGTTTGAAGGCAAAGATTCTTGCACCCGAGTTCGACGAATATGTCAGTGCCATATTGAACTTTTCGATTGTGATCCTCACTTGGTGCCCAGGGCATGGTTATTGCTTCTAGCCTCGATCGCTCCGATCCATGGGCTACCCGGGTGGCAGTGGCCCTTGCATTTGAACACTTGGCTCAATCATTCACAGAGGACCAGGTTGAACCATTCTTTGTATTCTTGATCAAGGATGAAGCATTAGGCGACAGGTCACCGGACGTGCGCCGCGGCATGCTTCGGGCTGGAACTGCTGTGATCGACATGCATGGCTCAAAGCGGCTTGCGGGGCTACTCTCGACTTTTGAAGAGCATCTAAGTGGCCCAAGTGCCGCGAATGAAACTGGGGATCAAATCAAGGAAGCCGTTGTCATTCTGTTCGGACGCGTTGCCAGGCATCTCGACGCCTCGGACACACGCATTCCCAGTATCGTCAACCGTCTGGTTGAAGCTCTTAAGACTCCAGCAGAACAAGTTCAAATAGCTGTTTCCGACTGTCTTGTCCCTCTAGTCAAACTCATGGGCCCAAGCGTTCGTACGCTCGTTGATCACTTATTTGAGGAACTCTTCGATGGATCGAAATATGCCAGTCGACGGGGAGCTGCCTATGGTCTTGCAGGTACCATCAAGGGTTTCGGGGTTGGCGCCATGAAGGAATACGATGTCATCAACCGTCTCCGGACAGCTGCTGAGGATAAAAAGCGTTTTGAAACGCGTCAAGGTGCAATGTTTGCATTCGAAACTCTGTCAAATACACTTGGTCGACTATTCGAGCCATACATCACATTTATCCTACCCATTCTGTTGACAGCGTTCGGTGATACGACAGCAGACGTACGCGAGGCTGCTCAGGATGCAGCAAGGGTAATCATGGGTAATATGTCTGGATATGGCGTTAAGCTCATTCTCCCTTCATTATTGTCCGGTTTGGACGAAAAACAGTGGAGATCCAAAAAGGGCTCCATTGAATTGATGGGCATGATGGCTTACTGCTCGCCCCGGCAACTATCACTATCACTCCCCATTGTCATTCCACGCCTTACTGGCGTTCTGACGGATACCCATGCTCAAGTCAAAACCGCAGCCAACAAGAGTCTAAAACAGTTTGGAGAAGTCATCAATAACCCTGAGATACAGGCTCTTGTTCCAACGTTACTGAAGGCGCTTGTGGATCCTGCGAAGACGACGAACGCTCTGTCAGCCCTCCTGAAGACGTCGTTCATGCACTACATCGATCACTCTTCTTTGGCGTTGGTGAGTTACTGCTTCAAATTGTTGTTTTCAAAACTTATAGATCGCAGGTCATACCCATTATCGAGCGTGGACTAAGGGAACGAGGAACAGAGGGCAAGAAGAGAGCCGCTCAAATTGTTGGTAATCTCGCATCTTTGACGGACTCTAAGGATTTCGTACCGTACTTGTCTTCGCTCTTACCGTTGGTGCATCTCGTTCTGGTCGATCCCGTGCCGGAAGCACGCGCGACTGCTGCCAAGGCGCTCGGAACGCTTGTTGAACGTCTCGGAGAAGCCCACTTCCCCGACGTTGTTCCCGGGCTTTTGAGAACACTTAAAACCGATACCTCAGGTGTTGATCGACAAGGTGCGGCTCAGGGTCTCAGCGAAGTGCTTTCCGGACTTGGCATGGAAAGACTTGAAGGCCTTCTCCCTGACATCATTGCCAATGCGCAGTCCCCTCGGAGTACCGTGCGGGAAGGTTTCATGTCTCTCCTCGTGTATCTACCGGCTACCTTCGGCGCTCGATTCCAACCACATTTACCGAAGATCATATCCCCCATTTTGAGCGGACTGTCTGATACGGAAGAGTATGTTCGAGAAGCTGCTATGCGAGCAGGGCGAATGATTGTTACCAATTACTCCACCAAGGCGATCGACTTACTCCTGCCTGAACTTGAGCAAGGCATGTTCGATGCTGGCTGGCGCATTAGGGTGAGTCCTTTTTTGCAGCATATTTTTGCAGGACTTTACCATCGGTCGTTAGCAATCATCAATCACTCTGGTTGGAGAACTCTTATTCAAGGTATCAGGCATTAGTGGAAAGGCTGAAGTTGAAGATGAAGAGGAAGTGGCCGATGTTGCAGTCGTAGAATCTTCTCGTCGCGCGCTCACAGATGTTCTTGGCGAAGAACGTCGTAACCGCATTTTATCGGCATTATATCTTGCAAGACAAGATGCAGTCAACGTTGTTCGGCAGTCTTCTGTTCACATCTGGAAGGCACTTGTGCATAACACACCCCGCACTGGTGAGCCACGCAGATATATCTAATGGTCCGCAATTGATGATGACGACATAGTACGTGAAATTCTCCCGGAGCTGGTTGGTCAGCTGGTGAAACTGTACTCTAGCGAGGAGTTTGAACAGCAAGAGGTAAGCTCATACGGCATAATCAAATATTTCTTCGTTCATCCCTTTCTTCAAGACTGCCACTCGTACCACGGCGGAGCTAAGCCGAAAGTCTGGCGAGAAGGTTTTGGGCGAAATTTTCTCGATCCTCCATGTCAAATCGCATTCTCCTGATATTCGTACTCGCGAAGGTGTCTGCCTTATGCTGTGCGACGTAATGTAAGGACGCTTCTTTCCTCCCTTTCGCAGTGTCTCATAGCATTCAGAGAGAGTACATCCGATGCACAACGTGATGTCCATGAAAATGAAATCATCAACATGGTCCGTGCCTCGCTGGTGGATGACGACGCTAGTGTACGTTCAGCGGCTGCGAAGGCATTTGATGTACTTCAAGAGCATCTCGGCGCGAAAGCGATTGACCAGACGATCCCTACTTTGTTGGAGGCTCTACGCCAGCCAGGTGCAAGCTCAGACACCGCACTTCAAGCCCTCAGGGAGGTCATGTCGGTATGCATCGTCCTTTTCGTATGTGGACCAGAATGTACTTATCCGATTAAAGGTCCGGGCGTCTACTGTTTTCCCTGTTCTTATCCCAACCTTGATTGCCACACCTATGACGGTTTTCAATGCCAGAGCTTTGGCGTCTCTTGTTACCGTTGCTGGTCATGCCTTGAGCAAGCGCCTCATCGTCATCCTTGGTGCATTGGTGAAGGTTTTGGAAGGAGACCAAGACGATGAATTACGGAGCGCTATTGACGAGGCTGTGCGCGCACTTTTAGCCTCGATTGAAGACCCGGAAGGTTTGAACACCTTGATGTTACTATTCCTTGGATGGTCAGTTGCCCCTGCTCTGTAAGCTTGCATGTTTACTTATTATCTTCCGTCTCAGGGCCAAGAGTGATGCGCCTAAACGACGGATTAGCTCCTGCAATCTCTTTGCAGTGTTTTGCGAGGAATCTGACCTAGACTCGACGTTATACCGTGTTGACTGGGTCCGCCAGCTTGTTTCTCTCTTTGATGACCAAGAGGTTCTAGTCCACACCGCGGCTTGGCAAGCATTTGATGTATTCGTCAAGTCAGTGCCAAAGGAAGAGCTAGAGTCCCTTGTGGTCCCCCTGCGCCGGACTATCGAGAGTACGGGTGCACCTGGCCGATATGTTCCTGGATTCAGTCTACAAAAGGGAGTTGCACCCACCGTCCCTATCATTATTGCA